>NC_133169.1:65481300-65801792 GCF_040802235.1 Manis javanica | reverse complement strand
TCTCTTGTTCACTGTGTGGACTAAAATTTTTAAAAAATAACAACTTCAACATCTTCAGCAGTTCATAGTGATGATGACCATCACCGCTGCCAAAATCATTTTGTTAGTAAAGTGCTTCAGAGACTTCTAAATATGTGCTGTTTTAGTACGTAAAACAGTCCTGTATCAAATTCATGACTTAGGCACAGAGGGTTCAAGTAACTCGTCAAATGTCTGTAACTAGTGAGGAACAACAATAAGGAATACATGAAAAATTCTGGTAGCTTTGCTTTGAAGCCACTACATTTAACTTTACCTGATGTGAAATAAATTCTAAGTAAATGTCTATAATCAAATCTTATAATAAATTATAATAATAAATAATAAATGTCTAATAAAAATTCTTATTTAAACTGTCTTATTTACCAGCTGCTTACAGACATTGATGTTTACTTAATTCTAGATGTGATATAAAAACATGCCTATTCCTTTTATTAATCTCTCATGGGATTCCACATATAATCTTTTGCTAACTGTTGTAAAACTTGGTCACATATAATGTTAAGCAAATACCACAAGGTAATTCATCCGCTGAATGACAGGTTCAGACTGAAAACAAGAATTTTTCTAATCGCTGATCTGTCCTTTCTCCTTTATTAAAAGAATCTCAGAGTCCTTCTATAAACCTGTAGAGAATTCTTTTTCCCAAAATAAGCTGACTAAAATTCAGAAACGGAATGAATTATTTTATACCTTCTGCACAAATAAGAAATGTTCCAAAAAATCTGAGAAATGTTGAGAATAGAGCATGTTTTTTTCTGCTGTGACTTTACAGTAAGAACTCATATTTCCTTTCTTCAAACATTCATATCACAGTAATCTTTTCTGAGTCTTAGAAACTTTGGTCCATCAGTGCTAAATTACTTTTAGTTGTAGTAAAATATAGGTAATAATTTTTCCATTTTAACCATTATTAAGTATACAGTCAAGTCGTAGTAACTCTATTCACACAGTTGGACAACCATCTCCACCACCCACTTACAGAACTGTCTCTTCTTGCAAAACTGAAACTCTATTCATTAAACAATGACCCCAAGGTACTTCATCTCCCCAGCCCTTCCCATCACCACTAGTCTCTGTCTATGGACGATTATTCCAGAGAAACCATGTACATAAAATCACACTGTATTTGTCATTTTGCAACTGGATTATTTTAATGACCATATGTACTCGAGACTAACTCATGTTTAAAGATAATAAAACCAAGAAAACATGTTAATGCATTGTTATATATGCACATAATGATAATATTTAAATAAGTTTCCAGGAAGACCTTGGTTTTGCCTCTTCCTTGAGTTTCTTGTATCTTTTTTATAATGATTAGCTGGAGTTTCCTGCAACAGCTTGGACAGGAATTTCCAGAATTTATTCCCTCCTGTTAGTTGTGACCCATTGGAAAGCTAGCACAACCATGATGGTGATGACCCGACTGGACAGGACAAACAGTAAATGGTCACCTCATCCATCCATCCCAGCTACTCATAAAACAGCTGTGCACCCATCATCACAATAGAAAATCAATGAATCCCTGCAACTTGGAATCACTAAAGTTAATTACACAGCTAAAATTACAACCCTAACATTTTAATTTTTCCTTGACAATATTCCTTTTATTTTCCACCTTTTTGACATTAAGTGGCAAATAATATATATATTCAATTAATGTGTATAACTGATATGGAGATACACATATGTGCTATGTAAATTCTTGAACAAATATTGTTAAATAATAACCAAAGAGAAGATAATTAATATATCCATTAGCACAATTAGGTACCATTTCCCTTTATTTCTATGATTTTCATTACAGAAAACAGTTAACTCCTGGAAACATGGCGTTGCATGAAATGAGCAACCACACAGGTATCACTGAGTTCCTCCTCCTGGGATTCTCTGAGGACCCGATGAGGCAAACCCTCCATGGTGTCCTGTTCCTCATGGCTTACCTGGCAGCCCTGTTAGGAAATGGACTCATTATCACGCTCATTACTGTGGATCCTCAGCTTCACACACCCATGTACTTCTTCCTGAAGAACCTGTCACTCATAGATCTCTGCTACATTTCTGACACTGTTCCTAAATTTGCTGTCAACTCCCTGATGAAACGGAATGAAATATCCTTCCTTGGATGTGTTTTCCAGGTGTTGTTCTTTGTGACTTTTGCTGCTGCTGAATTTGCCATCCTCACAGTGATGTCCTATGACCGCTACATGGCCGTCTGCCGTCCGCTGCACTACGAGACCATTATGACCAAGGGGGCCTGTGGGCAGATGGTGGTGGCATCATACATCACTGTGGGGGTCTATGGAGCCATGCACACTGCCGCGACTTTTTCCACAACTTTTAGGTCCAATAGGATCCATCATTTCTTCTGTGACATCCCTCAGATTATTTTGATTTCAGAAACCAAAATGAATATAAATGAAGTAGCAGTGACTGCATTTGGTGCAAGTATTGCACTGGTTTGTTTCATCTCTATCTTATATTCCTATGTGCACATCTTCTCTGCTGTCTTCAGGATCTCCTCCCTGGAAGGCAGGTCCAAAGCCCTGTCCACCTGCCTCCCTCATGTGATCATTGTGACTATGTTTCTTACAACAGGTGCCGTGGCCTACCTGAAGCCAACCTCTGAATTAAAGTCAGACCTAGATATCGCTCTATCAGTCTTTTACACAGTGGTACCTCCATCACTGAATCCCATGATTTACAGCCTTAGAAACAAGGACATAAAATCGACTATGGGGAAAGTCCTTGGAATTGTAGAATTTAAGGTAAATTAAATATATTTGATTGCTTTAGAGAGAGGTCCCTCCATAGTTCTGAGATACAGCATTTTCTAATTTTACCATTTAAATAATGGGAATGTATCTTAAAATTATTGTAGTATTTTAGCCACTCTGGAATGTTCTTCAGACACATGGAAATAATGCCCGGAGAGATCAGTGGAACACAACTATTCTGGTATGTTTTGGGTAGTGGCTACAAAATTTATTTAGCAATATTAATAAAGATAATTCAAAGTAATCTAGAATTCCTACTTGAAAAGCCAGCATAAGAGAATATTAATAATAGTTTTATTTAATAAAACAGTTCTACCATGAGGGTAGAGTGAAAGCAGCAGCCAGAGGCACCAGACAGGGCTAGGAGGCTGTTAGCAAGAAAAATGGCTTCTCCCATCCTACACTGTCCCTTGAATTTTTTCCGTTTTACCAGTCTCATGGGGAATTCACCCCAAGCTGGAACACCCTTCCCCCAAGAGCCATACATAGGAAAACAACTTTATGACCTTGCAGTTAGGAAAGATTACTTCTACAAAACAAGGAGCAATAACTATAACCTAAAAAGTAATGATGGTACTTAAAATTTTATTAATTTTGAAAAATACCACAAAAATATCAGAAAACAAGTATCCAAGCACTGTCACTCTAAGAAAAGCTTCAAAAATGACATAAGCTTATATATTTTTTGATGGCTCTGTGGGCACAAGGTGATATATATTTGGGCATTTTCTCCAAATCTCTCTTTCCTTCATTGTTGGAAATGCCTGTTAGAAACACACAAACACACAGAAGATGCACACAAACCATCTAAATCTACACAAAATATATACAATATTTTCATATCTGTTATTATGAAATCAAGGAGCTATTTTCCATGTTAAGAATGTCCAAGTAAAGGAGACAAATTTTAACTATTAAAATACCCATCTTGTATTTATGTAAATTTTCAACCTGAAATCTCTAGCCTAATGTTAAAAAGTAAAGTGGCTATGGTGTTAGTGCATGGCTTTTTTTGATATGTTGGCTTTAGAGACCATGCACCTTCATACACTCTACAACTCCATGTTTATGGATACAAATCAGCCTTATGTGGAGGGCAAAGATCAGTGGCCCACATCCATTAGTGAAAAGCTCATTTTGCTTAAAACAAATAATTCTACATTCTCATGATACTTGCAAATTCCAGTGCGAGACCTTAAGCCCATACACATTCTTCCAACTCTTTCCTGGTAAGTGGGACGCCCTGGAATAACAGTGTTTGCATCTCTTGTGTTTCCACTGAGTAAAATGCACAGATGTGCATTGTTGTAATAGAAAAGTATATACTGATTATTTTAATAAAAATGAACCTCATTTATCCATTCCTTAGTCCTACTTTTAGAATCAGGCTTTAATAGAATAGTCATGAAATGCTATTGATAAAAGCCTCAAATTTTAGGTCGAAGTATCAGAAAACTGAAAAACCAAAATTTCTGGTAGATTTGCTCACTCTCTTAGTATTTTATGACATTAAAAGAGAAAACTCTCCTGATATGTGCATAAGTACATAGTATCAGTGTGATCCCCTTGGGTTCACTCCATTTATAAAAGATCAGAATAAACTAACCTATTCTGGAAAAAACCCCATGGTTTTTGCTTATGTAGTGATAAATGTGTAGGTGGCTGAGTGGGGCACCAGGAATCTTTTTTGAAGTCACTTCTTATCTTCTGATATGGACTTGGAATGACCATCTGCACATATTTTTGAAAACTCATTAAATGCTAGATTTCTCACATAAAAAGAAAAGAGCGATAAAATTTACTCAACATGGATCATACGCCAAATTGTAAAGCACAAAGTATAACCTCCCAGATTAGGGTTCAAGAAGACAGAGCAGGAGGACCCTGAACTCACCTCCCATAGACACAGCAAATTTATGCCTAAATATGGAATAATTATCCTCAAAAATACCTGAGAACTAAATGAATAGCACCTCTACAAGAAAAGACAAGAGACACATTGAGAAGTTTAAAAGAGGCAGAGACGCAGCTTCTCTTAGAAACTGGCAATCAAGAGGGATCCCAAAATATTGAATTCTCAGAGTGAAGGGACTGCCCACATCAGACACCTGGACTATGCAGTGTCCAGACCATCACCACATGGCAGCCGCAGCTTTATCTCCACCAGCGGGCATTGCCAACCATAAAGAGACACCAAAAGGGTGTCTGCCTCTTGTGAGAGGGACAGACTGCACTTCCAGGCCATACAGATGTGGCACCAAAATGTCAAGTTTGAAGATCAATAGAATGTAACGGAGAACCATAGACTTATGGGGAGTTTACCAAATGGTCATAATTTTACAGTGACTGCTCTAGAGGCAGGAATTGCAGGGACTACCCTCAAGGAGAGAAGCCCTGGTGGACATTTTTACAGTCTCATCCTAACTTGTGGGGATGGAGCTGATAGAATCCATTTCTGGTGCCCTCCTTCTGGCCTGCAAGACCCAGAAAGTGTTCTGCCCACCTTGTGCGGTAACTGGGTTAGGCTACTGCCCCACCCACCCTATGCATAACTCAAGCTTCAGCAGGGCAGGCCAGCACCAGCGCAGGCCCCACACCATGCAGAGACACAGCCAGAACATTGGTCCTGAGGACCATACTCCTGAATCAGCAGTGAAGGTATAAACAGGCCACATCAGTGCACCAAGCCCATTTTCCCCATATACTGCCTGGACCCCAACTGGATTGGCAGTCACCGTGAGCATCATCTTCACTGTACAGGCAGCAAGTTGCCCCCAGAAGGAAGAGCACCCTGAGCTCTGGCCAACTTATGCAGAGACACTACTGCAACTGGGGTGAGAAAGCAGCCCAAACCTCACTCTTCCTTTTCAGTGGCCAAGCTGCAATCAGGTGGCCAGTGCAGCAAGCCCTGCCCTGCACACACAGCAGCTGCAGCCATATCAGAACCAGCTGACTCTCCCAGGCACACAAGAGACTCCCACAGGGTTCCTGGCTCTGGTGTCCAGGGTAGAATGAGCTCTGGGCCACCAAACAAAGCTTCTACAAAGACCACTTCTTCAAAACTGAAAGAGGTTGCCACTTCCCCTAATATACAAAGACAACCACAGAGAGGAAACATGAGGAGACAGAGAAATATGTGCAATATCAAAGAACAAGTCAAATCCACAGAAAAAAACATTAATGAACAGATAAACAATCTGACAGTTCAAACCAATGGTCATGCAGATGCTCACCCAACTCAGAAGAATGGGAGAACATAATGATAATTTCAATAAAGGGAGAGAAAAAAATAAGAAAGTACCAAAGAAAAGTTATAACTGAAATGAAAAATGTTCTAAAAGGGTTCACCAGCAGAATGGATGAACTCAAACACAAATCCGTGATTTGGAAGCCAAAGCAAAGGGAAATACCCAGGCAGAGGAGCACAAGGACAAAGGAATTCTAAAAAGTGAGGCCACCGTTAGGAACCTTTGAGACACATTGAGAACAGCATTTTCATTAGAGGGGCCCCAGGAGGAGAAGAGAGAAAGAAAGGGCCAGGGAAACTGCATGAATAAATAATGGTGGAAAACTTCTGTTATATGGAGAAAGGAACAGACATCCAGGTACAGGAATAACAAGAGTTCCAAATGCCAGGAACTAAAAGAGAAACACATGGAGAAAAATTATAATTAAAATAGTAAAAGTTAGGGATAAAAAGAAAGGAATCATAAATGCAGAAGAGAAAACCAGCATATTACCTATAAGGGAAACCACATAATACAGTAAGCAGATTTAATAGCCAGAACATAACAAGTCAGAAGGGAGACATGGCATAATTAAAATAATGAAAGGGATGAAAGATTAACAACAAAGAATTCTATAACTGGCAAGGTTATCATTCAGATTGATGAAGAGAATAAGAGTTTTCCAGATTAAAAAAAGCTAAAGGGGTTTGTCACCACTAAACTGGCCTTGCAGGAAGTATAAAAAGGAATTTTCTGAGCTAATAAGTGGAACTAGTTAAAAATAACAAGACATACAAAAGTAAATATCTAACTGGTTAAAGTAAATAATAAAGGTAGTTGATTAATCACAAATCAAGTATGAAAGATAAAAGAACAAAATTATAAATAAAAAATACAATAGTTAAGGGATACATAAAATAAAATATCAGATGTGTCATCCAAAATATAACACATGCGGCAGTGAGTAAAAATGTAATGCTTGGGAATATGTTTAAAATTATGTTACTATCAACTTAACAGAGACTGTGATATACATAAGATGTTATATGTGATCCTCACAGAAAACACAAAGATAAAGCCTATAGTAAATACACAAATGAAAAAGAGAAAGGAATCTAAACATGACACTATGAAAATGCTCAAATAACAAGGGAAACAAGAAAGAAGAAAGGAACTGAGAGAAACTACAAAAAAAGTGAGAAAAGCAATTAACAAAATGGCAGAAAGTACATGCGTGCCAATAATTCATTTGCCAATAAATGGCTAAATTCTCCAATTGAAGACATAGGTGGCTGAATGGAGGGAAAAAAAGAGGCCCTTCTATATACCACCTGCAACAGACTTACTTAAATCCTAAGGACACTCACAGACCTAAAGTGAAAGGATGGAAGAGTTACCATGCAAATGGTACCAAAGGAGGCTGGACTCATATCAGTCAAAATAGACTTCAAAACAACTATCGTAACAAAATAGTTATAACAATTATGAATATCTACGCAGCCAAACTAAGAGCACCTAATGCTATAAAGCAACTACTGAGATATAAAGGGATAAGGAGAAGCAAAAGCAACGTGATAATAGTAGGGGACTGCAACACCTACTCACATCAATAGATAGATCACCCGGACAGAAAAATCAGTAAGGAAACTTTGACCTTTCATGACACATGAGAACAGAGGAACTTCACTATATACGTACACACACACACACACACACACACACACACACACACACACACACACAGAGAACATTGTATTCAAGCAGCAAAATGCACATCCTTTCCAAGTGGATGTGGAACATTGTCCAGAGTAGATCAATGTTAGGCCCCAAAAAAGTCTCAGTAAATTTAAGAGGACTGACATAATATGAAGCAACTTTCTGAACACAGTGGTGTACATCAAGAAATCAATTACAAAAAGGAAAATTGAATGAAGTGCAAACACATGAAGACTAAACCACATCTATTAAACAACCAAGAAAAAGTCATCCTGTGCACACTACCAACTATTCCTTTGGAACCTTAGCTGAAGGTTTCCATATGGGGTATTGTGGTCTGAAAGACGAAGGTCTCAGCTCTGGGTAGACACTTCTGTCAACTCAGTTCAACTCTGGGCGAAACTGCGTATCAGCTTTCCTCTGGGAAGCCCTCTCAGCCAGCTCGTCCATCCCGTGGGATTCCAGCAGAAATGCCTGCCTACATTCATGAAGAGGCATGTCCAGTAAACTATGTTGCCCACACTAAAACAAAGTGTCTCTTCATTTTGTCCTTCTTTATTCTCTATATAACTTTATATTTTTACTCATGTGTAAGTCTGTGTATGGGTGGGTGCTTGTAAAATGTTATTTCCTTCTCTGTAAAATGTTCTGGCTCATCTTCATGTTGAGTTCATTATCTTGTTTTAATCTTTAAGCTTTCATTTAATTTTTAATTTAAATAATAATCTGTTTCCATTTATGTTAGTTCTAGTAAGTTTTTTCAAATCTTTACAGTCAAAAATTATTCACACTTTGTTTTATTCTTTTTAATTTTTTTAGTTTTAAAAGATATGGCATATATTAATCTTATGAGTCAACTACTGGAATGAATGGACCACTTGAATATTTATTTTTTTAGATCAATGTGTGTATGTATACACATATATGTATTTTCATGTATTATTCTTTAACACATAATTATATGAACAATAAATTATAACCCATTAAAATTATAAAAATAAATAAGTGTTAAATTATCCATTGCTCATACATCATGCAAATGCTCCAGAATATCAGTGACATTAAAACAGGAAGCTATTAGCTATACACATGATGGATATAAAGCTGAATCCAACTGAAGCATATTTGCTGAATGCTGAGGCTTAAATCACACTTCCTTGCACTTCTAGATAGAGAGAGAGCAAAATGGGTAATCAACAGAAGAAAACAAGATGACGAAGTTCGATTACTTCCCATCATATATACAATATTGACATACATCTCACTATTGAAAGGAGAAAATATTAGAGCTAAATATAAGTATAAACAACATACTGTATTCACTTTAAAATATAGATTCAAATAAAATGAGTACATATCTGTATATTTGTAATTATAAGTAAGTGTAAAGTATAATGTGAAATTCAAATTAAGTAACCAGTATTGAAGTCATAAATTTATTAACCCTTGTACATTTTTGAAGACATGATTGTAATATGCTAAACTTTTCTTCTAAAACACAAATATGTACCAATTATACTAGTGTTGAAAAATATTATACTCAATGTCAAAAACTAAGTCAATCATTTCAAAAGATGAAGATTTGGGAATGTAATAAAAGCATAAACAGACAAGGCTCACATCATTAGCTCTCACTTTTCCCCAGTAAATTCTAACACTTCTTTTCATGTAAAGATTTATTTGATGCACATTAGCTGAGATCATGAGCCAGAAAAGTATAGAAACTTATGCACATATGTGTGTATATATATATACATATGTATATTTCAGCAATATTATCTGAGAAATTTGAGTTTGTTCTTTAGCAGATTTTAATTCCTGTAGTTATTTGATACAGAGGTTGAATTGGCAGTGCCTAAAATGAACTCTAATAAAACACACATCAAGGAATCCCATATCATTTATATTTGTGTCCTGGTCAGTTATGATGGAAGATTAATACCATTTTTAAAATGTTGTATAAGAAGTAGATTGTAAAGTGAAATTTTTTAAATAAATAAAACAACTAATTCTGCAATTAGACCACAAATTATTAATACATTCTTAGTTTTTTCCATATGTTATACAATCCAAAGTTGTTGAAATGATGTATACACATGGGTGTAGTGAATACAAAGTTTGTGGAGAGGTAGAAGAACTGCCTGTCTATGGAGAAGTGAATCTCCCAGGAAGAAGTGTCCCTCCTCTTTTATTCTCTTTATGAATTGCTTTTGAGATAGAAGCAAATGTTTTATTTGCCACTGTTCCAGGTTTTAGATTTAGATAATACAAAAGAACCACTGTAATCCGCCAGTGCATGCTAAGGAAAGATTTGTTAAACAGTATAGTGCAGGAAGAACACAGACATTTAATGCAATATTAAGGAGATTCAGAACACCCAGGCTGTTTCCAGGGACCATTCTTAGTCACAGAGGACATGTTTCCTCCGGATTGCAAACCAGAACACCTGAGAATCCACATTCCCTTTCAAGTATGAGACTTTTCTGACTATCTACTCAAGTACCCAAAAGCAGAATGCATGATCAATAAACAAAAATCAAGACAGCCTAACAGAAACCGGGTACAAATATGAATGTGCACATTTTTTCTACCAATGCTTGAAAGCTGTAACTGTCAGACCTGAGGACAACTTCATTCTTTTCCATTAGTATACTTTATTCCAATTTGCTGCAGAATCACCACCAGGGTTCCACATAACCCTGGAGATAAGCACAGATTTGCAACTGAGCAGCTAAATTAAACTTTACTTACACAAATCTTAAGAATAAAGTGCCTTTATTCTTGGAGAAAAATGATATTCCCTCACCCAGAGCTTCTTAGTGATCAGCTTCTCCAAACCAGCTCTCATGGCTTTGTTTCTTAGGCTGTATATGATGGGATTAAGGGAAGGCGGCAACAAAATATAGAAAGATAATAGAACATGATCGGTGACCGATGTAGACCCTAAGATAGGTTTCAGATAAGCAATAAAAGCAGTTGAGAGAAAAAGTACAACCACTACCAGGTGTGGGAGGCAAGTGGAATAGGCTTTTGACCGTCCTTCTGTGGATGGAATCTTTCTGACAGTGGAGAAGATGTATATGTATGAGATTATGATGCAGATAAAGCAACATAAGTCCAAGACTGCATTAATAAGAATGAGCACGATTTCTGCAGTTACATTCTCTGAGCAAGTAATAGCTAACAACTGGGGAATGTCACAAAAGAATTGCTGGATTTCATTGGGCCCACAGTAAGTTAGGGAAAAGGTTCCTGCTGTATGTATAATGGATATCAAGCCACTGCTGAGCCAGGACAGAGTCACCATATGCACACACTGGCCCCTGTTCATGATGAGCTCATAGTGCAGAGGATGGCAGATGGCAGTATAGCGGTCAATGGACATCGCTGTGAGCAGGAACAGCTCTGCCACTGCCGCAAAAGGCACCAGGAAGACCTGCATGACACAGCCAGAGAATGAGATGGAATTGATGTGGGTCAAGGAGTTGGCAACAGTTTTGGGCACAGTGGAAGACATGAGGCAAACATCAGAAAGGGACAGATTCTTTAAGAAGTACATGGGAGTGCACAGGCAGGGATCCAAGGATGCTATGGTGACAATGAGGCCATTCCCCACTAGGGCCAACAGGTAGATGACTACAAAGATCCCAGATTGTAAAAACTGAAGCCTCGATGGGCCAGAAAAACCCAAAAGAAGAAATTCTGCCACCACTGAGATATTCTTCATTCTTGATGAAACGTTCTGCATTTAAAAAAAGAAAAGGTATGGTTAAAGTGGTCAAAATCCTACACCTACTTAAGTTTACTTCAGTACAGCTAAAGAAAAACTGTGTTCCTATTTAATGTTTGTCACTTGAATGTGTGTGTGTCCATGTGTATTTGTGTTTGTCTGAAAGACAAAGTGAGAAACAGTTTTAAGAGTATATTTTCTCCAACAACATATCCAATTAATTAGTCATTGTACATGTACCTTTCTTTTCAAAGTTTCTGTTTCTCTAGGTGTCTAAGTGTTATAATGCAATGGAAGCATATGTACAAATTGTTTACCATATTCACTGCACCATGCTATCTATCCGTCATGGAGAAAAGTCTTAATTTACATGTGAAAAGAAGTGAAGGGATAGATATGAAAAATGCAAACATTGCATGCCATGTCCTTTATCCTTGTGCTTTACAATTTTTGACTTTTAGTCAATGGATTATTTGACTAAAATTAATTGTTCTCATTTTCATCTTAAATATGAACTTCACAAAACAATGGGCATTCTCTAAGGTCATTTTATACATTTTTGATATCTATATGCCTAGAAAGATGATAGAAAGATTGGCTCCCTCCAAAAGACCTCTGATTTTTTTAAATAACAGGAGTAAACAATAGCAATCATTTCAAGCAGGTATTTGTCATTTTCTTCAGTGCACAAGTTTTATTAAAATACTCCTTCACTTAACTCTCATAATACTATTAATGTATCTTTTTATTTACTAGTTTTGGTCCAGGCTTCTTCTTATTTTATTATCCCACTAATGTTATGTGTTCTCTCCCTCTACACTTCTCTCTGCACATACATAAATAAACACACATACACACAAGTTTTAGGCACTGTATGTGTGTGTGCATCCTGTTTTATACTTTGAGTAATATACATAAATAATAAATACATAAATAAATAATGATTGCAATTGGATATTTGAAACACAATATATCTGCTCTCATCCTTTACTAGAAGAAAACCACTTAAAACCAACAATTTCAAAATTATATTCACTACAGATTATCAGATTTAATAGTGGAGAAGAGATTTATAACTGAATTATACAAGAATCTATGTCACACATAATCAAATGCTTGGAATTTTAAAATTATTTTTCTTATCTAACCCATAATTTAAGGCACCTTCCCATTTCATATGAATCAAAATTAAGCAATGTTTATTAAGACACTAGCTTATGATCCAAGTTATATTCTATATATTTTAGTGGTATTTATTTCCAAATTAGCTATATTTTAATTATTTCACATCATTATTTTACTTCATTCTTCATTACTTTCTGTTTATAACTGAAATAAAATGTACCTAATATCTTAACCAATTTTTATTGATTCCAGTGAACTCAGCATCCTTTTATGCTTTAAATAGTCCTGTAAATAACTGTTTCAAAGTCTAATATGCATTTGGTATATGAGCTGATGTTTTGCAACATAAGTAAGTATATACATATAGTTTTCCTGTGGCCTGTTAGCAAACCCATAGTTTAGAAATCTTAAAATTAACATGTAATAACCCAAGAAACTTTTACTTTTGAAGAATTTAAGAATTTCCTAGCAGGTCTATGCTTTTCTGGCTGAAATCATTATCAACAACCAGATTAAAAGAAAATAAACTCACTAAAGTGTCTGTTCTGTAGAAGATTCAAGACATCAGCAAGCTTTGAGTATTGTTGCTGGTGAAAGTATTACCGATGATTAATCCAGAAGGACATCACTAATTCTGACTTTCAAGAATTGAGAAACTCCTTTCCTGAAAGTCACTTTGATTCTTGATGTCTCAACTTTAGCACAGTTTTTATAAAGAGCAGTCAGAACGAGTATGACGATGATATCAGTTTTCCATCTCCCAAAGGCTTGAACTCTGGAATATTCCAAAGAGAAATGATGCCACTTTCATTGTAATTGACTTACATGATCTGTCCCTCACTGTTATGAGACAAATCTTGGCACTATGCAACCTGTGAAAATAAAGTAGCACAATGGCCTTTCCTTAATTAATGAGTCACTTCCTATGTTGGCATGCAGTCAAGAATCTCCATAATTGGTAAGAAGGCACTGAAGAAATATATTTACCCAGACACCCAGTGAGCTCTTATGGAGAAGAGCCACATACCTGGCACTTTTCCAGGTGCTGGTCATCTTACTCCCAGTACAATTACACTTTTATTAACTTAGTATATTGAAATCACAAAGTCATATTTCCACTTGTAATGTTGGAGTGTCCATTCATATTGTAGAGATCTGGGCTGACAAATAAGTGATTTCAAAGGTTGATATCAGTAGCAGTAGGGGACAGCGAATATGAGAAACCGAGTCAGAATGACGTTTTAAGCAGAGGGCTTAGACTTCTTCTGGAGACTAAGCACCAAGTCAGCGCTCCCCTGCACTTTTATTGTTACAGCAAGCGAAAAGACAGGCATCGATTAATGATTATAGGATGAGTTTTTTCATCAAGCTAAACAATTGCAAGCTAATTATTTATTAAAGTTTCTCTTATGTCTCATCAAGTCATCCGGCCACGTGAGCCTCACGGTGTGATCCTCATCTGGGTTTGCCTCGGAAAGGATCCCGAGAACTGTTTGCAGTCCTCGTCACACCGCTCATGACTCGCACCAGATTCCAAGACACACCACCTATTGTTCTTCTCTCTTAGATTAGTTTCGGATACAAATCATATCGCTCTTTCTCTTAGATTAGTTTCGGCTATAGATTAAGTTTAAGCAGAAACCAAATTACAGCAAGGTTAACTGCTAGGGTGTCTACAGATATCAATCAATATCACAAACTCAAAAACATCCAGTCTATACAGGCAGTGGGGCATATGAAAGATAATTTAACCAACAATTAATTTACTTATACTTAGCATTGACTACATAATAAATTAGCTCACATTTAGAGAATGTTCAGTAATTGATAGGCCGTCATGTACACAAATTCCTTGAGACTGAGTGCAATGCAAATGCACATTACTATGATGTGTTAAATTCCAGAGTCAGTTTTAAAACTCTTGTGAGATTTTTGGAAAAAAGCTTAGTAAATACAAACTGTTTAACAATATTCAGAAAATAATATAAGGTTAGTTTAAGAAGTTCTTGAAATTTGAACTCAAAAGAAAGTTCTTTGAGAAAACAAGTTTCTTTTTCTTCAAGAAAATAAAGTTATTCAAGTTCAAGAAAGAATCTGCTTACTCAAAGAGAAGATCTTTGTAAATCCAGACAGAAGAAATTTAACAACCCAAAAGCAAATGAAGAAAGCAGCCTTCTGCATTTATGGAGCTTCATCAGAGGAGTTAATAAATGCTTTATGGGTGTCCAAGAAGGAAAACATGCAGAAAAAAGGTAGAAAAACTTACTTAAAAAATATAATGACTGAAAACTTCCAAACTCTGGGGAGAGAGATAGACATCTGTATACATGATGGATAAATGCCCCCTACAAGTTCAAATTGAAGACTTCATGGAGGCACTTTGTAATCAACAGTCAAAAGTTAAAGAATAATAGTTTTTAAAACAGCTACGAAAAAGAGGCTTCTCACATACAAGGGAATTCCCACTAGGTTAAATGGAAATATTCATTTTATTGTGTTTCACTTTACTGAAATACATAGCTAATTGCGTTTGTTCCAAAGTGAAGGCAAACCTGTATTGAGCAAATCTTTGGCAATAACCCTCATTTGTAATAATACTCATTTTTGCATTTGTCCACTTATTTCCATTTCCTGGAACTTAATAACTTTGTAAAGCATATAATTACTTTCTAGTGTCTTTTCATTTCACAACAAAAAACTCAGTTTAACATTGCTTTAGGGGATGTTTTGAAGTAATGAGTCTCTCAATGTTGATTTTCTGGGGCTGTTTTAATTTTTCCTTCATGTTTGAAGGATAGTTTTCAGATATAGCTCTCAGTTGGCGGCTTTTTTTTTTTCATTGGGGCACCTTAAATATGTAATTTGGCTGCCTACTGTTCTATAGGTTTTCTGCTAACAGATTCCTTCATAGTCTTTTCTGTGTGGGCTCCCTTCAAATGTCACTCTACTCTTGCTGCTTGCAGGACTGTTTCTTTTGTCTTTCAACAGTTTGATTATAAAGCATCTCAGTGGGTGCCTATGTGAAGTTCATTGACATTGCTGGATTTGCAAATTTAAGTATTTCCTCGATTCTGGGAAGATTTCAGTTATTATTTCTTCAAATAATCTTTGTGGCCTTTTCTTTCTCTTTTATTTCTGGGATTCCCATACCACATGCATTTTTTCCGCTGGGTGTTCTCCAAAATTTTCCTTAGGCTCTGTTCACTTTTCTCGTTCTTGTGTTTTTTTTCCTCAGCCTCAAAAGTTCAAATGTCTTATCTGCAAATGCGTTCAATTATTTTTCCTGCCTGTTAATTGTAAGAATAGAAATAGGTTAGCATAAGCATAGCCATCTTAAAGGCCTAGAAGCCATTTTCTGAGTATGTGACTTAGAAAGAAAAACTGGAACTGGGTAAGGCCTGAAAAACAAGCTAATCATGAACACCAGATGGTGGGCAGCTGTGGCCTTTAGTCAGCTAACCTTGGTCAGCTAATCCTACATACCAAGCTTATCGTGCAGAACCTCCCTGACAATTGAGGAGTGGTCTTATCTTGCTCCTGCCTAACCCCAGGATGTATGTCTTGCAAGAATAATGTGCAGCTGTGGAAAATTACTATGAGTTAAGTGTTTTGAAAATGCTATATAAACCCTTAGCTTTGAGTGCTCGGGGTCCTTGTTGAGACCCACTGCGTCGGGCTGACATTGGACCCCAGCTAGCTGGCTGAATAAAGACTTTGCTTGAATTTACATCTCTATGCCTGTGTAGTTTGTTCTCTGGAGAGGCCTCAGAAGCCCGGACCCTAACATTAATGAATGTATGCTGTTGGAAACCTTTACTGATTTTGTTTCAACACAGTTAATATTTAATATTAGAGAAAATTCTGTTTAGCTCTTTTGTACAATTATTATGTCTTTGTTAATATTCTTTGTCCATATTATTTTCCTTCAGTTGATTTTCCGTGTCTTTCCCTTAGGTTTTTAACATATGTAAGGCAATTTAAAAAATCATTGTCTTACATCTACTGCCTGTGTTCCTTCATGGGCAGGTTCAGCTGTTATTCCTATCTAGGTTCAGCTGTTATTCCTATCATAATACATAATTTTGATTCCTTGCATAACTTGTGATTTTGGTTGAAAATTGGACGTAAAAAAGAGCAACCTCTCCCAAAGAATCCAATATATATATTATAAACCTACTGTAATCAAAACGGTATGGTCATGGAATTAAGAGTTATGGACAGATGGAAAAGAATAAAGTGTTGCATGTGTTAACAACTAATCTTTGACAAGGACTCAAAGAGAAAACAATAGAGAAAATCTCTTCAATAAATTGTACAGAGAAAGCTGGATAGTCAAATGCAAAAGAATGAAATTTGACATAATCTATTCTTACATAAGAAGTAACTAAAAGTGAAAGAAAGACTTAAATGCAAGACCTGAAAATAGAAAACACTTCAAGTAAAATATTGGGAAAACTTATATTGACATGGGCAAGGATTTTTGAATATGACAGCAAATGTGCTGAAGAAAAAAACCAAAAATAAACATTGAGACTAAAGCAAACTAAAAATACTCTGCACATAAAAGGAATGAATAAAAAAAACTATAGTGGAAAATTAAGGAAGGGAACATTATATATACAAATCACATATCTGATAAGGTGTTAAATCTAGAATATAGAAGGAAGTCCTATAACTCAGGGGCAAAAATACCTCACAAAACTTGATTTAAAAATGGGCAGTAAACCTGAGTAGAAATTTTTTCAGTGAAGATATACAAAAGGCCAGCAGGTATATGAAAAAAAGGTCAATATCAGTAATCATCATAGATATAAAAACCAAACAGCAATGAAATAATAGGATGATTATTAACAAAACAACAAAAGATAACAGTTGTCAAGGATCTGGAGATTAGGGATTTCTTGTATGCTGTCAGAAATGTAAATTGGTGCAGTATTTATTGAAAATTGTATTTAAGTTCCTCAAAAAATAAAAACAACTACCATATGATACATCAACTCCTCTCCTAAGTATATATCTAAAAATAATATATCCACTCTCCCTTGTTTATTGTAGCATCATTCACAATGTCCAAGACATGAAAAAACCTACTTGTCCAATATTCTATAAGGAGAAAAAGGAAATGGGATATAGATGTCCACACACACACATACACACACACACACACACACACACACACACACACACACACACACACACACACATATACAGGGACTATTCAGGGACTAAAAGAAATTTTGCCATTGGGACAACATGTATGAATCTGGAGGACATTATGGCTGTTAATTCAGACACAGTATGATAAATACTGTATGATTTTACTGATAAGAGGAATCTCAAAATGTCTAGCTAATGGAAGCAGTTAGAATGGTGACTGCCAGGGCCTATGGGATGAGGAAAATGGGGAGATGATACACAAAGGGTGAAAACATTCATTTATAAGGTGAAAAAATTGGGGCATCCAATGTACAGCTTTGTGATTTTAGTTAACAATACAGTGTATACTGAAATTTGCTAAGTGAATGCACAAAATAGTGGTAACTGTGTAAGATGATGGGTGTGATAATTATCTTGATTGTGGCAGTCATTTCACAGAATATAATGATATCAAATTACCAAATTGTGCACCTTAAATATATATAATATTTGTGAATTATATACCAATAAAGCTGGAAAATTTAACATATGGCCATCTCAATAGACACAGTAACAGCATTTGACAAAGGACAACATATATTTATCATAAGAATTCTCAAAAAATTAAAAGGATCTTATCTCAGTGCAATTAAGGCCACCTATGAGGATACTAAAGCTCAAACCACAATTAAGAGGGACAATAGAAAGTTTCCCCTATAAGATCTGGTGCAGACAATGTTGCCAACTCTCACCACTTCTTTTCTGAATAATAGTGAAAGTCCAACACAGCAGTTAGACAAGAAAAATAAATAATAGACATCCAAATAGGAAAAAGAAGAAAATAAATTGTGTGTTTTTTCAGATGATGTATCATATATAAATATGTAACACCAAGAAACTCAATTTAGAAAAGAGTACTAATAAATTCACTAATGTTGCTGAACACAAAATCAACATACACAATATGGTATGTTTCTATAATAAACAATAAACTATCAAAAATTAGAAAATAATCCCATTCACAATGCAAAAAAAAAATGAAATACTGAGGAAGATACTTACCAAAAGAAGTTTGGTTTTATTTCAATATTCTTACATATGCTAAGACTCACTTTTGTTACACATGTATGATAGTTTTACACTGGGGCGTGTTCTGTGTGTGCTTAGGAAGAATGTATATTAAGGGGCTGTTGAATGGCATGTTCTATATGATGTCTGTTAGGTCTGTTTGGTCTAAACTATAATTCAAGTCTAATGATTCCTTACTGTCCAAAGGATCAATCCAATGTTGAAAGTTAGAAAACAACTGTTTCCTGTTTCAAGGACTGAAGTTTTAACTATGCTAGTGTAAATCTGGTATTTATTCTCTCTTCTGTGACCTGTTAATTTCATACTTTAAAAGAAGCCCATAAAATAGGATGAATCCTGCATAGTGTGGTTGATGAAATAGAAGTATATTTAGATAATGTCATGAAGACCAAGACCTTCTTTCCTGAGAGTATCATAGAACTCGGTAGTTGTGTCCAGGGATAGCTCCTTTGGATGTGAGTGGCTCTTGGAGAGGAAATATGTGCTATTTTAGGAAAAGAATGTTATACTTATATCAGTTCTCTTCAGTTTTTCAAAAGTATCTAGGTCATAGTCCAAGAACACATACATTTGGATAATTTGGCTAATAACAACATATCTGATCACATGGTCTGTTCAGATTAGGGATGATATTTGGCCTATTGGTTTAATCTAGGATCTATGGCTCTTGGCAATAGATTCAATTCTGTCTTACCAGCAGCTTTACTGATGATGTTTGTAAAGTCAGATTTTAGAGGCCAATTTGATGCCTGATATTTTGTATTGTGTCATTTGTCTTCATGTATGTTTTGTTTCTCTGACTACAATGTAAGTTTAAGTGTTATTTTGGAAAATTTAACATGTTCAGTAAGTAAATAACCCAGTGGTTAATTTTCTCTGATGAGTGTGATCTTCTTCATATTGGAGAGACTACTATTAACATTTTAAATAGTCCCTAACCTTTTATTTTATATACAATGGCTCTTTTAGAAAGTGTGCTGTTTTCTCTCAGGTGCATCTTATTCTTTCTTAAGAATTTATTTTAATTTAGTTAATCTAATTTCCTTTACCTGCATTTTAAATGTTTCCTGCTTAATATGGATTATATTTCTGAAGAGTGGTGGAATTTGGTATTTTGTGTATTCAATAATATGGTATTTGTATTTATAAATATTATATTTTGCTGTTATTTGTTCTCCCCAAATAAGAAAACTGATTACAAGTTCCAATAAAGTTTGGAGGTTATCCACTTGTAAATTTCACCATTGTGTACATGGTGCAGGGCAGATAAATAGGTGATACACCCTTTTAATTCCATAAAAACTGGGCAAAATTCTTGGGAACCGGAAATTACTCTAGGATTCCAAGAATTTCATACACAGATTGTTGACCTTTAATGGAATATTCATGTAATGCTGATTAGGGAAATGCCATAATGTATAAGGGCTAGAAACAATGTCCAATACTAGAGGAATTGAAATTATATGCAATAATTCATCAACATAGACAGACAAATAAAAACATCTCTTTGCCCTGGCATCAAACACAATTAAATAAAAACAATTAAGCCAAAAAACAATGTATATACTATATTTGATCTTTGTGTAGGAGGTATTGTAAATTCATTTTTATTTTATATGACTGTACCCCTGACCTACCCAAGATAAAATTGAGAAGAATGTCAGGTAAAAATGACCTATATAAAAGAAAACACTTTGAAGTTTTGTCCATGTAAACAAATAAGAACAGGATAGAAAAGTATAGGTAAAATGTCAGTATTTCCAGAATCTCTCACTTGGCCTTATTGCATCTCCATATCAATAGGTGTTTCCAGAGGGAGAGAAGTAGTTCATCTCCATATGAGTAGGTGATTACTTGGTGGAATGAGGACATATCTGGACCAGAGAGGTTGAATGGGGCCTCTTTTGGCAGCTGGGTCATGAGAGACATGGGCGAGCAGAAGTGGATGACTGCTGCCCATAAATGGCAATAAATGGTTTCTCCCCCTTTATTTCTCCCTTTCACTGATTTTTGGTTTCACAGGTAATTTGCCCTGTGTTGGGAACAGGTTTCCTCCAGAGTTAAAATAAAATGAAGCATTATGATTTCTGAATATTTATCATTCATATAGCTTTTATTTTTTTAAACAAATGACAACTTAGAAGGGAAATGAAATAAGATGAATTATATCCCATGATCTTATAACTGTGGATTATGTGAAAATACAGTTGAGCATAGTCTGACTGGCATGATGATTCCAAGCCTACATGTGGTTCTGCAGGAGTGAGTAGGGCCAGAAGCCCTTTCCATTTGCTTTTTATTCTGGCTCAGTGGTTAAAGAAACAAAGAGAGGTACAGTATGGAGGCAGAGGTGATAACCGTTTTTCTAACTGTTTATCTTTGGCAAGATGAGTGAGGAAATGAGGAAAGAAATAAGAAAGCCATATAGGACTTATAAGAAAGCCATATAGGACTTTCAGTTCAGGGTGAATGATTTAGTTTATATTGTTAGAGCAGGACAAAGATATTTATCCATCTTATAAGGAAGTAAATGTGTTCACATGCAGGTTATGTTGGATGACATCCTTAAAGGCAAGTGTCAGACCCGTGAAGAGAACGCTGCTGTGTTCAAACAAAGACATATCTAGTGCAGATTCTGCTAGTGTCTAAGGAAATCAAAATATGTTAGTGCATATGAAAATAACTTGGCAACAAAAGTACAAATTTGTGATGATTAACTATGAATAGTTATGAAACAGGGGATGGCAGGGAAAATGCTGAGGTGCCAGGTTTCTGATAAAAATAATGAGGGGCCACTACACAATGTAGCTGTTTTATTTTTTCCTTGAGGATAGTGCCATAGATCTGACTTCAGTGTTCTACGTTTAAAGATAATCCATAATTCAACCCTCTATTAACAAGGAAATATGAAGCAGAGATATTTTATGTGCAATTCAGTACGCCTCCATTTCAAGGGAACACATGAGTATAAACTTAATATTCAAAGTATAAATGGTTTTTATAAACATTTTTTAGCAAATTTAAGCCATAGGAAAAGGTACAGTCAAATAAATAATATGTTTACAATTTTCTAAGTCAGGAAGTGGCTTACTTATACAGATTACCTTATATACATTGTCATTCCCATTCATAAAATGATGTCTATAAATACACTGTCAAAATTTAGAAAACAACTTACAAGTATGTATTATTCTCTATAAAAAATATTCTTCATGTTCTAATTTCATCAACTACCCTTCTAGTGTTATAATCAAAATAAAATTAAATACTATTTGAATTAAATATTTTTTATTGGGATTTCTTATATTGATTCATGTTCGCAATTTGTTTTATGCTGTTACCATGCTTTATGAAGACCATTACCAAAACAGATTCTGAAATTTCATAATAGTCTGATTTAATGCATCCTTCTATAAAGTCATACTTACTTTCCTTCCAAGTTCTCTTATTTCCAGTGAAACCATTATTGAAGCTTTTGAAAGTAAGACCAGACTTGACAAAAATATAAGAATGATATAAAAATGAATACATGAATCAAGCAGGCTTCTTTAGTATGTCTTTAAATTGTACTTGGTGTAGACAGCATACTCTCTCCTTTATGAATATTTCAACATCATGCACTGTTTCTGACTTGCCCTAGAAAAAATCCCATTTATAATTTTGGAATAAGTGGAATAATTAAAGGAGGAAGAATTATATGTACATTCTGCCAAGGAATTGGACTTGAATGACACCACCATTACTGAGATAAGTCTCTCCTTAGTTGTGAGTGGTTAAGAACATGGAACATAAAATATTCTGCTTTGGCACACTGAATATTTTGAGCTGAAGGCACTTGAGAAAAAGTGCATGCAGTCAGGACCCCCTGACCTGCCCAGGTCTGTCCAAAAGCAGATCATAACACTTGTTATTGGAAAGTGCTCTCCCTGCGAATCTTATCATTGCAAACTGGGAGTTGATGCCAAAATGGGCCAGTACAACTTATCTTATCTTTTTATTTAATTTTCTCTTTATATTTTTCTATTTCTTAGGTACTTTCCTATAATTTCCCACCCTGATCTCAAGCCCCTTAACTTATTACACACGCACAGCTTATTATTCTTTGTTAAAAGTATATAAGATTATGGTTATAACAGCTTCTTCATGTTCATTTTCCTTTTGAAGCCACCTACGGGCACATACAAAATAAAATAAAATGTGCGTGCTTTTCTCCTGTTAATCTGTCTTATGTTTGTCCAATACCTAACTGAGGCATACAACCTAAGACAGTAGAAGCAATTTGGCCTCCCCTACACGGGGATGGCACACAGAAATTCCTGTGTGAGGACACAGAATTTTTCCCTGTTATTGTGAGAGTTTGCATATGGCTTTTGATATTCTGATGGAAAAGGAAGGATTGGAAAAAAAGTTAAGGTGCAGTATGTTTTCCATTCAGATGTACAGGTATTTTTATGATAATTTCCATGATGTGTACAATTAAAAAAAACTAATTGGACATTTGAGAGAAATTTAGATTTAATTTATCCTAGAAAATGATGTGATGAAGTTAAACTAAGAAAATTTCAAGTATTGGCATGTGCAAGAAACTCCTGATTTCATTATGTCCGTTTGCAATTACAGTAGGCAATTTAAAGCTTTGGTTGTCTAAAATGGTGCTTTTAGTGACTTAATCTGCCTGCGAGGCAACTGGGGATCTTGCTGCCATGTTTAGTATCCTTCAGGATGTCTGGGTGTCGATATGCATTTCTAACAAGCTCCACATTACTCTGATGCTTCTAGAACACTGCTTATGCTTTGAATAGCAAGATTTCAAGAGGCAATCGAGTGGAGAACATTCATCCTAAAAAGCTTGGATAGGAGTTTTTTCTTCCAGCACCCTTGTCATCTGTTTTTGTTACACACTGTGCTGAAAACCTGAAAATTATTGGTTGTTAATTAACATAGAAAGTGAACATAGCAATGGAAAAAGCATTTCCTTTTCTTTCATATTTATTCTCCATTGGTAAATTGAAAAGAGTGCTTGAACATTTTTGTACTGTTTGTTCTAAGTTTTTCCTTTTGGTCTCCCTTTATGAATATTCAAAGTATTTAACTTTGAATTTAACTTCTGGTTCTTAAAATCTATATATGTTGAAAATCAGTTATATTATCCAGAAAAAAATCCTAATTATCTAATACTTTCCTACTATTTTGTAAGAAAATCTCCATTTATGTTAATATTCACTATTAAACACATACATGTATAGAACACATGGCTGATCATATACATTTAATACTTTTATTGAATAAACTTTGAAAAACAAAATGTTTATTTAATCAATTATATAAAACTGTTTTATATATGTTAATAGTCAACTACCAGATTCCATGACTCTGCTCCATTTAGCAGAAATAATTTTTGTCCCATGATTACTGATAAGGTTAAAATATTAAAACATTCAACGGAAACATTGTATGAGATTAAGCCAGTCTATTTCTGACTGGGGACTGCTGAAGGGCAGTGAGCTTGTTGTATCTACATCTTTATCACTGAGCCATCACACTACGATAACGTTGAAACAAGATATTTATAGAAAATCTACTTTAAAATAATTCAAACCAAAATGTAAAGTGCAGAGAGATGTCCGTATCAGGTGGTATCAATCTCATAATTTTCAATATTTACTGTTTCCAAATGTGGCATGAGAATCCATTCTAAATTGCTTCATAGAGTTGATCCCTCACATCTTATGTATGTTTCTGACCAAGAGGAACCTTTTTTGTGCTACAACTTTGCTGAAAGCTTTCTTCACATCTTTGTTTTTCAGGGTGTATATGAGAAGATTTACCAACAGGGTGACCACACAGTAGAACATGGAGACCACTTTACCAACGGTGAAGTTGTACTTGGCTGGAGGCAGACATTGGCAAAGATGATGGTGCCATAGTAGATGGTGACCACAGTGAGGTGGGAGGCACAGGTGGAGACAGCTTTCTTCTGAGCCTCCAAGGAAGACAGTCTGAGTATTGTTACCACCATGTGTTCATAGGATGACATGGTGAGAAGAAAAGAACTGAGAATCACAACAGAGCTACATGTGTAGCCCAAGGCCTCCACCTAGCATGTGTCTGAGCAAGAGAGTTTATAGATGGGGTCTGAGTCACAAAAGAAATGGTTGACCTTCTGGGGGCCACAGAAGTTCAGATGAGAGATTAGTATGGTAGATAGAAGAGGGGCAATGAAGCCCCCAATCCAAGACCAAGCAGAGAACTGCAGGCACACTGGGATCCTCGTGAGCAGTGAGTATCGTAGAGGGTTGCAAATGGCCGGGTACCGCTCATAGGCCGTCACTACCAGGAGGATGCACTCAGTAGCTCCCATGGAGAAAAAGAAGTAGTACTGGGCTATACAGCCAGACACAGAGATGGTGACACCTCGTGACAGGCAGGTGGCCAGCAGTTTGGGTACTGTGAATGTGGTGTACCAGATCTCCAGGAAGGACAGATTTCCTAAGAAAATGTACATCGGCATCTGGAGTGTGGGCTCCATCACAAGTGAGTATGATGACAGTGTTTGCCAGAAGGGACAGCAGATACAATGTGAGAAACATCACAAACAATGTGAATCTCAGATAGAAAATACCAGGAAACCCAAGAAAAATGAACTTGGTCACTTTGGTCTGGTCTGTCACCTCCATAGCTCATCCTCTCTGAACTGGAACGAACAAAGTCTGGATTATAGATGAGCGAGAATGGGATATTTTAATATTCATTTACTTCATGATGATAAAGGACCGCCAAACATATTATAATTAATGGCTTCCAAAAACATAATTGCTGTCTTTATAAACAGTTTGCATGAATTAGCTCATTTAATTTAAATAATACATCTCCAGGGTAAATAACCTAATAATTTACTCTGCAAATGAAGATATTAAGGGAGGAAGCAGTTTTCCCTCAGTTACATCACTTTAAGTGTTGGGGTAGAATTTGTATCCACGTAGGGGAATATGAACATTCACAATCTGAGCTAGTCCTTGCAGAAATGTGGCTACTAGAAGAACATGGCATTCTCCATCCCAGAGGAACACACACCCTAGACATTAGATGCTGAATACATCCACAGCAATGCTAGTCAGAGACCTGTAGATCTGGGAAAGAGGGCTTCAGAATAGAGCTCCTAAGCCATGCCGGTTTCCTCATGAAGACAGAGGGCTGCTTTGGTTTTAACATTGTGACCCTCATTATATGCCATCGTTCAGAACTTAGGGGGAAATTTATACATGAATAAGCTGTATATCTAGTAAACAGAATAGTAGTCAACATGTACATGAAAAATATTTTGTTAAAAAGAAATACAAGGAATCCAGATTGGTAAAGAAGAAGTTAAATTGTCACTATTTGCAGATGACATGATATTGTACATAAAAAACCCTGAAGACTCCACTCCAAAATTACTAGAACAAATATCAAAATTCAGCAAAGTTGCAGGATACAAAATTAACACACAGAAATCTGTGGCTTTCCTATACACTAACAATGAACCAATAGAAAGAGAAATCAGGAAAACAAATAGTTCAAAAATTCATATGGAAACACCAAAGACCCTGAATAGCCAAAGCAATCTTGAGAAAGAAGAATAAAGTGGGGGGATCATACTCCCCAACTTCAAGCTCTACTACAAAGCCACAGTAATCAAGACAATTTGGTACTGGCACAAGAACAGAGCCACAGACCAATTGAACAGAATAGAGACCCCAAACATTAACCCAAACATATATGGTCAACTAATATTCGAAAAAGGAGCCATGGACATACAATGGGGAAATGACAGTCTCTTCAACAGATTGTGCTGGCAAAACTGGACAGCTACATGTAAGAGAATGAAACTGGATCACTGTCTAACCCCATACACAAAAGTTAACTCCAAATAGATCAAAGACCTGAATGTAAGTCATGAAACCATAAAATTCTTGAAAAAAACATAGCCAAAAATCTCTTAGACATAAACATGGGTGACCTCTTCTTGAACATATCTCCCCAGGCAAGGGAAACAAAGGCAAAAATGAACAAGTGGGACTTTATCAAGCTGAAAAACTTCTGTATAGCAAAGTACACCATGAATAGAACAAAAAGGTATCTTACAGTATGGGAGAATATATTCATAAATGACAGATCTGATAAAGGGTTGACATCCAAAATATATAAAGAGCTCACGCACCTCAGCAAACAAAAGCAAATAATCCAATTAAAAAATGGGCAGAGGAGCTGAATAGACAGTTCTCTAACGAAGAAATTCAGATGGCCAACAGACACATGAAAAGATTCTCCACATCGCTTGTCCTCAGAGAAATGCAAATTAAAACCACAATTAGATATCACCTCACACCGGTAAGGATGGCTACCATTCAAAAGACAAACAACAACAAATGTTGGAGAGGTTGTGGAGAAAGGGGAACCGTCCTACACTGGTGGTGGAAATGTAAATTAGTTCAACCATTGTGGAAAGCAGTATGGAGGTTCCTCAGAATGCTCAAAATAGACTTACCATGTGACCCAGGAATTCCACTCCTAGGAATATACCTTAAGAATGCAGCACTCCAGTTTGAAAAAGACTGATGCACCCCTATGTTTATAGCTGCACTGTTTACAATAGCCAAGAAATGGAAGCAACCTAAGTGTCTGCCAGTAGATGAATGGATAAAGAAGATGTGGTACATATATGTGGGGGCCCGGCCTACGGCCGAGGCTGAGCCCCACTCTAGCTGGACAACGCCCTAAAGATGGCGCCTGCTTCCTGCTCACCACCCTTTCCCCTCTTCCCTGTTGGGGATTGGCCCAGCAGACTTTTGTACCCGTGCACAGCTCGTGCTGCCCGCTTAGAGTGGCGCGTGACACCTATCTGCTTAAAGGTCACGCATGATACTGTCCCAGATTGGTTGGGTGACTGAATATAAGGGAGCCCGCCGGGAGGGAGAGGAGCTTCCTGACAACTGCTGTAACCGCCGTGAGAGATTAGACAATAAAGCCTAGAGAAGAACCCAGACCTTGGGCGTGTTGCTTCGGTCCCTGAAGGGTCGCGAGAATATACACAATGGAATATTACTCAGCTATAAGAAAAATACATATCCTACCATTTGCAACAACATGGATGGAGCTAGAGCGTATTATGCTCAGTGAAATAAGCCAGGTGGAGAAAGACAAGTACCAAATGATTTCACTCATATGTGGAGTATAAGAAAAAAGGAAAACTGAAGGAACAAAATAGCAGCAGAATCACAGAACCCAAGAATGGACTAACAGTTACCAAAGGGAAAGGGACTGGAGAGGATGGATGGGAAGGGAGGGATAAGGGCGGGGAAAAAGAAAGGGGCATTATGATTAGCATGTATAGTGTGGGTGGGCACAGGGAGGGCTGTGCAACACAGAGAAGACAAGTAGTGATTTTACAGCATCTTACTATGCTGATGGATAATGACTGTGAAGAGGTATGTGGGGGGGGACTTGGTGAAGGAGTGAGCCTAGTAAACATAATGTCTTTCATGTAATTGTATATTAATGATACCAAAATAAAAAAATATATATATAAATATATGTATATATATACATATACATATATATATGTATAATTATGTGCATGTAAGAAAATAAAATAAAAATATTTTTTTAAAAGCTTACTATTCTTAGATACTTGTTTTTTAAGTCAGTGTATCCACCAGTTTTTCTACACTGGTTAGAAACAATCAACCATAAAATTTTCTTTTTTTAAATTGGAAACTTCAATACCATATTTGTTTCTCATGTACAACATAGTGACAAATGTACATTACCAAATGCTCACCATGCTAAATATAGTTATACCCTGCTACGACACCAAAATATTTCAGTATTATTAGTTATATTATCTACGCTGTGCTTCCATTCCTATGACTACTTTATTTTATAATTTGAAGTTTGTGTGGAAGAGGATGAAGGAGTGGGTGATAAAGGTGAAGGGGATAAAGAGGTACAAACTCCAAGCTAATAATTTTAAATTCAAAAGTCCATTAATCCTTTAGTGGACATAGAGTTTCTTTCCATAGCATAAGAACACTTTATATGAGACATAGAGTCATACCAAATATAAGAATACAATATACTAGTTATAATTATGTTGCATTTTTATCAAAATAAAAAATAGATAAGTATCAGTTTCATAAAAACAATTTTTCCAATGGATACATGTGCTTTAGGGCCAAAACATCCAGATGATAGCTGTAAAGTATAGTGGTAACATATTAGTAGCAATAATAAAAACTTTTATATATATATGTATTACTTTCATATATAAAATACTTCATATGCAATATAACAATGTTAGGGGGCTTGAGTTTGCTCTCCTCGGTTCTTGTTCCCACGGCAACAGAGAACTGAAGGGCAGAGACGCAGCAGTGAAGCAGAGAAGTTTTATTTGAATACAGTCCCAAGGAGGAGCAGACTAGAGTCAAGGTAGATGAAGACAGATTTATCATAGGGATTTTTGTATATAATAATTTTTTATTACAGGGATTAACTCTATCTTTTCTGGCTCTCTAGTTTTATCTTGTTAACTCTTTGAGTCCCTTTTAGTGGGCTTTACTGGCCTATTTTCTCTCCACCAGCTCATATCTGTTTCTTCCATGTAACAATAATATATATTTTTTACCATTTTTTAAATTCCTATAATAAAGATACAGACTTACTATCTCATATCATAATGAAAAACTGGCTGAAAAAATGTGAAGACTATTGGATTCATATTCACATATTTCTGGATTAAACTTTTATGGAGATTTTGAATCTAAAAATACTATTGAAAAATGTGTACAGATTTTATGCAATAATAATAATGGTCTCTGGGGTGCCCTGTTGACACCATAGAAGTTTTCAAAATATACATTATAAATATTTTAGATACATCTGGTTAAAATTTAAATTATACTAGTATGGCCAAGGGATATTTTGTCTCAGAAACCCAATCTGTAGATCTTAATACTATAAAAATCCTGACTTTTTTGTAAAACTAAAATTTTGTTTCTTGCAGGCTATACCACTATTCAAAATCTTTGCAAAGTATTATGACTGGCAACCAACCTAGAATTTTAAATTCAAGAAAATTTCAAGGAAAGAACTTAGACTTATTTCTTAAAAACCTTTCCCTGATTTTGTTTCTGGTTCCATTTGAAAATTATTAGCAGTTATATTATTAATTTACCATCAAGATTCCAAAGTATTTCTTACTGCTATTATGAAAAGGATATTACATAACTCTTCTTCTCCTACCTTTAATCACTTATTAACTATTTGGAAATTATATAAGTAGAGATTTAGAACAGAATCAAGGGGACATCATCAAAAATCTATTTTCTTTTGTAAAAGATGTGATGGTTATCTAACTCTGCCTACAGCAAAAATTAGGGTTATACACTCTCTATCTATATAGAACCTTAGGAGGAAACTGGATGATGGGGACATTTAATTTAAAAAAAATAAACAGTTTTGTAAAAATTAAATAACTTTTACTTATAAAAAGTATCTTACATATAATTTTTATTTATTTGGTATTTTAATTTTTAAACTATAGTCACTCATCCTACATGCTAAATGAATGCCTGAGAAAGTATATTGCCTCAGATTACACATTATGAAAGTTATAAAAGAATTGCTACAGAACTCTATTACTCTAGGCAAATGAGGAATAACTCAGATCAACCCTCACAGATATACTCACAGCATATATTCTGTTTGAAATATTTTTCAGGACTGGGAAGTTATTAGTTAAATTTCTTTTAAACCCTCCCTTTCACCATGGCTGTACATCAGAGTCCACCACGCTCAACTGGGTCTCAGCGGAATGAGCCGTGGAAGCTCCTCCCTGCTGTGCCTTTGGCTGTGGGGCACCATCTGTGCTCTAGATAAACACCAAATTTATTTTCTTTCTTTTTTTTTCCTCTGCGGTTAAGCTGCAAAGAAAGGCATTGCCTCAGATCCCATTGTGAGAAGAACTAGGATTTCATCAATCTTGAGTTTCATAAATCTGCTCTCTTTTGGGACATTCGCATAGATTCCCTGAAGATTTTCATCTGGTGAGGGTCAGAGAACTTTCCCCTTAGGATCAAAGGAAGAATAAAGCAACTTTGGGAACCATTAGAAATGCCTTTATGGGAGTGAAAAGAATGTCTTCCCAACTGGCGGCATTAGACGCCACTGCGTCTGGTATTAACCCTTCAAAATATGATTGTAGAATGGCATCTCTCAGTGTTTCAGTCACCACAAGTCATGACCAGAATATAGCATTCTCCAACATCCAAAGTACAACGTACATCAGAAATAGTCTTATTTTCCAATAATAAAGCCACAAAACAAAATCAAAACTAGACAAGCAAAAACGTCTCTCGTTGCTTGACATCTCTTTATAACAAATAACTAAACTAAAAAGCACTTGCTGACTGAATGTGGAAACTGTCACCCACTCTAGCAGATGGCGTCATTTCATGTAACAGTTATGTTCTAGGGCCTTAGTGAATATGTGCAGAGGGTATAAACGTCTGAAAAATCTTGGTATTAGAAGAGAACAAAACACCTACCTATAAGACTGAATAAAACAAATCTAGATGATATCTATATGTCTATTAAAGAAAGTATCAACTAGTGGCTGTCAGGAAGTGTAAGTCACCAGGAGATATTTGAAAATGTGTTGAGGTGGTGTGTTTGCAATAACATGGAATGTCAGTTTCATGTATTGGCATGGGCATGAAGAAAATTGTCCTGAAAATACCAAAAGCCCTCTGAAGGTATTAATAGAGATCCCACTAAGAATCACTGTGCTAAGGGTATAGAGGATAATTTTTAAATGAACTTTTAGAGCTGTAATTGGCATATGATAAAATATACCTATTACACATATAGGTTTGATGATTTTTGGCAAATTTATGTAATTACAACTGCAATCAAGAAAGATACATTCTTATTCATTCCAGAAAGTCTCCTCATGCCTCATGCACTCATTCAATTTTCCCATTAGGCCCAACCAACCAAGGCTCTCATTTTTGTTACTATAGCTGAGCCCTGCTTACTCCAGATTTTCACACATACAGAAGCATAGATCATGTATTCTTTTGTGTCACGCTTCCTGCAACATCATAATTTAGAGATTTTTCCATGCTGAGGTGTTTTGTAAGTCTGTTCAATTGCTGAGTTGCATCCCTTTGAACAAGCACACAATAATTTAAGCATCTGTTTACCTTTTGGTAGATATTTAGACTGCTTCCAATGTGGGATTAATAAGAAAAAAGCCACTGAATTTTCATGTGCAAATCCTTGTCACAGTCATTCACCCTTCCATTTGATTAAATAGCTAGGAGTGCCACTGCTGAGGTGTGGTAAGTGCCTATTTTTCTTACTAAGAAATTACCATGGCTTTTCCAAAATTGTTGCAAAATTTTACATTTCCATATTCTCACCCACCCTTGATATTGCCCCATTTAAATTTTAGCTGTTCTAGTGTGTGTGCAGTGTATCTCATTTCTCACTTTTCATTTCTGATGACTAATGATACATCTTTTCAGGTGTTCACTGGCCATTTATTATGAAATTTTGTCAAGTGCCCAAATGTGGGCAGTTATAATTGATTATTTTACCCCATAATTTAATCGTTCTAGTTCCATTTATAGGTATATTTGTGTGATGTGTTTGTGTATATTTTTCTTTCAGTTTTTATTTTGCTTTCTCATTTCCTTGGCAATGTTTCCTAAAGAGCAAAGTTTTAATTTTCATGAAGTCAATATTACCATTTTTATCTTTTATGATTTATTCTTGGTGGTGTGGGTCATATATGACTTATACTACTACAAGTTTATGATGTTTTTGATATTTCTTCTAGAAAATTGTAATTTCAAATCTTACATTTAGGTAATGAGTCTTTTCTAGTGAATTTTGTGCATGGCATAAAGGGAAATTTCAGATTTTATATTTCCAGAATGGATTTTCTATGCTATTTTAACAAGTACAATACTTTATTCACTGAATTTTTGCTTTTTTTTGGAAAATTATGAAACAGTGGGTCTATTTCATGACTCTATATGAAGCATTTGGTTATATTTATGCAAATAGCAGTGTTTACTAACAGCACTTTATATTTCATCTGGAAATCAGATAGTAAAAATCCTACAACTTTATGTTCTCAAAATAGTTTTTCTAGTCTAAACATTTCAGAAACATCTCATAAATTACACACACACACACACACACACACACACACACACACACACACTAGAATTTTGAGTGATCTGATGCATGAATATGGTATATCTTACCATTTATTTGGCTGTTTGAATTTCTCTTAGCACTATTTTATACCTGTAAGCACAAAGCTCCTCCATATATATTTAAAATTAAAGACCTTCTATACACTTTGCTAAATGAGTTCGATTAAAGTAGTGTTTTTCAAATTTCACTTTCTAATTTTTGTTATAAAAATACAGTTGATTTTTGTTTAATGTCCTTATTATCTTTGATCTAACTAAATCCATTTTCTAGTTCTGGTAGCTTTTAAATACATTACTTATGATTTTATATGTAAGCAATATTATTCACAAATAAGCCTATCTTCTTTCTTTCCAATCAATATTCCTACTTATAAGAATGGGTATATTAAATTAACTTGCCATATTATACTTCCCAGGGCCTATAGTAAAATATTGGGATTAGATATTGCTCTCTTGTCCTTAATCAGAAAAGAAGGGATTTAGTGGTCAACTATTAATTATTGTATTAGGTACAGGTGTTTTGTTTCTTTTTTAACAAATAGGATGTCTTTCTTAAATTCATGAAAACCATTTTTATTATAGTTTGATAAGTGTGCTTTTTGCTGTTAAAACACAAGAGGTTTGAATTTTTCAAATGCAACAAATGCTTCTATTGAGATATTTATATCATTCTTAAGATTTATTATTTCTATGTGTGTTATTTCTATGTTAAACCCCCTTCACATTTCTTGCTTACATTCCTTTTGGCAATGATTTATGATCCTTAATATATTGCTAGATATTATTTTATTGTGTTTTAATGAGGATATTTGATGGCATATTAATGAAGATATTCCTCTTGTTTTTATTCACATAAATGCCTGCCCAGTGATACTATTTGGGAGGATATTTAATTACAGAATATAGTTACAAAATATGACTAATCCGGTTTTGCATGTTTTTATAGAGGAAATTGCCATAATTTGTGTCTTTCAAGAGATTTTAACGTTTCCGTTATATTGCTGAAATTAGATACTGAGACGTAACTGCCGGTTACCATGGGGGAGGGGCTGGAGTGGGTAGGTGAAGGGAATAGATAAAAAGGCACAAAATCTCGATCAAGAAATAAATTGCTCATGGGGATGAAAGTACAGCATAGGGAATATAGTCAAGGGTTCTGTAACATCTTTCTATGTTGACTGTATCTACACTAGTTGGGATGAGGATTTGATAATGTGTGTGACTATTGATGCACTATGTTTTATATTTGAAACCAATATGATATTGTATGTCAACTACACTTTAATAAAAATATATAAAAAAGTTAGCTAAACCCAAACTAAAGTGAACTAAAGCACAAAGAAGCAGTAAAACATAAAGCAAAAGTATTTAAACTTGAGTGGTACCTAAATAAATGGACAAGTAGAACCATCATCAATTAAAACAATCAGAAAAATATGGGAAAGGGCAATACAACGTCTGGTATTAACATGTTATAAAAAGAAAATGCCCATAATTCACAAAAAATAATGAGGCATACAGAAAAATAGCAAAGGGTATCTTAAAGGAAAAAAATTAATTGGCAGATATTCCTGACAGAGCTCAATATTCTAAATGATTAGAAAGAGTTTTAAAAAGTACTGTCTAGAATGGCCACTATCCAAAAGATCAGAAATAACAAGTGTTGGTGAGGATGTGGAGAAATGGGAACCCTCCTACACTGTTGGTGGGAATGTAAATTGGTGCAGCTACAATATGGAGATTCCTCGAAAATTTAAAAGAGAAATACCTTACCACTCAGTATTTCCACTTCTAGGAGTTTACCCAAAGAAAACAGCATCTCTGATTTAAAAAGATGTATACACCCATATGTTTGTCACATTATTTACAATAGCCAAGATATGGGGGCAACCAAAGTGTCTGTCAATACATCTATTGGCTATAAATAAGGAAGATCTGGCTCATATATGCAATGGTATATTGTTCAGCCATAAAACAGAAAGAAATCCTGCCATTTGTGACAACATGGATGGACTTACAGGGTATTATGCTGAGTGAAATAAGCCAGGCAGAAAAAGACAAATAACTGGTGATTTCATTTGTTTGTGGAATCTAAAAATAAAACAAAAGAAAATGAGCAGAAGAGCAGTAGAGTCATAGACATTGAGATGTAGCCATTGGTTACCATAGGGGATGGGTTGGGGTGGGTGGGTGAATCAGATGAAGGGGATAAAGAGGCACAAAATCTCAAAACAAAATACAAATTAGTCATGGGGCTGAAAGTACAGCATAAGGAATATAATCAGTTCTGTAACATCTTTATATGTTGACAGGAACTATGTTAATTGGGGTGAGGATTTAATAACATATATAACTGCTGAGTACTTGAAACCAATATGATATTGTAGGTCAACTATATTCAAAAAATTTTTTTTAATTATACACATACCCAACTTTGGAGCACCAAATGATATTAAGCAAGTACTAACATCTGAGGGTAGAATAAGGCAACAATAAATAGTAAGGGGAGACCACACTCTCAGCTACAGACCGATCAGAAAGAAAATCAGAAAAGGAAACATTGAAATGAAGCCACACTTTAGACCAAATAAACTTAACAGATGTATGTATAGAAATCCCACCCAACAACAGTACAATACGCACTATTCAAACATTTACCCTTGGGTGTAGAATTTGGCTCCTTAAATAATTATAATTACTCATGCCCATACCCATACATGCCACCAACATTCCATATCACTGCAAACAGATTGTTCCACACATTTTCAAGTATTTCGTGGTGACTTCCACTGCCTCATTTATAACCACTGGTTTACAATTTCTTTCCCTAATGGGTAAATGTTTGATGTACTTGGCATTTATGACTAAGAATTGAATTTTTATTTGATTTTATATATGGGCTAACCAATGCTCACAAAACATGCTAAACAACATATTCTTTTTCTTGAACTATTTAAGCAAGCTTAAAGTTATACTGTAAATTCCCTTATCACTATACATATGTGAATATCATCTAGACTTATTCTGTTCAGTCTTCTAGGTTGGTGTTCTCTTCTGCTAACACATTTCATCAGGTTTTTTTTTTACCATTTGCATATAGGCACTGTGCTCTCATACATAAATGTCTCATGAAGTGGCTCAATCTTGGTATCTACTCTAGTAGGAAGCATAATTTTCCCAAGCATCTGATTAATGCTTTCTCCATTGAATCATTTGCTGTAGAGATGCAAGCCAGGGTTGTTTTTTGCACTGTATTACTGTAAAATGAGATATCCAGGCTAATCTCTTAATTAGCTTTGTAGCTAGATAATATGATTTTCTGGCTGTGTTTATGGTGTCTGAAATATTGAGGAATACAATTCTGCAATCAAAAATGAAGGGTGGATAAGATGGGTAATGGGAGCTAAAGAAACCACGTAGGATGTTATTCCTTCAGTTCCTGCGAAGTCATTTTTAATAGTTTCCAGACTTTCTTCTTCCTTTGGTCCCTAAGGAAGAGGACACTGACCGTCTTCAAAGGAAAGTCCTCTGGGAATCTATACGAATGTCTCAAGGTGCAGGGCAAACTTCTGAGGCTCAAAGCTGATGTGACCCCATTCATCCCCACAGGGGGAGATCTCAGAGCAGGCTTTTCTGGGCATCTTGGCCAGAGAGAGGACAATTCAGAAAAAAAAACTGAGGAATTTGGTGTTCATTTATACCATAGATGGGGTGACACAGCCAATGATGCAGCAGGGCATAATTAATTAGCTTTCTTCCCTTATGAACAAATTGAAAGTAGTGTGCTCTACTACAGAGCTTGGTGAAAAGGAGAGTTTAAACAAAATTTTCCCATAATATTCCATTTCTGAAAATAACCAAATGGAATAAAGTCTTGTGAGTATACCTGGGGACACATAAACAATGCCATTTTTTACTTTCCAAGAGAGTAATGGATTTACATAACAGAACATTTATAATTTTGGATATTCTGTAATCTGAGGCACTGTTCTTTCTCAGACATTCCTTTGTCATGTAAAATGCATAACTAACTTACATATGAACTATAGCTTATGTTATATGACTATACCTTATAAGCTATAGTTCCACTTTATATGTAATTTTATATATTATAATACATCAATAGTGCACAATAGGAAACAGTAATGGTGTGGCATAAAGCCTTTCACATCTTTCAATAAAGTTTTATGATTGGGAGTTTCCTAAGTGTTTAACACAGAAATGTGTAGACATGAACATAATTGCCATCATGTTTCATTTTCCTGATCTTTTCACTGTGATATAGGAGCTATCAAGTCTGCACCTTTATGGCAAGGAATTTTAAAAATAGTAAAAATTGTATATATACCACAAAGTTCTTACTATAGAAACAAATAATTTTTTCTACTGTACACTTATCATGTGGATTATTTGGTCTGACAGGCCATTTCCTCCCCTAGTTTGGGGAAGTTTTCAGCAATTATTTCTTCAAAGAGACTTTCTATCCCTTTTTTCTCTCTCTTTTTCTTCTGGTACCCCTATAATGAGGATATTGTTCCGGTTTGATTGGTCACACAGTTCTCTTAATATTCTTTCATTCCTGGAGATCCTTTTATCTCTCTCTCTGCATCAGCTTCTCTGCATTCCTGTTCTCTGTTTTCTAGTCCATTAATGGTCTCTTGCATCTCATCCATTCTGCTTTGAATTCCTTCCAGAGATTGTTTTATTTCTGTATTCTCCCTCCTTAGTTCTTGCATATTTCTCTGCAAGTCCATCAGCATAGTTATGACTTTTGTTTTGAATTATTTTTCAGGAAGATTTGTTAAATCTATCTCTCCAGGTTCCTTCTCAGGGAAAGATGGAGAAGATCTCAAAGCTGTCTGGGTTAGTCTTGTCTGGATCAAATTTTTTGCCTTTTCATGTTGATAGGAGCAGTGGTATGCTATTGACTTGTCTGTCAGCTGGGAGAGGTAAGACTCTTTCCACTTGCTACTGGCCTTTCTTTACTGGGGCAACTGCAACCCTAGTGGCTTGTGTTGGGCAACTGCATGTAGACTGGGTCTCTGTATCTTGCCCGGCCAGTGTGGAGGAAGCTCCCTTGCTGTGGGTGTAGCCAGACTCAGGCAGTTGCACTGCTATGGCGGGGCCCCAGAGGGGTAATGGAAGGGGGGCTGTTTGGCTGTTTACCTCTGTGAGGGGTCTCAGAGCTGTTGCCCAGGGGGTTAGTGTGCCTGGAGTTCCCTGGAATTTCCAGCTGTTGTACTGTGACCCGGGATGCTTCCGTCCAGCTGTGGGGTCCCTGTCCCTTTAAGACTTTCAAAAATCACTCGCTTTTCTTTGTCCCAGGGGCGCCGGCTGTAGGACCTGCTCACAGTTCTTACTGTCCTGCTTCCCTAGTTTCCAGTACCCCACGCATGCACTGTACGTCTGGGCTTTGGTGCGGATGGCTGGGGCTGGTTGTTCAGCAGTCCTGGGCTCCCTCTCCCTCCCTGCTCCGACTCCTCTCCTCCCACTGGGAGCTGGGGGTGAGGGGCACTCAGGTCCCACCCTGCTGAGGATTGTATCTTACCCCTTTCACCAGGTGCTGGGTTCTTGCAGGTGTGGATGTAGTCTGGCTGTTGTCCTGTGTCTTCTGGTCTGTCTTTTAGGGATAGTTGTATTTGTTGTATTTTCAAAAATATATATATGTTTTGGGAGGGGATTCCCACTGTCCTACTCATGCCACCATCTTGGCTCCCTGCATCATGTGGATTATTTGGAGCTAAAGAACATGTGTACATTACATTCATTGGAAAACTGTTTCCCTACAAAAAGGATTTCTGTATTTTTTTTATTTTAGAAAGAACACTTAAGTATAGTTATAAAATCTGTATCATATATTTAAAAATTCATAAATGGATATATCTCATATTAAATATTCCTTCATAATAGCCAAGCTATAGAAAAAAAACATATGTCTTTTGAAGATACAATAGAATTTTGACTTTAAAGTTATTTGATTGACTGTTCCCAACCAGTGTAGAAAAATTGGTGGTTGAACTGATTCTGAAACAAAACAAGCCAAGAATAGAATTTAGAAAAATATTTATGAAAAAATCACTTTTGTTTAGATGTTGAATCTTACTTTCTGCATTGTTTATTGGTGATGGCATTTCCTCCAGTTCCTGTCTTGCACCCCGCCCTGAGAGATGACGTGGGATAGGGGCCATAATGTCCATACTGCAGCAATGCCTTGGGTTCCTAAGGCAATAGGTGTGGCCCAGGAGCTCCATCTGAGATCCAGCCATGGTCACTGGCCTTTGATATTCATGGTGCTGATTTCTTCACCATTTTAAATGTCTGGAATGAGACATACTTGCTGATGGAACAATGTCATGTTCTTGCAACAGCCACTAATTTTATGAATTAATTTGCACTGTAGTATTCTAAAACGCCCCACCTGAGTACAATGTGCCCCACCATATAAAGTGATGTAACTGAGGGAAAATAATGTCTTTCCTTAGTATCTTCATTGGTAAAATATTCATGTTGGTCAAGTATTTACTATTAACCTTCAAAATTAATTTTTTAAATTAAATGACCTATTCCATGTAAAAATGTTTATAAAGACACCAATTATGTTTTTGGAAGCTATTAATTTTAATATGTTTAGAGGTCCTTTATCATCATGAAGTGAATGAATATTAAAATATCCCATTCTTGCTCATCCATCATCTGGGCTTTGTTGGTTCCAGATCAGAGAGGATGAGCTACGGAGGTGACAGTGACCAAGTTCTTTTTTCTTGGGTTTCCTGATTTCTCTACCTGCAACTCGCATTGTTTGTGATGTTCCTCACTGTGTATCTGCTGTCCCTCGTGGCAAACACCCTCATCATATTCACTGTTGTGATGGAGCCCACACTCCAGATGCCCATGTCCATTTTCTTAGGAAATCTGTCCTTCCTGGAGATCTGGTACACCACAGCCACATTACCCAAACTGCTGGCCACCTGCCTGTCATTGGGTGTCACCATCTCTGTGTCTGCCTGTATAGCCCAGTACTACTTCTTTTTCTCCTTGGGAGCTACCGAGTGCATCCTCCTGGCAGTGATGGCCTATGACCGGTACCTGGCCATCTGCAACCCTCTATGATACTCAGTGCTCATGAGGATCCCAGTGTGCCTGCAGTTCTCTGCTAGATCTTGGATTGGCGGCTTCATCACCTCTCGTGTCTACCATACTCGTTTTCCATTTAAACTTTTGAGGTCCACAGAAGATCAACCATTTCTTTTGTGACTCAGATCCCATATTTAAACTCTTTTGCTCAGACACATTCTAGGGGGAGGCCTTCGGCTACACATGTAGGTCTGTTGTGATTCTCACTTCTTTTCTTCTCACCATGTCCTCCTATGAACACATTGTGGTAAAAATAACCAGACTGTCTTCCTTGGAGGCTCGAAGAAAGCTTTCTTCACCTGTGCCTCCAACCTCACTGTGGTCACCATCTACTATGGCACCATCATCTTTGCCAATGTTTGCCTCCAGCCAATTACAACTTCACCATTGGTAAAGTGGTCTCCGTGTTCTACTGCATGGTCATGCCATTGGTAAATCCTCTCATATACACCCTGACAATCAAAGATGTGAAGATAGCTTTCATCTAAGTTGTAGCACAAAAGAGGTTCTTCTTGGGCAGAAGCATAACATAAGACTTGAGGAACTAACTCTATGAAGCAATTTAGAATGGATTCTCATACCACATTTGGAAATAGTAAGTATTGAAAATTATATTATGTAATTGATACCACCTGATATGAATGTCCCTCTGAACTGTACATATTTGCATTGAATTATACTAAAATAGATATTTTACAATGTATAATTTTGTTTTTAAGAATCTTTTCATACAACATATAGTGAGAAAATGATAGCATAAGATTATTTATTGCCTACAAGGTATTCCCAATCAGAAAATGGGCTGGTTCAATCCCATATAGTATTTCAGTTAAATGTTTTCATAATTTACAACTCAATAGTTGCCCTAGGCCAAAAATCGAGACTGTTAAATGGAACAGTGTTAGGCCATGTGGGACAAGGGCTCTTACAATAGTATTTCTCTGTACCTCAAAATAATTCACTCAATAAACATTTACTGAACACATATGAGCCAGGTATTGCTCTTAATTATGGATATTAATTTAATTATGAATATGGCAGAACTGGGACTTTTTTAGAAAACACAGACATTTAACATTTTTCTCAATAGTAGGAATAAAAAGGAAAATGATAAATAATATTTTTGTGTTTCTGATTTTGTTTATTTTTATCTTATGTTGTTTTTGAAAAGTATGGCTGGGTGTTTGTCTACTTTGCCTATCTTTGCAAAGAACCAGCTCTTAGTTTCACTGATTATTTTTCTATTGTTCTCTTATTTTCCATTTTATTTATTTATGGCATGATATTTATTATGTCCCTCCATCTACTAACTTTGTTGTTCGTTTTCTTTTTTTCAGTTCCTTTAGTTTTGAGGTCATATTATTTATTTGGGATTATTCTGGTTTTTTGAGTTAGGCCTGTATTACTGTTTTTCCATCTTAGAACCATTTTTGCTGCATATCCCATACTAAACTATTTTTTTTTCTGTTTTCATTTGTCTCCAGGTATTTATTGCTTTATTTTCTCTTTGATTTGTTCATTGATTATTTTGAAGCATGTTGTTTAGTCTTCATATATATATATATATATATATATATTCATGTAATTAGTTTTGTTTTTCTTCATGAAATTAGTTTAATCTTTCATAGCATTGTAATGAAAAGATGCTTAATACAGTTTTAATCTTGAGTTTATTGTGCTATTTTGTGTCCCAATATGTGATCTGTTTTTGAGGATGTTCCATATGAACTTGAGAGGAGTGTGAACTGTGCTGCTTTGGGATGGAATATTCTTTATATGTCCATTAAATCCATCGATAGTAATGTGGCATTCAGTGTCACTGTTCATTTAGTTTCTTTCTGAAAGTTCTTTCCATTGATATAAATGGGGTGTTACAATCCCCTGTTATTTTTGTGTTGTTTATTTTTCACTATAGGTCTGTTAGTATTTGTTTTGATATTTAGCTGATCCTTTATTGGGGTGCAGAGATACTTATATTTGTCATATATTCTTCTTGGACTGATCTATTTATAATTTTATGTCTCTTCTTACGTACTGTTCATTTTGTTGTTTTGAAACCCATTTTTCATGATATAAGTAATGCTACTCCTTTTTTTCTCTCTTCTATTTGTATGGGATATCTTTCTTCATCCCTTCACTTTCAGTCTATGTATGTCTTTATGTTGATATTAATATCTTTTACTAGCATTTAAATGGGTCTTGTTTCTTTATCTGTTTTTGATTGGTGCATTTAGTCCATTCACATTTAACATAATTACTGATAGGTATGTATTTATGGCACTTCGTTAATTATTTTTGGTTGTTTTTGTAATTCCTGTCTCTGCCTTTCTTCTTTGTGTTATATTTGCATCCTTCCTCTGTTACATGCTTCCCTTGTGATTTGATGATTTTTAGTGTTTTGCTTGGATTCCTTTCTTCTCATTTTTTGTTTATCTATTATAGGTTTTAGGTTTGTGGTTACCATATGATTCATAGACAGTTTATTAAATATATAACAGTCTATAATAAGTTGGTAGTCGCTTGATTTCAAACATACGCCAAACATAGTACTTTTTTATTCTTATTCCTCCTCCACAGTTTATGTATATGTTATATCCTGCATTTTTTTAATTTCATTATAGTAGCTTTTCCTACTTTTGTGTTTTGAACTTCATACTTGTTTTGTAAGTAATTGGTATACTACTTTTACTGTAAGTTTGTTTTCATTGACGAAAAATATTTTGACAAAATATTTCCATCTAATGTTCCTTTAACATATCCCCTAAGGCTGTTTTAATAGTCATGAATTCTTTTAACCTCTGTTTATCTGGGAAACTTTTAATCTCTCCTTCAGTTCTAAATGACAGCCTTGCTGGGTAGAGGATACTTGGTTGTAGATTTTTCCCTTTCAGTAGTTTGAATAGTTCATACCACACCCTTCTGGTTTGTAAACTTTCTGCTAATAAATCTGATAGCTTTATGAAGTTCCCCTTGTAAGTAACTGTCTTCCTTTCTCCTGAGGCTTTTAAGATTCTCTCTTTATCTTCAATCTTTGCCATTTCAGGTACTGTTCTTCTTTGTGTTATCTTCCTGATGTTCATTGTATTAAGGGCTCTCTGCATTCTAGGACCAGGATGCCTATTTTATTCCCCAGACTGTGGAAGTTTTCAGCTATTATTTATTCCAATAGATTTTCTATCCCTTTGTCTCTCTCTCTTCTTCTTCTGGGAGAAGGATATTTAATATCCTCCTGGGGAAAATATAGTTTCATTTGAAATTGTTGCAGAGCTTTCTTAGCATCTTCTCATTTTTAAATATTGTAATTTCCACTGTTCCTCAGCTTGGTTACTCTGCACTTGCCAATTTCTACCTCACGGATGCTTTCCTCAGCTGCTGCTGTTTGCTATTCATTCCCTCTAGTGTATTTTTCATTACAGTTATTGCATTTTTTATCTCTGAATGGGTCTTTTTCATATTTTCTATCTCATTGAAATTTTCATTGAGATCCTCAATTCTTGTCCCTATTCAGCTGCATATCCCTATGGCTGCTACTTTTAATTCTTTATCAAGAAGATTGTTTATCTTTGTTGCACGTACATGTGTCTATCTTGTCTTTTGTTTGAGACATATTCCACTGAGCCCTAATTTTGTCTAGGTTTTTTTTCTTCCTTTGTGTCAGATAGATCAGCAATGCTGCCTGATGTTGGACATAGTGGCTGTGTGCAGTGGGTGGCCTGTGGTGCCCAGAAACTCAAATGCTCTGCTAGACAGAGACCAGTTTTCTGCTGTGGTTGATTTGTGGCCAGGAAAGTCTGCCATTGAAGGTCTGTGGATGGGGCTTGCCTTTCAACTTCTCTGCCAGTAATGGTGGATCCACAACTAGCCTCTTCTTGTCCTTTGTCTGAAGTGAGGGATTTCTTTTGGGAATGCCTGTTATTAATGACAGACCTCTACTGGGCCTAGAGTTGTAGGTGGGGCAGGTCTCCAGGGGAAAGCTGCAGATGAACCAGAGGGGCAGGTGTAGAATATCAGAACTGGTTTCTGAAAACATCTGTCCATTGGTCTGAGGGCAGCTGGGAATGTATTCCTCTCTCTAGAGATTGCTCCCTCAGACCCTGCCACTGTAACACACTTCCAACATCTAGCATATCTTTCAGGTTGCCTCCTCTGTTTTGGGTCCCAGCAGGACTGACAGAGCACACTGGTCCTCCACAAGTGAGAGGAGCCTTGCTCTCCCTCCCAGAGCTCCCGCTCTCCCTGACATCTGGTCCTGCTGATCATCAAGCCCCAATTCAATGTGTAACCTTCTTCGTGGAGCTTATCTCCAGGGCCATGTATGTCACATTCCTGATTGGTTAAGCCTCTTTATTCCATTTCTCTCCTTCCTGATTGTCGACTTTTATAAGGGGATGGCTTGGGTCGCAAATGATAATGGCTACGCCCCCTGACCCTTCTCAGTGCGGTCTTCCCTTCCTTGCCAGTTATAGATGGTTTATTATGACGTCTGCAGGTCATTTTCAGGGTTATAGTCAATGTGGTTTCTTCCATGGTGTACAGGTATAACAGGCGATTGAGTTGACCTCAATTCCACCATTTTTCTCCAAGTCTGATTTACTTTTAAAAAATTGTTCTGCCCTATTTAAACAAATAGATTTCCATAAATATTTCACAAGAAGCTTATCAATTTAAACACACACACACAAAAAAAAATCTTCTGGAGTTTTGAGTCTTCTGAATATGAACATGGCATATTTTACCATTTATTTGACCTTCTTTAATTTATTTTAGCAATATTTTGTAAGGTATTCCTCATGCTTTTTAAAAATTATCCTTTACATTTAATATTTTATTGTTATTAAAAGTATTTTCCAAATATCAGTTTCTACTTTTTGTTGTTTGAATGTAAAAATACATTTGATTTTGTATAATGACCTTGTAATCTGTGATTTGTATAAATTAATTTGCTGCTTCTAGTAAATTTTTAAAACATAGTCTGTGTGATTTCATATATACACAATAATTTTATTTACAAATAAAGTTTTCTTCATTCTCTCAACTCAATATGCTGACTTTTACCTGTGCCTTCATCATTCATCTTGCCTTATTGTGAGGGTCTCTAGTGGAAATACTGAGTTTGGACATACGTTGTGCCTACTCTTGAAAGAAGGATTTCAGTTTTCCACTATTAGCTAAGATGTTAGGTACAGGGTGTTTTTTTTAATAGAAGCTCTTTAAAGGATTATCAAAACCTATTTCTGTTATAGTTTGCTGACAGTGTTTTTGCTGTGACTGTTGTTATTGAAAATCAAAACATTGCTGAAATTTTCATATCCTATAATGCTTCTTTCTATTGAGACATTCTTATCATTTTTAACACTTATTTTCATATGGAAAGTAGCATTGTCTGTTTTCAAATGTTAAACCAGCTTCACATTTCTTGAATATATTTCATCTGGTCATGTTGTGTTATCTTTGAATACTTTGGAGTATTTGATATGCTTATGTGTCCATGAGGGTATTATTTCTTCACAAAAGTTATTAATGAAGGGTTCTATATTATTTATTTTTGATAAATTCACATGACAGTCTGCTCAATAAAATGATTTGGAAGGATATTTTATTATTCAGTGTATTTCCAAAATATGACTGATCAGGTTTGGTATTTCTTATAGAGGAACTTGTCATGATTTGTGTCTGTTAAGATACTTGTAAATGTCATTTATGTTGTTGCAATTATTGGCAGAGCATACTGTAATATTTTTATCTTTTTACTGCCTGATATATATTCCTTAATTCCTGATACTGAAAGTGTTTTTTTTTTCTTGATTAGCTAGGAAAGAGACTACCATATTTTTATTTTAATATTTTTAGTACCAATTTTTTATTTCATTGACATTCTCTATGTTTCTCCTTTGTATTTCACTGATTTCTGTTCTTATAATTATTTCTTTATATTACCCTACTCTGCCTTGATCTGTCCTTATTTCTCTAGTTCCTAAAGTAGAAGATTCATCTTATAAATTTCATTTCCCTGTGTCAGCATTTAAAACTGTGTTTCTCTTTTGATAATACATTTGACAAAAAGTACAAAATATTTATTATGTGTCTGTCATTTCTTCATCTTTATTCATTTTAAAATTTTTCAAAATATTTGAAGATTTTTCAACATACATTTCTCTTATGATCTCTGATTTGATTCAATTATACCACAGAAAATGCAGCACAGTTTGTCATTTGCACTTACTGAATGTTTGTTTTGGCTTATACGTACTGAAAAAAAACACTGAAAAAATAATGTTTATGAATGTAAACTGGGTAAATATAGAGGATTCCTTATTTCAAGTCTTCAATTTTTTTCTTCTAACCATACTTATGACTGAGATTTCAGTGTCACAATACTTAAACTATACATTTTTCTATTTTTTCTTATTTTTTCAGATTGTTTCATAGCATAAGTAGTTTAACATTAATTTATTTTTAATTGGTGATCACTTCAGAATATCTTAGTAAGTGTATTTAAAAAGTAACTTTATCACCTGTAACGTTTTATTGGTTATAAAACAAGAGGCACCCCTTTTAAAAACTTTCACAGGGTTAACATACAAGTTCAGCAGAAAAACAAAAATTAAAATTATATGACACTATGTTCAGTAACACTGACAAAACACTCAAACCAGCCATTAATTAAACAAAGACAAAGTATGTGTTATAATATCTAAAAATGAAACACTGGTGTAACTTTTAAAAATAAGCCATCATTATTGATTATATTAACTGTTGAAGAAACAAAAATACACTAAAATTTATGGAGTTTATAAAGTATAAAATTCAATTCTAAAGAGAGAAAACATTAGAAGTTAAAAACTAAAATTTTACAATCACATATTTAAAGCTACAAAAAACCTAAAGTGTGATGTCAGCAAGGTGGCAGATTAAGCATCTCCAAGAGTTTTTTCCTTTAAGAAATATTGAAAATTGAGTAGAAACTCTCAGATCAAATGTGATCATAACTCCAGAAAAATGTCCAGCATTTCCCAGTAACCTAAGAAATGCTGAAATTAAAAAAAAGGCAACTTGCACAGAGTAGGATTATGGAGGTTATTTTAAAATTCCCTTATCCCAGCCTCCTACATGGTACAGTTGTGAATTATTAAATCACCAACAGTCCAAAGTGGTGACAGACCACATTCCCAATAGTTCCCTAATCACTGGTTCGGGAAGGAACAGAGCAGCTCCAACTCACATATTATCTGTGTGTGTGTGTGTATTCAAACCAGCATGGGAACTATCTGAAAGTGTACCATAAGGGGCTTACCTGTTTTGTCTAACATGGAATGCAGACTGGAAGACTGGTAAATGTTACTCAAAAATATTGCAATGAACACTGATAGTCCATAGAAAACCAGGAAAATATTACTGGTAAAACAGAATTAACTACTGAAGGCTCAGGCAAGAAAGCTCTGGAAATTCACTGGAAATCTTGGACATTCACAAATAGTCATGCATACAGGGTACTATAGAAATCCGTATGAATGGTCATGGCAACATGTGTTGAGAAAAGATTGGAGAAGATGTAAAGCTGTTAACATAGGCTGGTACCAGTGAGCAGTGCAATGCTGGCCCGGAGTGGAGGATGTGTCCAATAGAAAGCCAGTGTGCATAGACCAGCAGTGTGCAGCTGTGTGTTGTGCTTTTCTTCTCTTTTTCTCTTCTTCCTGGAATTCAACAGAATGTCTGTTAAAATATGTGCTAAAGTATATTTCAGGGCAGTATATACACAAAAGAAAGTATATTACAGGGCAGACTTCAGTGACTTCACACAGGGAAAATTGTTTAAAAATAGATTGGAATGGTTCCTAAAAAAATGAACTATTAGAGACTTCAACAATTTTTTTTAAATCAGCCATTTTTGAGGGAAAGTGGAAGAATATGACTTCCAGAGTTACCACATCATAACAAGAAAATGTCCAATAGTCATATAAACACAGACATACACACACACAAACCTAGGAACTATACAAAAATAATAGGAAACTATGTCCAAAGGAATAAAATAAATAACAAATATCATTGCTGATGAAGCTCAGTATTTAAAACGACTGAAGAGAGATTTACAACAGAGGCAAAAATATGCTCAACTTGCTAAAAGAAGCTCTAGACCAAAAATAAAGAAAAACAGGAAAAATGATGTGTTAACAAAATATTATTAATGAAATTATTTAAAGTATGGAAATGAACCAAACAAAATTCTATAGCTGAAAAACACAATCAGTGAAAACTTTAGTAGGAAAGTTTAACAATAGATATAAGCAGAGAAATAAAAGAGCAAACAAACTTGAATATACAACCATTGAAATTACTGAATCTCATGACAAGAAAGAAAAAAAAATGAAGAAAAATGACTAGAGCCTAAGGATACTCTGCCATCAAGGAAGCCAGTACACAGAGTGCAAGGTTCTAAGAAGAAAAGAGAATGTGACAATGTTTTAATGAATATTGCACAAAATTCCCTATATTTGATGAAAGACACAACTTTACTCATGAAGCTCAAATAACTTTGAATAGGAAAAACTTAAAGAGATTGACAACTGAGACTACAAGAAAGGGGCTGGTGTCTAAAACAGAGACCCCAGGACAAAGGCTGATTCTAGAAGCAGCCAGTACCACAGAGATCCTCACAGACCGGACACCCTCTGTGGACTGCACTCAGTTGCTCATCAGAAAGCAGACAGACTGGATGGAAGGTGGATGATATTTTCAAAATGCTGAAGGAAAAAAAATCCTGTCAAACTAGAATTTTATATCCAGTAACACTGTTCTTTAAACATGAGGAGAAAATAAGCCATTCACAGAAAAATAAAACATGAGAGATGTCACTTGTTGGCTTGCCCTATAAGAAATGCTAAAGTAAATAATTCCAACTGAAATGAAAGGAAACTAGAGAATAAATCAATGCCCTGTGAAGAAATTAAAGATTTGATAGTGTTAAATATTTGGGAAAAATGTAAATTCAGAATTATTGTTTCTTTAGAGAGTAATTGCATTGTAATTTTCTACATAATTTCAAAAACAAATGCTAAATTAATGTCAATGGCCTCACAACTTAAAAAGATGTAATTTGCAACAACAATAACACAGAAACAGAGCATATAAACAGCTTTATGTTATTGAAATTAAGTTCTCATAAGTTCAAATTTGATTGCTGTAAATTCATAATGGGAAAAATAAACTTCAATGTAACAGTAAATATGTATTAAAATATACAAAAAAGGATATAGCAAAGGAAAATAAAACAATTCATTACAAAGGCAAATAGAAATGGAATCAGTGATGGAGGATATAAAAAGTAAAAAAGACATACAAAAAGAATAGCAATTGTCAGACCTAAGTCCTTTATCAATAATCACTAAAAGTATAAGTAGTAAACTAATCAAATGTCAAAATTAGTAGAATAAGTGAAACAATGTGATCCTGTTATGGGTCGTCCATTGGATACTTGTTTTAGATACAATTGACTGAAAATGAAAGGACAGAAAAATATATTTAATGCAAATTGTAACCAACATGGAGTTAGGTTTACTAAACTAACCTTGGAAAAAATAAGCTTATAAGACAAAAAAGTTTAAAAAGTACAAAACATCTCTATGTTTTGATAGAGTATTAATTCACGAAGATGTAGCAATTATATAAATATTTGCACTACACGACAGAACCCCAAAACGTATAATGCAACTTTTGCCAGAATTGAGAAAGTTTTATAGTATATTTGGTAAATTCAATATTTCATTTTCAATAATATATAGAACATCTAACCATAGAAAAAATTAGAGGACTTGTATAGCACAATAAAACAGATACCTTATAAGCATATATAGTGCAGTCTAGCAACAGTGATATAATTCATATTCTTCTCTAGTTCACATGGAATATTCCCTAGGAAAACTATGTGGTAAACACAAAACAAGCCTCGATATATTGAAAATTTTCTGGCACTACATTAATACTTTCTCCAGCCACAAAGGAATGAAGATGGAAATTAAAAACAAAAGGAAACCAGAAAATACACAAATCCATGGCAATTTAACAACACATTCTAAAAAACCGTGTTGTAAAAAAAAGAAACACAAGGGAAATTATGAGATATTTGGGGGTGAATAAATGAAAACAGAGCATCTCAAAACTTACAGGACACAGTGAAGGCAGTCTTCAGTGGGAAATACAGAGCTGTCAATGCCTACGTCAAGACGAAAGATCTCAAATCAACATCATCTATGTCCTCAAATAGAGGATGTTCTTCTCCTTCCCTTCAATATGGATTACTTTGCCTTTTTTTTTGTCTTGACTGCTCTACATCTTTTGGATTCATGTAGCTACAGTACTTACGCTAAAGTTCACTTACAATGCCCACTGTTTGCCCACAACAAATCTGAACCTTTTACTTCTTAAGAATTTTCTAATTTAGTTACCTTTGCTGCTTTTCTTCTCATAAAAAACATTAAGTAATAATAGAAATACAATTAATATGCATAAATATACTTGATAGGAATAAATTACATTTGATCACACTAATACATATAAGGCTGTACTATGTAGTATTCAATATCAATTTATAATACAGATTTAGTATATAACAGATACTTCCCTATTTTAATTATAGAACCTCAATTTCCAAATGTGAATATTTTTCTCATAGTTTACCATTCCTTACAATGAATAGAAAATAGAAAATTAAAAATAACATAATGTATTCCAATTTCTTTAAAAAGCTGACTACCTTAAGAAGAATGGTGAGCTTTTGAGTGGTGGAAGGATGCTAAATGCAATAATCTAGCACTTTGATCCCTCACACCAGTCCAGTACTTACAGGGGTTTTCCCAAAACTTATTTCAATAAGATGGCAAATTCCTACTAATATTTAACAAAACCTCCAAGTCTGGAAATAAATCACAGAGAGTGAACACTTTGACATGATTATTTGGGTTTTGGCTACCAATGAATAATCACCTTGCACTTTTCCCTTGTCCTATCACTCACAGTATTTAAGGTACAGGATCCTAATTGCAGTGCCCAGACATCACAAAAAATCCAAGATTTCGAGCTTGCTTTTCTCTCTGCTTAGAATACCATTCCTCAGACTTTTTACTGCATAACATAGCAGTAATGAAATTAATAATTGTGGGAGGGATAGGGGAAGGGAAGAATGGAATGAAGCATGCTTATCAAAATGCTAATAAAATATAAGCATCCTAGTAACTGTTTGAAATTCAGTTTATGAGTATGTTTTGTAATTCAGACAATATCAATAAAGTTATTCACAAGAAAAAGTGATCCTTTCGGATCATGATTCATAAATGCTCCAAACCAGACAATTAATCATAATTGCTGATTTTTTGAATTTCTTGGGAGTAAATCTCTGGAGCACTTGTTTTCATCTGACATAATCTGCTTTCCTGGGTGAGGCCCGTGCCTACTCTGGTAAGGGAGGGAGCTGGCAAACCTTTAAAAGCTGCTGAAGGAACAAAGAGGTGATCTAATACATTACTTTGGACATACTATCCAGAAGAAAAGAGGAAAATATATGTCTTTGGAATTGAATTTCTTTTCAGCCAACAGTGGATTTCTTCATTCATGTAGTAGTTTAACCAAAATTGCTGGGCAAGTTTATCAAGTGAGTTTATCCTTTTGTCAAGTAAAAGTATAGTCTTGAAGAAAATAGCCAGAACAAATCACAAGCCTACCAAGTTGCAAGTTATTCACTCTAAGTCCTCTGAGAATTTATTATAACATTGAGTGTTAGTTAAATTTACTATATTGACATTTGAGGTAATACTCATATTCCTGAATTAACAAGCTTGAAACAATTTCAGGGATAAAGTACCATAGACATTGAGTAAGACCACTTATTTACAGGAAAACATGGTGATGATACATTTTATAGAAAATTACTATTTTGACATACTATTAATAAATGCTAATTTTAGTATTGACAATAAAAAGTGTAAGATTGTTTAGTTTTGGAAAAATACCCTCAGTGTGCCTTATGTCTATCTGCTTATATGAAAGGGAGAATGATATAGTGAAGGCGTAATGGAAAGTAAGATATTCTAAAGAATTTGAAATGTGTCAGAGTTCAAGAAAATTTTCATGTTGGAATTTCTGAGAAATGAATAAGGATGTGGAAGGTTTAGAACACCCCATACTAAAAAGTAAAATGAAGAAATTTAGACTTGACGTAGTAAGTAACAGTCACTTAATGGCAGAGATAAGCTGTATTATCAGGCTTTCTAGAGGTAATTGTGAACATGGCAACTCCTGGAAAGGGAAATGTTTTAAGATTCCAGAATACGTTAATGACAGAACTTGATTAAAGCATGATTTATTGCAGCAATAACAGAAACATAATGCTATTATACTCTCAAATTATTCCCATTTCCCATTTTTCTATCTATAAGAGTTGACTTCCTATGTTTTGCTAGATATTAATTTGAATGTTCGTGAAATTAATTAAATATTCTAAGAAGAGTAGATATATCCCATATTGAAATATCTCGGTTATTTTATAGAAATTGAACTAAGTTTGCTTTAGAAAAAACTCACTTTTTTGCTCATATTCATCCTTGTTACCTCTTTGATATTTCAGGCTGCCTATAAATGATGGCTTCATTTTGACTTATTCTGTTGCTCTACCTTATACTCATTATATAGAGAATTGATCCAGAACTAGAGTTCAGATGGTAACACTGACATTATTTTAATGTGGCCCAAGATTGTTTTTATAATCTTGTTGCATATTTTATGACATTGTTCATTCACAGCGTTTAGTTCATTCTCATTGCTTATGTCATATTCTCAACATATATTGAATTCTAATGGTCCCAGCATCTTACCTTCAAAAACATGTATATAAATAAATTTTTAAAAGTAACTATTGAGCAAAAAAGACAGGAAAAAAAATATTTGTCATCATGGTACCTATTTCCATGTCATTATGTGAGTTATATATTATGCAAAAAAGAAATTAGCCTTATTTAGAAATGCAGTACCCTTAAATTAAGCCTAAATAGGTAAAATAAATATGGTGATCAGACTCCAAAGGACTGTTCCTCTGGGCTCTTTGTTTTATTAGGACTTTGATCTTAGTGAATTTACTGTCCTAATTCAGCAAAACTCACAGAGCAGAACCAGTGGCTTACTACCTGAGATCCGTATACCACCCTGACTGTCTGTCTTTGATCATATTTGTAAATAAACTGGTTATCATTCTTGCTCACTGTAATTAAGTACAAGGAAATGTAAGGCAAACAGCTGAATCCAAGTAAAAAGAATGTAAAAGTATACATTCCAAGTTGATTATTTAGATATTTCTGAATAGATGTTTTGCACAGTATACAAAGGTTTTCCATCTACATGTACATTCACAAGAGCAGAATTGCAGAAAGATTAAAATATATAAGTGGGGATATGATAGGTATTGCGTGTAATATATGACCTTTCTTTGCAAGGACTAATGAAAGCACATTTAAATTTTGAGTTATCTAAATATGTCATTGATGATTCTGTATAAGGGTGTCTTTTATTTTCTCAATAAACACATAAAACATGTTTATCTAACAATAGAAAGATATGTAAGAATAAATGTGAAATTACTGGTTGTTAAAGCAAACACATCTGTGTAATTAAGATTATATATAATTGATACCATAAGTGAGATGTTGGCTTACCTTCCTAGAATCATGTTTCTCTTTCCTAACACTGACCTTTCTTTCACCAGCTGGAGGAACCTACACATAGGAAATGGCCAACCTCACTCGTATGACAGACTGCATCCTCACGGGGTTCTCAGAGATTCATGAGATTCAAACCTTACATGCTATTCTATTCTTACTGGTCTACATGACCGCTCTCCTGGGTAATATCCTCATCATCACCCTCACCTCGGTGGACCAGCGCCTTTCTACTCCTATGTACTTTTTCCTGAAGCACCTCTCCCTCTTAGATTATTTATTCATCTCAGTCACTGTACCCAAATCTATCATCAATTCATTAACACACACCAGGACCATCTCTTTCCTAGGCTGTGCCACACAGCTGTTTTTCGTCCTCTACCTGGCATTTTCGGAGCTGGTCTTACTCACAGTGATGGCCTATGACCGCTATGTGGCCATTTGCCGTCCCTTACACTATGAAGCCATCATGAACAGGAAGGTCTGTGTGTACCTAGCAACAGCTTCTTGGTTCAGTGGGGGCATAGGTGGGGCCTTGTACACTTCTAGCACCTTCTAATTAACCTTCTGCAGCTTCCTCATACAACAATTTTTCTGTGATGTTCCTTCCTTACTGAAGATCTCATGCATTGGTACAAATATTGCAAAGAATGTCATAACTGCCATAATTTTTTTCTTGGCTTTGGGGTGCTTTACTTCCATCATAGTATCCTACACTTACATATTTCATACTGTACTGAGAATCCCTTCAGCAAAGGGCAGATCAAAGTCCTTCTCCACCTGCCTACCTCACCTCTTTGTCATAATCTTATTTTTCTCAACTGGCACTACTCCCTATTTGGTGTCCACGTCAGATATCTCATCACTGGTGGGTGTTGTATTTTCTGTCTTCTATACTGTGATGCCTCCAAATCTGAATCCCATGATCGCTGTTTCCAGGATTGGAGACCAAAACAGGATGGAGAGGGGAGGAAGTACATTGGAGCCTACCGCGCAGCCAGAAACAAGGCTCTGGCGAGTCGGTGGGGGAGGCGGCGGCGTTTCTCCTGCCGGGGGCTCCCGAGAGGCAGAGCCGCGCCTCGCGCTCCCTGCCCGTTGGGGTCCAGGGCACCTTGCTGTTGTGTAGAGGAGGATACTGATCATGTCACTCCTTCAAACAAGGCGAGTAGCATCATTTCAGATGCCAGAGAAGTCCTGTCGGGTAGGGGGCATTCAGTCTTTAATGTGAGCAGATTTATGGTGGTGCTTGGAGGGGAGTCTAGGAATGTGATACGTTCCCTGAAGAGCTGAGTGGGCTGGCGGCAATTCCAGAAGAAAATGGAAGGCTATTGCTCATTCTGTGTTCTTAATGGAGGAACGAAAGCTTCCAGAGCAACAAAAATGCTTGTCAGCCATCCCAGGGGCATAATCTCTATAAAGTCCTGCTGTTGGAAGAGCTGCTGCTTTCCACTGCATCTTCACTCACACATAAAAACCGTGGCGTACATAGAAAAATGCTGCGCTTCGCCGAAGCTCTTTTTCACAGTGTATCATTTATTTGTAACGGGTGGGTTGTCAATAAATCTTTTTGATATTTTTGTTCTTAATATGTTTTCTACAGCCATGAAAATTTCTATTTGCGTATAACCTTAACAAAAAATATGATCGGTTTTATTCCTTTACATGTCAAATCAGCAGATAAAATCATAATGAAAATTATGGTCAGAAAAAGTTATTTCCTCACCAGTGACAGCCTCCACTATAGAAGAGTTATTTTTATAGGTATTTGTAAGAGCAAAACTCCAAGACTGTATATAACAAAAGACTACAGCCCATTAAGGGCTTTGTCTGTCAGTATTCTCTTGTGAATGGATGAAGCCTTAATTGTTTCTAACGAAGGTTCTAGTAAAATGAGAGGGTATAAGAAAAATGGGAGTGGAATGAAGGGTTAGCCATGCTTGAGAAAATTGGTAAAAATAAAATGGCTACACTAAAAAATTTAACACTTAAACTATTAGAAAAATCCTGATGTAATTAGCTTCTCTCAAAAGAGGGTTCTGGCAACACTTTGAAATTTGTTTCTGTAGTGGACAAAATGAGTGAGATTTGTGCTCTGATAAAAATGATTAACAGTGTATTTCCTTAATTCTTGGACCTTCTTTATTATAGAAAATCTTCCACATCTCACTGTGCTTGTAGCTAGAATAAAGTATAAGTAATAACTCATGTATTCAATGAGTCTCATGTGCCCTGTAGGACACAATGAATATATGGATTTAAACCCCAAATAGGATAAGGTATAAAAGTCAACAACCTTAACTTGTTTTCATAATGATGAAGTAAGTGAATAATGGTTTTGTTTTTAAAAATCTGTAACTCATATATAAGAAAAAATGAATCAAAACTAAGCAACAGAATATAATTTGACTTTACAAAAGGGATGATGTATATTCTTTTGTCTAATGGAATGTTTTGGAGATTTCATTCCTTCCCAAATAAATCAATGAAATCCAAATAAACACGAAACAAGATTTTTCTTGGAGTCATAAAATATTCTGAAATTACTATCATGAGCTGGTGGGGATAAAATTATGAGATGGTCATGAATTTTAAGGAATTAACAAAATGTAATACTATGAATTGTGCTTTCACAATATCATATCATGTGTAAACATTAGAACAAAACATACAATTGGTGTTATGTGACTATTTTTATCAAGCAGAAATAGCCATTAAATGTTATTCAATATAATACAAGTTGATGGAGTGGATATAATCTGGTGTAGATGGAGCAAACGTAGCTTTCCTGAATCAGGCTGTTAGTTGAAATACAGACATTCAATATGCCACTGGTGAGAGCTGAGTAATGTTAAACAAAAGTCAACTGAATAAATTTTAAAGGTATTATTGGCTCTATTCAGTGATTCATGAGTCAGCATTTAATCTAGCACATTCAAAGGGACTTTGAAGAGTTTTATAGACTGCAAGATATTTTATATGCATAAGGGGGAAGGAATGAAGAAACTAGTGGGAAAAAGAGCAGATTAGATATTTAAAGGATACTTTCCTTACAGGATAGATGATATCTATTAGGCAAATTACCTAATTAATAACAATCAGGAGATTTCTGTGACTCCTTTAGGATTTCATTCTTGGTGAAACCAAAACTGTAATTAAATCTCAAGTTAGTGATGTGGGACTTAGCATACGCAACTCCACGCAGGGCCTGTTGTCTTGTTTTTAAGAGAAAGAAGGGACAGCATTATAGAAAACTCCTAAATCACCTTGCAGAAAACCTAATAAATGTAATGTTGGCAGACTGATACCAGAAATCCAACTGTGAGACTGCTTCTAGGTGAGTTTAGGTGGAAGTGGAATATGTTATTGGGTCCTGGAGTTAGTGGGCTCCATGGTATGCGGTCACAAAACTCTTAGTTAAATTGTGTTCTACAGTTTTGTGGGAAGCAGGACTCAGACATGTGAACTTGAATATTCGCTGAGGATATTTCCAAGCAATGTGTCGGACCTGCACCTAGGATCCTCTTTGCTTATAATAAACTGGGAAAGTCATAAAATGAGAGAATTAATGTTTAATAAAAGAATTAGAATTTGATTACATGAAAAATGGTCATGCTGTACTATACCTAGACAAAAAAAAAAAAAAAAAGAAGCAAAAATTCTGAAATGTCTGCTGAAAGCATTGCACAGAAAAAAGACTTAGTGGGTGGCTTTACTACATTCTTCTGAAACTTGGGAAGATAGAAATAGACTATTTATTCACAAGAGAGGAAGGATACTACTCACAAATCTTTTCAAATTAGAGGCCATGTAGGGTATTTAAGAGTCTGTTCCTCAGCCATTTCAACAAAAGCCAAAAATAGAGAAGGAATTGTAGAAATTCTTTGTGTATCAATTTTATATCAATTTGGCTTTTGTGCATTGGAGTGAATATCCATGAAATTTATGCAATTTTCACTTTATTCCTGACAATTTTGAATCAGGAAAAACTGCATGCTGAACTTGAACTGAAAGAGAGAAAGAGTATCCTGCAGGGACATGAAATTTATACATATGCAAATTATGCTCTCTATAAGCAGGATGGTAGAAATACTCATTTTCAGTTGTTTACCAACATTTCAGAAAAAATAAGATGAATCTTGGTGGAGCCCAGAGTCCAGAGGGTAGAACCATGAGCATAAAGTGTAAAACCGAGAGCTCAAAGACAGAGCTGAAAATGGAAGATTTTTAACAATACTTGAAATCAAATTGAGGGATTTTTAACTTTTCTGAATCAACTTTACATATACAAAACATAAGTAATTTTTTTAGTTACAATTAATTAATTTCAAAGCAAACAAATAGGTTTTCACTCAGCCTAACAATTTAAAGGACTGATAATAACCATCCCAAGTATCTGTCTAAAGCTAGACTCATGGCTACAGTTTGAATGCTAAACTGATATAACATATTTGAAAGGCAGTTAAATAGTATCTAAGATACAAGGGATGGATAATGAAATCACCTATTCTGATAATTTTTCTATTTAATTTGTTAAAAAAATTTTACGGTTGTAGATTCACATGAATTTGTAGATTTATGTAATACCACATACCCTTTTTCCACATCAAATAACATTTAACAAAACTGTAGTGAAGTGTCACACCCAAGATATTGACATTGAAGATGCAGAACATTCCCAAGCCACAAGGATTCTTCATGTTACCATTTAATAGCTACACCACCACCTAAATCCTGGCCAACACTAACATCTTCTATATACCTACAATTTTGTCATTTTAAGAACATTTTATTAATGGGATCATATAATATATAAACTTTTGAGACTGGCCTTTCTCTACTCAGCATAATGCCCCTGATCAACCAAGTTATTGCATGTATAGACAGTTTCTTGTTTTGTATTGTGGAGTATTTCATATTATTCATAAATCATTGCATTTTATTTTAATTATTTACCTGTACCAGGGCAAACGAGCTCTTCCCAGGTTTTGGCTGTTATGAATAAAGCTCCTGTAAGTCTTCTTGAAGAGATTTTTCTGTGAACAAATGTATTTCTCTGGGCTAAATGTCCCAGGTGAAATTGCTGTATTGTGTGATAGTTGCCTGTTTATTTTAAGGGATATGCCAAACTACTCTCCAGGTTGACTGTCCCATTTATTTTCACATCAGCAACATGTGAGTAACTTGGTAACTCTGAAGCATTGCCAGTATTTGGGGTTGACATTCTTTTTATTTTCACCAGTCTGATAGATGATTAGTGATATCATGTTGTAGTTTCATTTAATTATTTTAGTACAATAGGCAATTCATAAAATGGTCGACAGCAAAAATAAAGAAGAAATGATAATTATTTGAATTCAAAATAAGAATGGGGTTCATATGCAGTTTTGACATTAAAGTGATCACAGATGGAAATTCTGTAACATTTTTGTATATTGGGTAAAACAATAAACAGTTTAGTAATGCCATTCATATAAAACTATTTGAATTTTAAAAAGTGCAAGTAACTTTGGGGACACTATAAAATCAGACTGCATGTGCAATACGCTGATTGAACAAACACAGCCAATAAGCAGTCCATGAAAATATATTTTTATCACTAAGGGTCAACTGATCCTTTAAAAGTTTCTGCTTCGATAAACTGCCATCTTGGATATGAGGCTGCCATGTGATCTCTATGTATTCAGGTCTTTGCTGTGATCACAGATTGTGACTTACAAGTGCAGCTCTTCTTCAATAAGCTATAAATTTAACTTAATGAGCAGAAAACTAAAGTTGTTTTAAATGCCTCCTTTGGTACTTCATATGGAGGGTTATTAATTGTCTGGGGACTTAATATCTCTTCTTCTTAATACCTACTTGTGGCATATATGATTATTTCATTGGTCATTTACAGTAATAGGATCTACATCAGTGGGTCTCCATGATAGCTTTAGGGGATAATTTTATCCCCAGGGTACATTTCACAAGATCAGAAGAGATTTTTCATTATCGTGACTGAAGGGAGAGGAGGGACACTAGAATCTAGTAGGTATAGGATGGAATGGTGTTAAACATCCTAGAATATACTGGACATGCCCTCCACAGTGAAGAATTATACAACCAAAATATCAATAGCACTATGGCTGAGAAGCCCTGAAATCAACACATTGTGATTCTAATTTGCATTTCTTTATTGGGTAATAAAATTAAAATTTTTTTATCAATTGCTTCTTGCCATGCCTACATCTTCAGTGAAATAAGTCTTCATCTATTTTTCTTATGATTTAATTGAATTTTTATTTTTGCTTTATTATTGAGTTTAGATATTTATTCTAAAATACTCTGTTGACTACATGTTTTGCAACTGTTTTATACATTTGGTAGCTACTCATTTCATGCTCCTACCATTGCCTTTCAAAGAGCATAAAATTTTGATGGTTATCAAATTGGAGTGTATTTTCATGTGCCTGTTAGCCATCTGCATTTCTTCTTTGAAAATGTCTGTTCATGCAAATCAAATACGCAATGAGTTATTGCCTCACACCAGTCAGAATAGTCACTCTCCAAAAGACAAGAAATAACAAGTGTTTGCAAGGATGTGCATAAATGGAAACCCTCCTGCACTTTAGGTGGGAGTGTAAATTGGTACAGATATGGTGGAAAGCTGTATGGAGGTTCCTCAAAACACTAAAAATAGAAGTACTCTATGAGCCCTTATTTCTACTTTTGGGAATTTATCTGAAGAAAACAAGCCTCTGCATCAAAAATATATGCACTCCTATGTTTATTTCCAGATTAACTGCAGTAGCCAAGATATGGAAACAATCAGTGTCCATCAATACATGAATGGATAATGATGATGCAGCCCATAAACACAGTGGAATATTACTCAGCCATAAAAACAGAAAGAATGCCTGCTATATTTAGGACATGGAAAGACCTTGAGGGTATTATTCTAAGTGAAATTAGTAAGGCAGAGAAAGACAAATTACACAGGATTTCACTAATATGTGGAATCTAAAAAATAAATGAGCAGAACAGTCTCATAGACACAGAGGTGACTGGTGGTTATTGTGGGAGAGGGGTCAGGGTGGGTCAGTGAAATAGGTGAAGTGGGTAAAGAGGCACAAAATCTCAATTATAACTTAAGTCATGGAAATGAAAGTGCATCATATGTAATGTAGTCAGTAGCTCTAACATCTTATGATGACATAATAAATTCACTAGTTGGGTGAGCATTTAATACTATGTCGAGCTGTTGAATCACTATATTGGGTACTTGAAATGAATAAAATATAGTATGTCATTTATACTTCAATAAAAATGATTTAATAAAATATTTTTAAAAGAGGGTGGAGGAGCCAGCATAGTGGCGTGAGTAAGACAGTGGGAATCTCCTCCCAAAAATATATATATTTTTGAAAATACAACAAATACAACTAATCCTAAAAGAGAGACCAGAAGACACAGAATAACAGCCAGACTACATCCACACATGAGAGAGCCCAGTGCCTGGTGAAAGGGGTAAGATACAAGCCCCTGCCCAGCGGGACTAGATCATGCCTCCCACCAGCTCCCGGCAGGAGGAGAGGTATTGGAGCTCAGGGAGGGAGAGGGATCCCAGGACTGCTAAACACCCAGGCCCAACCACCTGCACCAGAGCGCAGACACAGTGCATGTGTAGAGGGCTGGAATTAGGGAAACAGGGCAGCAAGACCTCTGAGCGGGTTCTGAAGCCGATGCCCCTGTAACAAAGAAAAGTGAGAGCTTTTTGAAAGTCTTAAAGGGACAGGGACATTACAGCTGGGTAGAAACAACATAGGTCACAGCCAAGTGGCTGGAAATTACAGGGAAAACCGGGTGCGCTAACCCTCTGGGCAACAGCTCTGAGACCCCTCATGGAGGTAAACAGCCAAACAGCACCCCTCCCTGTCCATTACCCCTCTGGGGCACTTCCTCCATACTGGCCAGGAAAGAAATAAAGACCTAGTCTACACAATTGGCCAACACAAGCCACTAGGAGTCGCAGTCGCCCCAGTAAAGAAAGGCCAGTAGCAAGTGAAAAGTTTGGCCTTCCCAGGTGACAGTCAATAGCACCTATCAACATGAAAAGGCAAAAAAAATATGATCCAGACAAGACTAACCCAGACAGCTGCGGCATCTGTTATATCTTCCCCTGAGAGGGAACCTGGGGAAATAGATTTAACCAGTCTTCCTGAAAAAGAATTCAAAACAAAAGTCATAACCATGCTGCTGGACTTGCAGAGAAATATGCAAGAACTAAGGAAGGAGAATACAGAAATAAAACAAGCTCTGCAAGGACTTCAAAACAGAATGGCCGAGATGCAAGAGACCATTAATGGACTAGAAAACAGAGAACAGGAATGCAGAGAAGCTGATGCAGAGAGAGATAAAAGGATCTGCAGGAATGAAAGAATTCTAAGAGATCTGAGTGACCAATTGAAATGGAACAATAACCGCATTATAGGGATACCAAATGAAGAAGAAAGAGAAAAAGGGATAGAAAGTGTCTTTGAAGAAGGAATTGCCAAAAATTCCCCAAACTAGGGGAGGAAATGGCCTCTCAGACCACAGAGGTACACAGAATGCCCATGACAAGGGGTCCAATGAGGGCAACAACAAGACACATAATAATTAAAATGGCAAAGATCATAGACAAGGACAATGTATTAAAGGCAGACAGAGAGAAAAAAAATGTCAAATACAAAGGAAAACCTACCAGGCTATCATCAGACTTCTCAACAGAGACCCTCCAGGCCAGAAGAGAATGGCATGATATACTTATTGAAATGAAACAGAAGGGCCTCGAACCAAGACTACTGTATCCAGCATGATTATCATTTAAATATGAAGGAGGGATTAAACAATTCCCAGGCAAGCAAAAGTTGAGGGGATTTGCCTCCCACAAACCACCTCTACAGGGCATCTTACAGGGACTGCTCTAGATGGGAGCACTCCTAAAAAGAGCACAGAACAAAACACACAACATATGAAGAATGGACGAGGAGGAATAAGAAAGGAGAGAAGAAATAATCTCCAGACAGTGTATGTAACAGCTCAATAAGCAAGCTAAGTTAGGCATTAAGATACTAAAGAAGCTAACCTTGAACCTTTGGTAACCACAAATGTAAAGCCTGCAATGGCAAATACATACATACCTCTCAATAATCACCCTAAATGTAAATGGACTGAATGCACCATTCAAAAGACACAGAGTAATACAATGGATAAAAAAGCAAGATCCATCCATATGCTGCTTACAAGACACTCACCACAAACCCAAAGACATGCACAGACTTAAAGTCAAGGGATGGAAAAAGATATTTCATGCAAACAACAGAGAGAAGAAAGCAGGTGTTGCAATTCTGGTATCAGACAAGACAGACTTCAAAATAAAGAAAGTAACAAAAGATAAAGAAGGACATTACATAATGATAAAGGGCTCAGTCCAACAAGAGGATATAACCATTATAAATATATATGCACAGAATACAGGAGCACCAACATATCTGAAACAAATACTAATAGAATTAAAGGAGGAAATACAATTCAATGCATTCATTCTAGGAGACTTCAACACACCACACACTCCAAAGGACAGATCCACCAGACAGAAAATAAGTAAAGACACAGAGGCACTGAACAACACACTAGAACAGATGGACCTAAGAGACATCTACAGAACTCTACATCCAAAAGCAACAGGATACACATTCTTGTAACGTGCACATGGAACATTCTCCAGAATAGACCACATACTAGGCCACAAAAAGAGCCTCAGTAAGTTCCAAAAGATTGAAGTCCTACCAACCAACTTTTCAGACCAGAAAGGCAGAAAACTAGAAATAAACTGTACAAAGAAAGCAAAAAGGCTCACAAACACATGGAGGCTTAACAACACGTTCCGAAAAAATCAGTGGATCAGTGACCAAATCAAAATGGAGATCCAGCAATATATGGAAACAAATGACAACAACAACAGAAAGCCCCAACTACTGTGGGACACAGCAAAAGCAGTCTTAAGAGGAAAGTATGTAGCAATCCAGGCATATTTAAAAAAGGAAGAACAACCCCAAATGAATGTTCTAACATCACAATTATCAAAATTGGAAAAAGAAGAACAAATGAGGCATTAGGTCAGCAGAAGGAAGGACATAATAAAGATGAGAGAAGAAATAAATAAAATCGAGAAGAATAAAACAGCAGCAAAACTCAATGAAACCAAGAGCTGGTTCTTAGAGAAAATAAACAAAATAGATAAGCCACTAGCCAGACTTGTTAAGAGGAAAAGAGAGTCAACACAAATCAACAGAATCAGAAAAGAGGAAGGAAAAATCATGGCGGACCCCACAGAAATACAAAGAATTATTAGAGAGTACTTTGAAAACCTATATGCTAACAAGGTGGGAAACCTAGGAGAAATGGACAACTTCCTAGAAAAATACAACCTTCCAAGACTGACCCAGAATCAGAAAATCTAAACAGACCAATTACCAGCAACGAAATTGAAGCGGTAATCAAAAAACTACCAAAGAACAAAACCCCCGGGCCAGATGGATTCACCTCGGAATTTTATCAGACATATGGAGAAGACATAATACCCATTCTCCTTAAAGTTCTCCAAAAAATAGAAGAGTAGGGGATACTACTAAACTCATTCTATGAAGCTAACATCACCCTAATACCAAAACCAGCAAAGACCCCACCAAAAAAGAAAACTACAGAGCAATATCCCTGATGAACGTAGATGTAAAAATACTCAACTAAATATTAGAAAAGTGAATTAAAAATACATCAAAAGGATCATACACCATGACCAAGTGGGATTCATCCCAGGGATGCAAGGATGGTACAACATTCGAAAGTCCATCAACATAATCCACCACATCAACAAACAGAAAGACAAAAATCATCCCCATAGATGCTGAAAAAGCATTTGACAAAATTCAACATCCATTCATGATAAAAACTCTCAGCAAAATGGGAATAGAGGGCAAGTACCTCAACATAATAAAGGCCATTTATGATAAACCCACAGCCAACATTACATTGAACAGGGAGAAGCTGAAAGCTTTTCCTCTGAGATTGGGAACTAGACAGGGATGCCCACTCTCCCCACTGTTATGTAACATAGTACTGGAGGTCCTAGCCATGGCAATCAAACAAAACAAAGAAATACAAGGAATCCAGATAGGTAAAGAAGAAGTTAAACTGTCAATATTTGCAGATTTCATGATACTGTACATAAAAAACCCTAAAGACTCCACTCCAAAACTACTAGAACTGATGTCGGAATACAGCCAAGTTGCATGATACAAAATTAACACACAGAAATCTGTGGCTTTCCTATAAACTAACAATGAACCAACAGAAAGAGAAATCAGGAAAAAAAACTCCATACACAATTGCATTAAAAAGAATAAAATACATAGGAATAAACCTAACCAAAGAAGTGAAAGACTTATACTCTGAAAACTACAAGTCACTCTTAAGAGAAATTAAAAGGGACACTAACAAATGGAAACTCATCCCATGCTCGTGGCTAGGAAGAATTAATATCCTCAAAATGGCCATCCTTCCCAAAGCAATATACAGATTTGATGCAATCCCTATGAAGCTACCAGCAACATTCTTCAATGAACTGGAACAAATAATTCAAAAATTCATATGGAAGCACCAAAGACCCCGAATAGCCAAAGCAATCCTGAGAAAGAAGAATAAAGTAGGGGGGATCTCACTCCCCATCTTCAAGCTGTACTACAAAGCCATAGTAATCAAGACAATTTGGTACTGGCACAAGGACAGAGCCACAGACTAATGGAACAGACTAGAGAATCCAGACATTAACCCAGACATATATGGTCAATTAATATTTGATAAAGGAGCCATGGACATACAATGGCGAAATGACAGTCTGTTCAACAGATGGTGCTGGCAAAACTGGACAGCTACATGTAGGACAATGAAACTAGACCATTGTCTAACCCCATATACAAAAGTAAATTCAAAATGGATCAAAGACCTGAATTTAAGTCATGAAACCATTAAACTCTTGGAAAAAAACAAAGGAAAAAACCTCTTAGACATAAACATGTGTGACCTCTTCTTGAACATATCTCCCTGGGCAAGGAAAACAACAGCAAAAATGAACAAGTGGGCCTATATTAAGCTGAAAAGCTTCTGTACAGCTAAAGACACCATCAATAGAACAAAAAGGAATCCTACAGTATGGGAGAATATATCTGAAAATGACAGATCCGATAAAGGCTTGATGTCCAGAATATATAGAGAGCTCACACGCCTCAACAAACAAAAAGCAAATAACCCAATTAAAAAATGGGCAGAGGAACTGAACAGACAGTTCTCCAATAAAGAAAAACAGTTGGCCAACAGACACATGAAAAGATGCTCCACATCGCTAATTATCAGAGAAATGCAAATTAAAACTATAATGACGTATGACCTCACACCAGAAGGGATGGCTACCATCCAGAAGACAAACAACAAGAAATGTTGGCGAGGCTGTGGAGAAAGGGAAACCCATCTACACTGCTGGTGGGAATGTAAATTAGTTCAACCATTGTGGAAAGCTCTATGGAGATTCATCAAAATGCTCAAAACAGACTTATCATTTGACCCAGCAATTCCACTCCTAGGAATTTACCCCAAGAACGCAGCAATCAAGTTTGAGAAAAACAGATGCACACCTATGTTTATCGCAGCACTATTTACAATAGCCAAGAATTGGAAGTAACCTAAATGTCCATCAGTAGATGAATGGATAAAGAAGATGTGGTACATATACACAATGGAATACTACTCAGCCATAAGAAGAGGGCAAATCCTACCATTTGCAGTAACATTGATTGAGCAGGAGGGTATTATGCTCAGTGAAATAAGCCAAGCAGAGAAAGAGAAATACCAAATGATTTCACTCACCTGTGGAGTATAAAAACAAAGGAAAAACTGAAGGAACAAAACAGCAGCAGAATCACAGAACCCAAGAATGGACTAACAGGTACCAAAGGGAAAGGGACTGGGGAGGATGGGTGGGTAGGGAGGGACAAGGGGGGGGAGAAGAAGAGGGTATTAAGATTAGCATGCATGAGGGGGTGGGAGAAAGGGGCGGGCTGTACAACACAGAGAAGACAAGTAGTGATTCTACAACATTTTGGTACGCTGATGGACAGTGACTGTAAAGGAGTTTGTAGGGGGGACCTGGTATAGGTGATAGCCTAGGAAACATAATATTCATCATGTTAGTGTAGATTAATGATAACAAAAAAAGTAAAGAAAGAAAAGTGGGATTACTCCCTGATAGGATAAAACTAACTGTAAATCAATGATTAATGCATGCTTTAAATATTGTTAATTTTGACCACTTAAAGTGTATCAGGTACATTTTTCTGATAATATTCCTTTCTGTAAAAAAAAAAAGCAGTTCCTGTGTGGTGACCTCCAATGAGTTCTACACAATAGTATAAAGTCATATAAAAGTGTAGGCAAAAGGTTTGTTTGTGTTTATACAGAGGATCAAAGCCTAATTTGGCTACCAAGATAAATGAACTAAGATACGATATGAAGAAGAACTTCCAACATCAGCACTCTCTGTAAGACTTATACCAGAAGTTGATCATCAAAAAACCTCAACAAAGATCCAGGCGCTGCTACAGCTATAGGTGCACTCATCCCACCAGTTCCTGGACTTGCCATGGGAATGAAGTAGGAGATATCTAAGCTGGCCTGTGCATACAGTAAAACAACAAATTTGACTGGATCTATACTGTTGGAACTCAACCAAGAATTAGGAGAAGTGCAAATTGTAGTGCTCCAAAATCTTACAACTACAGACTATCTACTGTTAAAAGAACATATGGGATATGAACAGTCCCCAGGAATGGGCTGTTTTGATTTGTCTTATTTCTCTCAGACTGTTCAAGTTCAGTTCGACAATATCCACCATATCATACATAAGTTTTCACAAATGCCTAAGGTGCCTAACTGGTTTTCTTGGTTTCACTAGAGATGGCTGGTAATTATAGGTCTGCTTTGTTTATGTAACTGTACTCCTATTATGTTAATGTGTGTGCAATTTAATTAGTAGTTTAAAACCTATACATGCTGAAGTTACTCTACAAGAAGATATGTCAAAGAAATAATCAATCCTCCCATGTTTTCTTCAATCTGCTACTTCTATAGCTTTTCTTCTTCCTTCCTAATTACAACTCTTAAATAGAATTCGTGCCTCATATGGAATTTACCGAGTATCATAATTCCTCCAAGTGTTAAAGTTACCTCAAGACAAATGCTGGGCATAGAAGACACAGGGCATAAATATGCGAAGAAGTAAAAAGCTAACGTTTTCAAACAATAAGGCTTCTCTCTCACTTACCAACTTTACATCTCCCTGTATTGCCCTGGAAGATGACTGGTTAGCCAGAGACGGGTAAGATTCCTCAAGGGAAGAGCAACCTAAGACAGGCACAGTTGCAGGGGGGCCATCAGGTGAGAAATTGGGGATCAACAGAGGTGAGGCTTAGAACATCTCCCCCCCTGTTCTGAGAAAAATCTTCTGCATCCGTGGAGGTTTTATTGCCCCTGTCCAGCTTGGATTAACACGCAGTCTACAGGCACATGCCTGATCATCTACATTTGCTCTCTTACAATACTAAACTATGTTTTCTACCTTTATCTTGCATCTACCTACCACTTCAGCATTTTATTAAAAATAATAATAATAAAGAGAGAAATGTGGTATCCCCATATAAATCAAGTATAAAAATCAGACGAATATTCATATTTGAACTGGTTGTTTATAGTTCATAATGCATGATCAAAACCCAAAGTTTCTGTGATGACTGCCCTTGTACTGTTCACCCTATAACTTATTCACTATGTAAGAATTTGTTCTCCATGTAAGAATTTGTTCGTTATGCTTCCAAAGATTGGAGACTGACGAAAATTAGGCTTGGGGTGGATTAATGATTGTGCATTGAGTATTGACTCCCCTATACAGAATTTTATTGTTGTGGTTAACAACCATTTGATCAATAAATATGAGAGATGGCCTCTAAAAAAAATAAATAGTACAGACTTCTGATTTTAAAGTAAATAAGTAACCGGGATGTAATGTATAGCATAGGAATATAGTCAAAATATTGTAAAAACATTGTATGGTGATAGCTGGTACCTAGAATTATCATGTATATAAATGTTGAATCACTGTGTTGTACACCTGAAACTAATGTAATACTGTGTCAACTACCCTCCATTAAAAAATTATCTACAAAAAAAATTAAAAGTATATTCTAAATGCATATGACCTTTTGATTCCACTTGCTTCTCTGGGTCTTCATTTTCCTTTAGAAAATTTCTGTGTGGACATTAAAATATTAAATATAGCTAAAATGCCATTTTCCTGTTAATCTGTCTAATGACTGCTTAATGACTGCTTAATACTTAGGCTCAAGCACAATACCCAAAAAGGATGAAAGCCTTTTTTCCCTCCCTTCCAGTGGGATGGCATACAGAAATAACTTGACTGATACAGAATGCTTTGCTCATGATGTGAATGTCTACATATAATCTTTCATATCCTGACAGAAATGGAAGATTTAGCAAAAAATGTTGATTATGACTTGTTTCACTTTTACATGCAAATATAATTTTGATAAGTTTCCATGCATGCATACTGCTTTAGAAATGAAAAGTAATTAGGCATTCAGAAAAAAACGCAATTCTAGTTTATACCAGAAAATAAGAGTTCATATTTAAGCAAAGACATATTTAAACATTGGCATGTGCAGCAAGTTCTTTGTTTTTTCATTAAATTTTTGTGTTATATGCAATAAAATACCCATATGTAATTACAGCTTGATGAATTTTGATATGCATATACAATCATGCAAGCATCATGCAGATAAAGATATCAAACTTTTTCTCACTAATTTTTCCCCTTTCACATGTTTTACCCATTCTCCCATCCCCCTCCACTATGGCATCCACCAGTCTGTTCTCTGATTTCTTTATATTCTTTTCCCAGTAAAATTTAATTGTTTAGAATCTTGGTTGTTTAAAATAGTGTTTTTTTCATGATTGTATATGCATATCAAATCAATCAACTAGGTATCCTGTAACTATGTAAATTCTAATTCTATAAACCTCCTAGATTATTCTGATTGTGCTCATCCACTGGCCATACTTTGAATAGGGAGGCTTTGTGAGGCAATCTAGTGGAAAATTCATACTTAAAAAGCTTTGATGATCTCTTTTCTTCCATTACCTTTACCATCCCTGTAGATTCTTAACTATACTGAAAATTATAGAACTTCTTTATTCACATGGGAGAGTGATACACAATAATGGAAAAGTAGTTGTCCATCCTTTTTTTGCCTCTTAGTCTGAATTGAATTAGTATATAGTAAAATGAGTGTATCTTTGACTATTGTATTAAAATCTAAGAGAGTCGATGCTTGCTTTTCCATGTTAGATATCCAATTCTTGTACTGTCCAGTTCAAACTTTTCCCATTTTCTCCCCCTCAAATTATTGATCTTGTTACATTTGCTAATATTTTCACATTCAGTTACATTACTCAGAAAAATGGTAATTAGAGTGTACTTTCTAGTTTCTAATTTAATTTTTGTTTATATTCATAATTAAATCTACATCAATGCCTTGGAATAATACTGAATCATCATGTGTTTTTTAATGCACATAGTGACAAATTAATATTAATCCATTTACCAGACAGAATTAAAACATTTCTCCCTTTAACAGGGACAATTTTTGACCCATAGTTACTGTTAAGATACATATAATATTTAACTGAAATATTATATGGCACTAAATCAGCCTTTTTACCTATTCTGAATGGTTTATAGACTGCAAACTTTTAACTTTGGCATTAAGCTAAAACATTCTTAAATACATTAACTATAGGATAACTATTTCAAGAAGATACAAATGAATATGAAAAGTGAGAGAAGTGTTCATAATAGGTGGTATCAATTTCCTAATGTACTTTTCAATACTTACTGTTTGCAAATGTGGTATGGGAATCCATTCTAAATTACTTATTTTAGTTGATCTCCCAAATCCCCTGCATCAGCAATCTCTTTTGTGCTAGAAACTTTCTGAAGGTTTTCTTCACATCTTTGTTTCTCAGAGTGTATATGAGAGGATTTACCAATGGGGTGACCACACAGTAGAACACGGAGACCACTTTACCAATGGTGAAGTTGTACTTGGCTGGAGGGCAGACATAGGCAAAGATGATGGTGCTATAGTAGATGGTGACCACAGTGAGGTGGGAGGCGCAGGTGGAGAAAGCTTTTCTCCAAGCTTCCTGTGAAGACATTCTGATTACTGTGACCACAATGTGTCCATAGGAGGACATGGTGAGAAGAAAAGGACTGAGAATCACAGCAGAGCTACATGTGTAACTCAAGGCCTCCACCAAGAATGTATCTGAGCAGGAGAGTTTAAAAATGGGGTCTGAGTCACAAAAGAAATGGTTGATCTTCTGGGGGCCACAGAAGTTCAGATGAGAGATAAGTATGGTAGATAGAAGAGGGGCAATGAAGCCGCCAATCCAAGATCCAGCAGAGAACTGCAGGCACACTGGGATCCTCATGAGCACTGAGTATCGTAGAGGGTTGCAGATGGCCAGGTACCGGTCATAGGCCGTCACTACCAGGAGGATGCACTCGGTAGCTCCCGTGGAGAAAAAGAAGTAGTACTGGGCTACACAGCCAGACACAGAGATGGTGACACCCCGTGACAGGCAGGTGGCCAGCAGTATGGGTTCTGTGACTATGGTGTACCAGATCTCCAGGAAGGACAGATTTCCTAAGAAAATGTACATGGGCGTCTGGAGTGTGGGCTCCATCACAACAGTGAATATGATGAGGGTGTTTGCCACGACTGACAGCAGATACACAGTGAGAAACATCACAAACAATGGAGTCTCAGGTAGAGAGTACCAGGAAACCCAAGAAAAATGAACTTGGTCACTGTGGTCTGGTCTGTCGCCTCCGTAGCTCATCCTCTCTGATCTGGAACCAAAAAGCACTGATGATGGATGAGCAAGAATCGGATACATTTGTAATCATTTTTTAATGATGATCATAGACTTGTAGTATTAGTAAAAATTAAAATTTACACATGGATAAGCTCACTCAATTTAGAAAAGAAATCTCAAAGGTAAATATTCAAAGAATTTAAAAATTCAAATTGAAGAAACTGTGGGAGTGACTTTCCTACATTTATATCACTTTAAATGTCGGGGCAGGTTTTGAACTCAGCAGGTTGATTTTAATGGTCAGTCCACACCAATAAATAAAACATGTTTCTGTTATTGTTCCATCAGTGAGGAATTTACTTCCTGGAGACTAGAGGATGGTGATGAAATATGCAGACACCTCATTTCCGAAGCCAGAAGATCTTGGGAGTGGTTGTTATGTCTCACAGAATGGAGATTCTAGGACATACTATTTGCTAATCAACACAGAATGTTTTTTACAATTTTATCTTCAAGATCCCTAATTAATTCCATCAATTATGGTTTGGTGGGAGATTGGGACATGAGCAAACACTATCTCCAGAAAACAGTAGCACAGAATAGGATTTAAAATCTATATGGAAAATATTTTGTTTATAAATATTAACATTCCTAATCTTTGGTTTGTTTTTTTTAGAATCATTGCATTCATCTCTTTTCCTACATTCAGGAGAAATAGTCAAACAAATAAACTTTCACAGACAGTGAGGTGGTTTCTATATCTTGGTTACTGTGAAAGAACACAACATGAGATCTACCCACTTTCCAAATATTTAAGTCTACTTTATAATATTGCAAACTGTTGTTCTGTTGTGTTACCACAATAAAAAATAATTAGAAATCTTGTCTTTAAAGAGAAAAGGATTCCAATGGGTACAATCAGGTATACATGTGCTTTAGTGCCAAGTATCAAGATGACAAATGCAAGTATAGCAGAAAAAAATTCTTAGGTCTCATAATAAAAGCTTTCTTGCATATTTAAAATATAATTTTAATATTTCAAAAATTATTTGATGTAAAGATACTGACTTGATTTTTCCTATATCACAATAAAAAATATGTTGAATGAAATGTAGAGACAATTGTGTTCACATACGTGTATTTCTGTGAGCAAAATTTTATGGGAATTTTGAACCATAAAACTCTATTTAAAAATATGTATATGTTTTATGGCACAGTATTAATGGTCCAATATAGTGCACTGCTGATACAGAAGAGGAGTTTTCAAGTTATATGTGTCATAAAAATTATTAGATGTGGTTAAAGTAACATCAGTATGATCAGGAGACATTTTATTTGCCCCACTACATCAACCTTCAGATTTTAATTTCCTAAAAATGCTCCTTTTGATGTTTACTCTAACATAATATAACATTTACTTTTTTTCAAGGTTTATAATTATTCAAAGTATTTTTAAAAATATGACTAGCGAACACAGAGAAATTAGCAATTTAAGAAAACTATTTATATGAAAGAATTGGGAGCAATATTTAAAAATATATTTCCTGATTCCATAAGAGAAATATTACAATTCATATTGCCACTTTACTATAAATGTTTCAAGGTTTCTACATTGCTTTTATGAAAAGGGTATTGCATGGCTCTCTTTCTGCTGGCACTACCAAAGCAAATTCAGCAATTTGAAAAAAATAGCAGTAGGTTTTTGGTAACAATCAGGTCAACATCATGTCAAAGAGAACATTTCTTTTTCTTAAAGATATTATGGCTAATTCTGCCTTTAGCAAAAATAAGGTTATACCCTCTTTAAATGTATATTAACTTTGAAAGGAACTGGACATGCCAAAGGTATATTACATGTGATTACAGAAGGATCCAAATTATAAAAGTACTATTATGTAGCTCCATTATTTTCTACCCAAGTAAAAATATGGATTATATCTTCCCAGATATACTCACAGCCTGTACTCTCTTTGGTTATTTTTCAGGAATGGAATGTTATTAAATTTTCAATAAGCTTTCTTTTCAGAAGGTTACAGTATTAGAGGACACTACATTCAATTGGACCATAAGGAGAAGAAACAAATCATCTCTTCACTGCTATGTCATTGGCTCTCCCCAACCATCTATGTTATAGATAAACACAAATTCCCCTTCTTTTTTTTTTAAGAGCTTTTTTTCCTTGTGAGCAGGATGTAAAGAAAGTCAAGGTCTGAGATCCCCCTTGTGGGAATTACTATTATGTGTTCAGCCAGGGGCCTTGGAGACTTGCCTTTCAACGTGGGGCATCCACTAAGTTTCCCTGAAGATTTTCCTCAAGTGAGAGTCATAATAGTCTCACATTAGCAATAAAGAAAGAACAAAGGAAGTGGGGGAAGCAGCAGAAATCTTTCTATAGGAAGTGAAGAAATAATCTCCTAATTGGCTTTATAATGCCACTGCTCATGGCATTCACCTGTCATTCATGTATACAAATTGCACCCTTCAATATTTCATCCATAACAAGCATACCCAGAAGATCACACTGCCTAGCATACAAAGCACACACTGGATCAGTACTTAAAACACTTCCTTTATAGTGACAGCACTACTAAAGATGCAAAACAAAACAATGCTGGTGTGACATTCTCTTCATACTAAAAACCTCAACTCTCTATATTTACCAAGCATATGTGGAAAACAACACTGCTCAACTGAGTAGATACCAAAGTTAAGTCATTTCACAAACACACACACACACACAATTTTACAATTGTTATAGCAGCATAGTAAATATGCATAGGGTGTATGAAAGACTGACAATCTACAAGAACGAAAGAAGGGAAAAATGACAATGTATGTGTCTGATAAATCTAGATTATTTCTACATATGAATGGCAAAAAGAGAACATAGAATGTAAGTGTGAGCTTGTTCACATTAAGTTCATGTTGCCAAGGAAAATATTTTCTTAAATACATGGTTTGTGAAAATAAGCCCATATGTAAATATTTTAAAAATAAATCCTTATGAATAAAATTCAAGCAGATCAAATATTTAAGCATTAAAGAAATAAACTATAAATCAATTGTTATCACTGAGAAAGTAGGAAGTACCAGGAGGTATTTATTTGAAACTATGCACAGGTAGCTTATTGAAATTAACATGGGATATTGGTTGCATGATTTAATATGAGCATGAAGAATGCTAATTATTTAGGGTTATCAAATGACCTACCAAAGGTATTAATGGTGGTCCCACTAAGAATCACTATCTAAAGACAATAGGAGATATTTTTAAAAATGAACATTTTGAGCTATAACTGCATACTATAAGATACAGCCATTATAAGGATAGAGTTTGAGTTTTGATAAATACATTCAAATATAACCACAACTGCAATCAAGAAATAGAGCACTCAGAACGGGTCCTCTTGACCCATGCATTCAATTACTTTCTCCACTTAGACACAAGAAAATGCTGCTTTCTGTTTTGTCACTGTAACTCTTGAGGGAAATATGTTCCCAACCCAGAACAAATTACCTTTGATGGTAAAATCAAAGGGAAAAATAAAGTGGCATAAACCTGTTTATTGCTTACAAGCGGTTGTCCACTTCTGCTCACCAGTGTCTCTGCCAGCTAGGCTGCAACTGACCCAACTCAAACTCTTCAGTAAAGATGTGGTATCACTCTTGTGATCATCTATTGGTATGGAGATGGACTACTTCTCTCCACAGCCTGGGAACACCTATAGATATGGAGATGCACTAATGCCAGGCCAGAGAGTCTAGAAATATTGAAATTTTACTGACAGCCCACCCCTCCAGAAATCTCACCTCACAATATACTCGATCCCCATTTTCCACAATGGCCCCTGTGAGAAAACTGAAGCACTGTAACTAGACTCATAACATGCAATAACAACAGCAATAAAATCATGAAAATCCTCAAGCAGGAGGATTCAGCTAGGTTCAAAGTCCTATGCAGATTAAGTCCATAGCTCACCCATACTACAGGCGCCAGTAGCTAAAGGAGTTCAGAGCAATCATCATGCAGCAGCTGCAGCCAATGGGCACATCCAGGTCACAGGGAATGCAGAAGAAAATAACCTTAAGGGCAATAAGATACATGTTTTAATGACACCAGCATAGGCAAATCTTGTACATCTGGTAAGATGTATGCAAGAGAGTGGCCCTATGATAGGACAGTGGCAGGAATGGGATCTCATCCTGGTCTGGTACACCAGACTTTCACCCCCTCCCTGTGGGAGTTACAGATGGGTCATTATATGGGGCTACAGGAGGTACATGCCCTGGTCATAAAGATAAAACAAAACTTCCTGGAAAGAAGCTCTTACTCCCCAGACACTTTGGGTGTACTGCCATGATCTTTGGGGTCCACTCTCCTGTTACTCCTGGTACATTCACAAGGCCAGCTTCCAGGGCTTTTCCCCAAGGTGCCAGAAGGCCCAGCCATCACTAGTCTGTGTGTTGGAATGTGCAGGGCCACGTCCACTCAACAGAGTCTCCAGGGTTTAAAGCAGTTGGGGCTGCCAGCAGGATGTTGCTCTGCTGGTCATATCCTGGCTTCAATATTCCTCTTTGGTTTGCACATACATGTGTAGGAGAGGCATCACTGTGTGTTAGCACATCCACAGGGTTCAAGGCTCTTTTCTGGGACTTCTCATTCAAATGTTGTACCATCATCCATACATGAACTGACCAGCCCTGCAGACTATTAGTGTCCAACTTCAGGCCAGATTTCAACAAAAAATTGTTCCTCTCTATCATCCCTTCCCCAGTAGTGTTATATGGTACCTGAAACTTCCATTTTATTCCTAATTGCTATACCCAATCTTGTAATGCATGTCGAGGAAAGTGGATACCTTAATCGCTCTCAATCACCTGTGGCCTGCCATAGGCTGCAAAGAGATGCTCTGGGTGCCTCTTGTTGGTTTGCTGATCTGTACAACATGCAGAAAAAGCAACCAAGAGTCCAGTAGCTGTGTCCACACAAGTCATGGTGTACCGATATCCTTCTCATATGTGCAGAGGCCCAGTATAGTCTATCTGTCACCTCACAAGGTGTATTGGCCCCCTTGCTATTGTCCCATGTTGCTGCAGGACTCAGCATAAGTCCCTCTTAGAGCACACAAGGCACACTTTCCAGGCTCTGCTGACTTCTTCAAAGGTCAATGTTAAGCCCTACTGACAGACCACAGCCTACCTTGTCATTGACACCATGTGCAACAAACACTGATGTAACCAATGGTCTCCGTCAGAGGCAGGCTTTCCTTCTAGCCAGTGCTCCTGGACCAAAGTGATTGCTTCATCATGATCTGAGGATGCCAAAGGCAAATGGCGAGTCACATGATATATGGTAATTGTCTTAGTCTGAGCAGAGACCCGAGGGTTTTGCCACATCCCTTGCCCCCAAAATGGCTATGACAAACCATTCAGTGGCATGGTACCATGTTGGTAGCCACAGGGTCAAGCCCCAATAGATGGCCCAGCTGTCAGTGCAGACAGTTAACTATAGGGGAAGGCTCCTGGGTGATCATGAGCCATACTGCCTGCAACTCAGCCCATTGACTGCTCTTCCCCTCACCATCCCCATCATATTGTCTCAGTCTTAGAATGGAAAGCCATGGTCCTCCACATTCGCAACTGCCCGCAACTGGAGCTGTCTGTATACTAAGCATCTTCAGATATAGGGGCTTTTCCCTCCTGATAAGCACTCTTGGCTACCAATGGATCAAAAGCAAGCTCTTCCTGTTTTTCCACTGGTAAACATCACTGGCCACAATAATCACAGGAGTTCTCCACTTAAGGGGCTATTGGAAAGCCTGTTAATCTATTGTGAACATATGTCCCATTTGGCTAATGTAGGCATCTGTGCCACACCACTCCATGGCCTTTGGGTCCAGTCTTGCACCCAACCTGCAATGGGATAGGTGGTTTTTACCTAGGTCAGAGCTGTTCTGGTGATGGGCTCCATAGTCAAAAAGGTATGGTACCCAGCATCCAGTTGCTTCACTGTCAAAGTGTACTGGACTTCTGCTCCTTTCCATAGTTGTGTCCAGAATGCAATAGGTTGGCAGATTAGTTCAAGCTGCTACCAAAGGTCCCATCCATAACCATCTTCGTTTACATGAACATCTAGCTCATAGGGCCTTGATGAGTCCATTACACTCAAGGCATGTATGGCAATACCCAATCATCATCCTGTGGTGGTGAGGGTCCAGGCAGAGCCTTAGTACTGTTCCCCTGGAAGTCCTGCAGGGACACAGGCTGAGCATGGGACTTTACCTCTCTCTTCTACATCTTGGACCTCAGTGGGTGGAACTGTTGCTGTGGCTTAGTTGATCCCACAGTTATGACATCATCTTATTGGGTTGCCCATTAAGTTTTTCTTTCACTATCCCAGCGTTTATCAAATCAACCCACATCTGAGTCCTTGAGACATTCATGGGGCCCTTTGCACCTCTCCTTTCAGTTGTAGCCTGTACTTCCTTCCATTTTCTTATTGTTTCAAACTCCCCCAGATCTGCTAAAGTATGAGTACCCTCATTTATGGGTTGCTTTATGTGGAGGGCAAGAATAGTCACTAGGGACCCAAGGAGAGATGGGGGAGCTATATGGAGCACAGTATTTCTCATTCCTACAGTGAACAACTCTTCATTGGGGCACTGAGTGTCTATATTATAGATGATATTTTTCATGCCCATGTCCCATAACACCTGCTGTAGCTGTGCATACATTTTCCAGCTAGTGCGTGAGTATGGTAAATCACCCTGATTAGGTCAAAGTGCCCTGATGGCTACTGCCAGTCAATCCAGAAGTGCCTGATTCCCTGAGGTGTGATGGGCACTTTACAACTGTCGCCAGAAGGAAGGATGAGTTGTCAGGGAAGCCAGTCTACTCATCTCAGTACCTGACATAACAATGTTTTCCACCTGCATATCCCAGAGATGTAAAAACCATGTAGGCAGAGATTCCAATGGCTTCTGCCTATACCAGATGCTCATGACCACCAGCTCATCCTGGGTATAGGGGTGGAGCATGGAGTGCTCCACAAACTTGGGAGGAGGCAGCCCCTCCCCCTGAAGGGCCCACAGTTGTGTTTTTATTTTTTTATTTACAACCCGCAGAACTTTAATATGGGAGAGGTTGGTGCCTTGGGCAGTGACTTCGGCAACAGATCAGCCCCTCGCCCCACCCCATCTTCCCCTCCTGACGACTCCTCTGCCATCTCCAGGGGTGAAGGTACCACTCTTCCCTCTAAATGTTTATATTGTTTCCAATTTAGAGTAAATAGGGATAAAACTACAATGAGCCTTACACATACAAATCCTTGTATGAAGATCTGCTTGCTTATGCTTGAATAAATAGCTAAGATGATAATTTGTATGTATAGTGTTAAGTATTAAACGTAGTAAGAAATTATTACCAAAATAGCCAGATTAGTTGGAACGCTTTACATTCCAATGAGATGTGACAAGTGCCCCACTGTCCATGTCCACACCAACACTTAATACTGTTCCTCTTTAATTTAAGCTATTCTGGTGGGTATGTATTGTATTTCATGTCTCAGTTTGTGCTTTTCTTACAACTAATGACAGTGAGCATGTTTTCATGTGTTCACTGGCCAACCTTATGACATTTTTTGTCAAGTGTTCATATGCTGGCATTTTAAATTGGATAGTTTATTCTCATATATTTATTTTTTATTATGTGTGTGTGTATTTTTATCCCAATTTTTTACTTGATTTTCCCTAGCCTTAGCAATGATTTCTAAATAGTAAGAGTTTAAATTTCACTGAGATTTATCTCTATTATCATTTGTATCTTTCATATTTCATGGTTTATTATTTTTCGCATGTCTTGTAAGACTTCTTATATTATTCCAATTTTTTGAAGACAGTTTCTCTATTTTCTTCAGTAAAATGTAGTTTTACATCTTCTATTTAAGTCTATCATATTTTTCTAGTGAATTTGTGTATGGCATGAAATAACATGAGATTCTATGTTTTTCCTATACTGGTTTTCTACACCATTTTATAATCCTTTCCTTATTAAATTTTCATAGCCCATTAGAATAAAAGTTCAGTGTAAGTCTATGTAACTATTTCTAAAGTCCTATCTGATTAATTTGTTTATATTTATGCTAATAACAGTTCTGATTAACATACCTGTATAGTCATTCTGAAAATCAGGTGGTAAAATTGGACAATATGGTTTCCTATTTCCAAAATTGTTGATTTTCTAAACATTTGGGCTCCATGTACATTTCATAAAGAGTTAATAAACTTACACACACACACACACACACACACAACCTTCTGAAAGCTTACATGTGGAATCTAAAAAAAACAAAATGAATAAAACAGCAGTAGTCTCATAGACACAGATATAACGGGTGGTTACCATGAGAAGGGGATAAAGAGGCAGAAAATCTCAATCATAATATAAATTAGTTACAAGGATGAAAGTACAGCCTAGAGAATGTAGTCAATATCTCTTTAATATGTTTCTATACTGACAGATAGTAACTGCACTATTTGTAGTACACATTTAGTAATGTATATAACTGTTGAATCACTATGTTGTATGTTGAAATAAATATAATACATCCACTATAATTAATATATATAAAAAGAAAAAAGATGTCTCATCAATTAAACATCCATGGTGAAAATGTATCTTTAACATCACTAACACCATAGATAATATCACCTGCATTGTAATTCTAAATTTGAAATATAAATTACTAAATATTTTAGGAGAAAACACATGTGAGCATAGGTGTATGTAACACATATGTTTGATGCAACATTCATATTTGACCTTTTTGCTACCAGCTTAAAACTCTTTGGTGAGTTTCCATTTTCTGTTATTATATAGAATATTGTGAGGAATATAGATAGACAGTACTTATCCACTATCTATCCTGGATCATCTGTTTCATACTCATCAATCTTGACCCCTTTGCAATCTCATCACTGGGATATGAGACCCTTAGGGTTAGTACAACTATGATGGACACTTTATTTATTGAGATTACAGGTATTTTGCAGTGAGGGCTGCAGAGTTGGCATGACACCATGAAGATCAAGTTTTAGGCATGTATTGTCAGGATTCAGCCAATACTATTAAGCACAATCTATTCCTGTTGCATACATATGTGCACAGATGTGAAATGAGGATATTTGGTACAACCCAAGCAGCATATTTTGGAGTAAGAAGTACCTTATCCTCACATGTATTAAAACCATAGATCAAGGGAGAAAAGCTGCATGACCAAATTTTTAGACATTGAAAGGTATATGACATATTTAACACCTATTGCTGACCACTGTCCTTTATCCCAAGTAAACACACATACACAACACAGATGCACACATAAACCAAAGGAAAATGGAAATTAGATTAATATATATAATAGAGAGAGAGAGAGAGAAAGAGAGAGAAAATAGAAAATAATATATGGATACATTATATAAAATAATATATACAAAATAACTAGGAAATAAAATTTATATATGTAAAATAAAGTAATTATATACATTATTTTATATATGTATATAAAAACACATTCCAGCATCTTAAAAACATGATAGACTGAAAATAAAAAAGTTGAAGATAAAAACATGGCAAAATTGAAAGTAAATGAAACAGGATGCCCACTACACCTGTTTTTTTTATATGTATTAGTGTTTATTACCAATAAAATTCACCTAAAAGATACAGATAATGAAAATTGGAAATTAATTGATAAATATATTTTTATTTGCAGTGATTTGACTTTATACTTAGAATATCCAAAAGAATCTATCTAAATACAATCAGAACTAATATCAAATAAGTGTAAGTATTCCCTTTTGAATAATGTTATTACACAATATTTAATCATCTCCAATAGAATAAATTTTAGAATAACCATATTTGAGATTTATTTGACATTTTAGGATAAGTCAGGTTTGTAGAAATCCTAGGAATTAGAATTTTTTTTCTACAGAATCTAAAATATTTATGATACTCAGGTTTATGGACTTTAAAAAAAATGTATGCCAACAATTGTGTTAAGATATTATAATTCATAAATTGTTAGTCACAAATAAAATAATTTACTGAAGAAACTATAAGTAAGTCTTACAGTCACCAAAAGCAGATATAAATGGGAACATTTAATAAAATTATTGACTCATTTATATGTTCACCTGAAAATTCCTCACACCTTGACATATCTCATATAAACAATTTCTTTTGGATGGTTTTCCTTAGAACTCCTGTCAGATTACTATTCCGTAGACTATTGATAAAAGGGTTTAACAAGGGAGTGATCACAGTGTACATTGCAGCTGCTGCTCTGTCTGTTTCAGCTGTGTGGAAGGTGGAGGGACATAAACAAATGCCAATTATTGCACCAAAAAACAAGAGGACCACACAGATGTGAGAAGAACACATGGAGAATGCTTTAAACTTCCCTGTGGTTGGTGGTATTCTGACTATAGCACAACAACCAATGAGTATGTAAGAAACTAAAATACAGGTAAAGCTCACCACCACTACAAGTCCCCCCTCAATAAAAATAAATAACTCATTGATGTGGGTATCTGAACAGGACAACTTTAGCAATGGAGGAATATCACAGAAGAATTGAGGAATTTTGTTATCCTCACAGAAGGGTAATTGCACCAATAAGATGGTGTGTATCTGTGCACTCAAGACGGCAGAGATCCAGGAGCTGGCCAGCAGATAGGCACAAAATTTGGGAGTCATGATGGATAAGTAGGACAAAGGGAGGTAGACGGCCACTAAATGGTCATAGGACATGATAGGGAGAAGCAATGTGTCCAACCCTGAATAGCAGTTAAACAGGTACATTTGCATCATGCAGCTATTGAAAGAGATGGTGGAATTTCCTATCTGGATGTCTACAAGAATTTTGGGAACTGTAGTGGGAGAGAAACAGAGATCAATCAAGGACAACTTGCTAAGGAATAAATACATGGGGAGTGAAAACAAGCATTTGAAATGATTGTTAGGATGATCAGCAGGTTTCCAACCGTGGTGGTCAGATAAATGCAGACGAGCAAGGAAAACAGGAGCGGCTGTTCAGCTGGGTCATCAGAAAACCCCTTGGGAAGGAACTACACAGCACTGGGCTGGTGTAGCCCCTTCAAAAATTCCATCACCTGCATGTAGATATTGTGGTTTACAGAAGCATGAAGCTCAGAAACCAGATTTAATCAGGCCATCAATCCATGTTGGATTTTTTATTCTGTGAAAATATAATAAATACAATTTATTTGGGGTATGGTGTAGTCATATTGGTTCAATTTATTCATTAACATCAAATTAGTTCAAGAATAATTAAATTCTATATTAAAACAAAAACATTTTATGACACCCAAACTTAGCTATAACATACATTATCTAATTCATTTTCATTCAATTCCCCTGGAAATCTTACTATCTGTTTACCAGTGAATAAACTGAGATTCATAAGATGCTAAGTTTTTCCCATGATTAATCAAACACTTATAAGTGAAACTAATATTTCAACACAGATATTTTTTATTGTTCTTTTGCAATTCACATGAGGTGAAAGTTCACCATGAAAATGGCAAATGTAAAATTATTGAAACACACTTGTTTTTTTACTATCAAGAGTAGTAGTTATAATCTATATTCCACTTTCTTTTGGCTTTACAACCTCCCTAAGACTCATTCCAGCTTATTTTGAGTGTGTGTCCCAGAGCCCTTAATCTTTGTCAGAACAATTAAGCTGTAGCAATTCAATTGATCCCTAATTTATGTATTTTTAAATTAACTTGCAAAGCCCTTGAATAATAGAGTCTATGTCATTTTTACTCTTGTATCACATCTTCTAATAGTTCAGACTTAGATAATGGAATTATTGCATGAAAGAAAAATTATCAAAACAAAATAATACATTTCAGGAAACTGGCTAATCTAGCATCTGACAAGATAGGGAATGGTTCACCTATTTTTGTAACATGAAGCCTGTGTTCCCACTTGCAAAAAATAAGGAATAAATGATTTTTAAGAATTAATTGAAGCAATTCACAATTTTTCATTGTCTCCATTTGTGAGATTACACTCATATCAGAGAATTGTTGAACAGCAAATAAACGATTTGAAATACTTGAATCAAAATTATGTAATTCTAAGTGAATGAACCTGGACAGAAAAGAAATCAAAGCTTATTAGCTCTGTAGCTCTGAAATGAAAATTTGTTATTAAAAGTTTTCTGGTTTATAGAATAATGAAAACAATTGCTTTACTTAAAAAAACTTTATCTGTTTGAATTAATAATAAAACAAATATAATGAATATACAACTAGTCTAATGTGTTTGGAGAATAATAGATGAATTTAATGAAATGGAGATGACATTTCCAGTAGCAGACTATGGCGATGATTGTACAGAGGGACTATTAAGATTGACATCCTTCCTCTGTGTTATTTGTGTCATATGTGCCTATCTTGTTGAAGGCTTAAACTCATCTTGAAGTTCAATATGAGTTTTCCTTTTAGAGTCAGGCTAATGCTGTTGAAGTGGATAAAAGCTAAGTTTTCAATTAATAGTAATTCCAAGAGACAGTGAGGTGGATGGGTTTTTTTAAGCATCATGATATCAAAAAATGTCTTATGGAAAACAAATGTAACCAGAACCTCAGTTTTTCTCATATCTCCCTGGGCATATTCCTTTATCTTGGATAACTGTTCCACAGCACTTCTCCAAGTATAGCCACTTTTACAGATCTATTGAAATGTCCCTGACTTCTAAAAGAGGTAAAGCCAAGAACTCATTATCAAATAGGTGACAAAATTAAGAAGCTAGAGCCTAACTCTCATACATTAGAGATAAATAAAGCTCTCAAATGTAGAATACTTTAAGAATATTAATTAAAAGTTGTGCTCAAGGTATCCATGGAAATTATCATAATTTCTGACTATGTGTGGCCCAAAACAATCATGTTCTCTTTAGTAACAAATGCTTGGATTGAGTTGTTCTTCCTAAAATACCACATGCCACCCCTGGTGTAGACAAAATATTTATTGCGGCAGATGATGTGTATAACCTAAACATCTAGAAAAGTCACACTAGAACCAAATCTTGTATCTGTTGGCTGCATAGTTGTGTTTAATGATATCTACATATTATTTGAAGGTTGCATTTACCACATTGACTGAATTTTTATTTTTCGGAAAATTTATAGTCTCAACAGCATAAAATCGAAGACCAATTTATCTCATGCTAGAAAGAACACAGAAATTCAGAAGTGTGTAATATATATTTCTACAACATATATAATAGACAAACCCTTAGGCCGAGATATCAGGAAAGAAAGAGAAGACAAAAATTTAAAAAAGATCAGAAATGTAAAAACAAGTTACCACTGACACAGAGAAACTCAAACAATTTTAAGAAAATTAAATGGGAAATGATATGCCAATAAATTTGACAAACTAAAAGACATGTATAAATTCTTAGAAACATACAATCTTTCAAGACTTACTCAGGAATAAACTGGAAACCTGAACAGACCAATTACTTCTAACAAGATTGAATTGATAATAAAAAAAATTTCCAATAAACAAAATTCCACAACCAGACAGCTTCATGGGTGAATTCTACCAAACTTTTAAAGAGCTAATACTCTTTTGAATGTATTCCAGAAAAATAGAAGAGGAAGGAATAATTCTAAACTCATTCTAGGAGGTCAAACTACACAAACAACACAAATATGAAAAAAGAAAACTACAAACCATAATTCTACATTAACTGAATTGTCATGGTTTGGACATTTTATAGTCTCATTAGCATAAAATCAAGGACCAGCTTATTTTATATTATAAGGAATAGAAATTCAGAAATGTGTAATGACATATACTTTTATAAAACAGTTTTAGAATTAGAGCTGTTAGAAGAGTTTTCACCCTAAATGTCATTTAAAAATATGAACTATAACCCATAGCTATAGTTTTCAGATACTAAATAACATCAGTACCTGTAAGCCTCATTATTTGGGTGGACATCTGTATACTAAATCTCTCAGAATAACTTTTGTTGAGAGCAGGAACTACTACATCTATAAAACTAAAAGATGCCCATGTAGACATTCTATGTATCATAGGCTGCCAGCAAAGGGGCTTTTGTAAAAAAAAACTGGAAATAACTTACCTAAATTAATGTTTTTATTTGGGTACTTTTTCACTGCTGTCATTGCTGTTTCTTCTCATGAACAAAGTGGGCTTAATTGATCCACCAGTTTCATCACCAGCATGTGCATGATGAATTCATGATTGGTCATAATGATTTAACCAAAGGATATGGGGTTGAAAGAGGTAAACAAGGAAGCATGAAGAACATTAACGTGCTCTTAGGTGGCCTCCAAAGTACAATCTATTCAGTTTCTTAGGAGAAAGGGATACTAAGTGGATATTTAACCTCAGGTGTGTATCCCAGAGACATTTTCTCTGGAGACGAATATAGATGTATAAAGTTATCCCTTCTTTTGGTAATTCAGCAATCCAATGATGGAATTTTTTCACCACAAGGATTAGGAAGTTGTTACATTTCCCAGGAGTTTCTATTAACACTCTCTAATCTAAAATCTCAGGTATGAATTTATGGTAATATCACCTGACAGTCTAAACCCTACTGCATTTAATTGGTTCCCTTGTCAATAAACAAATATCCTTCATCTAAACTTTTGTTTTAAAAAAATTAAGTTGTGTTACTTTCTTTTTGTCTACCATGTTGTATGGCATAACTTATTTCTCCAGGAGTCTGTACACCTTTTATAGCACTTATTACTTTTCACATGAAATTGTATAACCTTTATGCTAAAAACCTCTTCAATACAGACTATACATGTTATTTAGATCAGGATTTCCAAGACTTTGTGGAAAAGTGGAAAACTTTTCCTTTACTAAGGTATGCAACTGTGTGAAGTAAAATGATAAATAATGCATCAAAACAATAAAGACAAAATTGAAAAGTACTGTATGTGTGCTAGATATCTAAAACTTAGATTAATGTGAGTACCACCCTACCTTGTCTATCACCTCACTTAAACAGTTAGAGAATATTGGCATCAGCAAGCATAATATCTTCAAATATTTTTATTTTGTCATTGTTTCTATTTTCTCCTAAACATGGCTGTTAGTTGATAATACAGACATAAAAGCCTTAATGGATTACTTATAATTTGTATTCTTTAAATTTTCCCATGTGTAATTTTAAGGGTGAATTTCTCATTGTTATTTTAAAAGTCACCAATTATAAATGACTGTTGTGAACAAATATGTTGATTTACAAGACTGTATTAATATATTTAGCATGTTTTTCTGGTTTTATTGGGACATAATTGATGTACAACATTGAGTTTAAGGTGCACAATGTGATGATTTGATACATTTATATATTGCAAAATGATTACCACAATGATGTTAATTCACACATACATCACCTCACAAAATTACCTCATGGGCATGTGAGTCTGTGGTAATACATTTAAGATTTACAGTCTCAGCACCTTTCAACTGTATAACACAATATTGGTACCTCTAGTCAGGCTGCTTACAAGAAATTCCCAGAACTTATTCCTATTAAAATTGGAAGTTTTATCCCTTTGATCAACATCTGCTATATATTCCAAAACCCCAGCTCCTGACAACCACTATTCTCTCTGTTTCTATGAACTTGGCTTACTTAGATTCCACTTATAAGTGATACTATACAGTATTCATCTTGACTGTCTAACTCATTTCACTTAGAATAATGTCTTTAAGGTTCATCTATTTTGATGCAAATGGAAGGATCTCCTATATTGTATTAGATTTATTCATTCATCTTTCAATGGACACAGGTTGTTTCTATGTTTTGTTTTGACATTTGTGAATAATACTGCAATGAACATAGGCATGGAGCTGCCTTTTCAAAACAGATTGTTAGATCATATGACTCCTTTGTCAAATATTAGTTACTTCATTGTACATGCATGAGTTTTATTTCTGGAATGTTGATTTGGTTCCATTGGTCTATGAGTCTGCATTCATGCCAGTGCCATATTGTTTTAATTACAATATCTTTGTAATGTAGTTTGAAATCAAAAACTGTGAAGCCTCCAATTTTGTTCTTCTTTTTAAGAATTTCTTTGGCTATTAGGGTATTTCTATGTTTCTATATGACTTTCAAAATTATTTTGTATTTCTGTGAAAAATGCCTTTACAGTTTTGATAAAGATAATATAAAAAGCTCTGGATAATTTTGTCATTATGGCAATATTAATTTTTCCAATGCATAGATATGATAAATATTTTCACTTATTTGCATTTTATTAAATTTCTTTAATCAATGTTTTATAATTCAGAGCACAGATCGTTTATCTCACTTGAATTTCTTGCTGAATATTTTACTGTTTTTGAAGTTATATATGGGATTGTTTTATTTATTTTCATATAGTTCATTTTTCTGTTTAGAAACAACTGAATGCATATGTTAATTGTATATATCATAGAAATTTACTTTGTTATTTCTAACAGTTTTTTATGGAGTTCTTGGGATTTTCTATTTAAAAGATCACTTCATTTGCAAACAAAGACAATTTAATTCTTCATTTCCAATTTGGATATATTTCACATATTTTATTTATTTGTCTAATTGCTTTAATTAAGATTTTCAGCACCATACTGAAAAGAACTTGAGGGAGTGGGCACACATGCCTTGTTCCTGATCTTGGAGGAAATTATTTGATCTTTTTATCATTGATTATAATGTTAGTTGTGAGATTGTCATGTATTTCCTTGAACAAGGACACATGAAACTGAGAACTACAGAGAAAAATGGATCTTTAGGAATGAAAGAATGATAAGAGAGTTGTATGATAATTCCAAATGAATCAATATTTGTGTAATAGGGATACCAGAAGGACAAGATAGAGACAAAGGGTTAGAAACACTCTTGGAGGAAATAGAGGAAATAACTGTTGAAACCTTCTGGGGAAGTTTTCTTTGGGGAAGAAAATAGACACTCAGTCATGGAAGGCCAGAGACCAACTAACAAAAGAACCGAAGGAGGATGCCACCAAGACATACAGTAATTAAAATGGCAAAGATTAACTATGAGGAGAGAGGATTGAAGGCAGCCAGAGAGAGAACAAAGATTACTTAAAATGGAAATCCCGTGAAACTGTCATGAAACTTCTCAGCAGAGACTTTATAGGCCAGAAGGGAGGGGCATGAATAATTTGATGTACTGAAACAGAAGGACCTCCAAACACGAATCTCAACCCAGCAAGATTTTCATTCAAATTTGAAGTAGAGATGAAACATTTCCCAGGTAAATGAAGGCCTAAGAAATTTATAATGACTAAACTAGAATTACAGAGCACATTAATAGGACTGCTGTAGACAGAAATGTTCCTTAGGCTGAAGAGCTTTCACCAGTGAAAATAAATGCACATTAAAGGTAGTAGACCAATTAATTACCAAGCACATACAAAATTAAAACAAAACAAAGGTAGTAAAGTTAACCACATAAGATGGCTCAAAGGATACACAAAAAAATGCATATTATGACATCTAATACATAAAGTGCAGAGGAGGAAAAAGAGGACAAAAGCACTTTTAGATTGTGATTGAAATAAAGCAATCATCCACCTAATATAGGGTGTTATGTACTTCAGAAGCTGTCCTTGAACCTTATGATAACCACAAACTTAAAGCCTGTAACAGACACACAAAAAAGTAAAAAAGGGAAATCCAACCACACAGCACTAAAGAAAACCATCAGCAAGGGAGGAAGAAAGGAACAGAGAGGAACCACAAAACAAACAGAAAAAAGTTGATAAACTGATGATAATATATATCTACCAATAATTACATTAAATGTAAATGGATTAAATTCACCAATCAAAAGACATGAGGGGCAGAATAGATAAAGAAACAAGACCAATATATATGCTGCCTACAGGAGATTCATTTCAGACCCAAAGACGTGCACAAATTAAAAGGGAAGGGATGGAAAAGATGTTTCATGTAAATAATAGGGCGAAGATGATTCTAGTCCATGCTTTCTCTTCCATGGATGGAAGTTACACCCCACCCCACCATAAATTTCAAATTTATTTGTAGTTCAGGAAGTCAAAGGTAAACTCCATATAATAGTTGTTATAATTATAATAACATGATTTCTTTGTTTATAGTATTTCATAAAGAATGGACTATACAGAGAGGAAGTTGTTATAGGTAGAAATGAACATTAGTTTGATAATCACTGATATAAAGATCGTGGCACAATAAAATACCTAATTTGCAGCAACACATGCCTTGCTAATTTCTTTTATAAACAAAATTTTGGCAAGAATTTAAACATATATCAAATACATAGCTCCAGTAGAACCATTCAGTAAGAGCATAAGACAGCCAGCTAGGCAAAAGCAGCCAAGTTAATTCATGTATAAATTTGTGAAGTCTGGTGTGGAAACACTGTAATAAGGATTTGTGATCAACAGACTTTTAACATCCACAATTTATTCTTGAAGACAATGTAATAGACAATCCAATGTATAGAGGTCCATCTGTATTTCAAAGAAAAAGAGAAATAACCGTTATAGATATAATGCATATATAACTTCTCTCTAGGAATCTTACCCTCAGTCATAATTTAAGGCAGGACACTGGCCCATAAACCTTGTCAGGGCTCCCTCGACTTCATTATTCCTCAGACTGTAGGTGAGGGGCTACAACACAGGGGTTAAGATAGTATAAAATGCTGACACCACCTTGTCATGGTTAGCTGACCTATAGAATTTGGATCTCATGTAAGTAAAAATTCCTGCTCCTTAAATCAGTCCCACCACAGTCAAATGTGAGAAGCGGGTGACAAAAGTCTTTTTGTGGGCTTCTGTAGAATGCATCCGGAGAAGAGCTGCCAGGGTGAGACTATAGGAAACCTGGATGAGGGAAAGTGAGATCAGGAGCATTAACACACAGCAGGTGTACACGTCAGCACAAGCCAAACACACCAGAATGAGCACGTCACCCAAGAAATGGTCAATCTCATGAGCCCTGCAAAAGAGGAAGTTCAGGGTGGCAGCAGCCTGCATGAGCCCATCAGCTGCTCCCAGGAACCAGGACCCCCAGGTCATTAGCAGGCATAGTCTTCAGTTCATGTGGATGGGATATCTCAGGAGGTGGCAAATAACCACATAGCGATCATAGGACATGGCCACCAAGAGGAAGCACCCACCTCCTCCCAATGTGAAGAAGATCTGCACCCCACAGTCAGTGGGGGAGATGGACTTTCTCCCTCTCACGTAGTGAGCAGCCATCTTGGGCAAAGTGTGCAGATCAGCACCCGGTCCGTGAGGGAGAGCTGGCTCAGCAGGAGGTACATGGGCATGTGCAGCCGGGGGTCCCCGCGAATCAGCAGGATCATGAGAGCGTTGCTCACGAGGGAGGTGAAGGCAACTGTCTGAGCCATCACAAAGAGAAACGGGTGGGCTCCTGAATGGTTAAAGAGTCCTAAGATAATGAAATCTGAGGTGGTGTTCCCACTTACCATGATTTCAACAGGATTGACACTGAAAACGGAGAAATAGATGAGTTTTCATCAGTTACAGTGCTCCATTTCAATTATATTTTTCATGAAAATAACTGAAAATAACAAAAGTAATTTCAAATACTTGATCTGGCATTTGAAAAATCTTTTAACTAGGGCATAAAATTAATTTCAGTATTTTCTTGTTTTCAAGGTTTTAATTTTAAGTACGTCTCAGTTTAGTTTGTTTAATTGACACAGTGAATGAGAATTCTTCATAAATCCAATTTGCTTTGTAAGTGTATCTTTATGCTCTATGATAGCAACGCAAATGGACAAGATATTAATTATATAATTTATAAAATGTTTGTTCTAGTCTTGTATCAAACACAGTAATATTCTTGGAAGGTGAATTAAATTGATGCATTTAACTGTGTAAAAGTAAAGTACTTGATAATGGAGTTATACCTATGTAACATTTCAAAACTTATTGAAACTTACCTAAATGAGATAATTTTTCCTCATGGTGAGTAACCTTCGAAGACATTCTTTCCTTCCAAAAAACATATCTTATTTCCTCTGGTCCAGGAACTGACAGGACTTAGTCTGCAGATGGAAACATAACTACTTGGAATTGACAGTGCCTTTAGTTTGAATGTATCACGTTATACACTGAAAACAAGAATGACCTTCTTTGAATGCTTTCACCCAAAGCAAGACTGTACTGCTTAGTGCGATCTTATTTACTGTATAAAGGCACTCGTGAAATGACACTGTTTCCCCTCAAATTCACAGAAATATAGTACCTTCTGATAAAGAAGAAAAAATAAAACTCACTAGTTTCTCACCCAACACAGAGATAAATTACTTTCCTCCTCGGTGCCAAGAGAACACACATATTTAAAGGCAATTTCATTTCTTATCTGCTGGTACTGGAGCTATTCATTCTTTTTGAATAAATATGACCAGAGTTGGGGATGGTAATTAAGTCTCAAGGATCTGATGTCATTTAGTGAAGTGACATGGCGGCAGGAGTCCCCATCCTCCGTGGTCATTCCTTCTCCCCACTTCACATAGCCCTCCCGTACTGGAAGGCCAATGAAGGCAAACAAAGGTAGTGCCAGGCCTCACTCAGTCCCCAGCCCCGCTGCGGGAGCATCATCCTTGTGCAGGCGGCATTCTGCTGGAGGGTTTTAATTGGTTGACTCAGAGTTAGACGTCACAGAGCCCACTTCCTCTTTGCATTTTCCAAAACTTTTCTATCTGCAAAGCCCTATATTTGTAACTTGCACTCTGAACACCTAGTAACTAATCCTCCTGACTCATTTCTTTGATTGGAAGACTTCTTATTTTCCATTATTCTGATCTCTCCTTGTTGAATGTTGACAAAACTTTAAACTTGTCTAAAAATCAATGCATAAAAAGTAAATGGTGCCTTTGTGTGTGCATGTGTGTGTGTGTGTGCATGTGTGATGTGTGTGTGTGTGTGTGTGTGTGTGTGTGTGTGTGTGTAGTAACAGAGCACCTGAGAAAGAGAAAGAACATTTTTGAAGAGGTGGGAGTCTGAATGTCACTTACTATTTAGTTTTTTAAAAACAACAATAAAAGATAAGGCAAGTAAGTGTTAAAAAATCTGTAGTTTAGTCATTGTTGGGTGTTGGGTCATTTTCTTAAAATAATTTTTGCTGTTATTGTACCCATTCTTAAGTATTCTGTAGTACAGTGATATGCATATTTGCATTTTTTCTGCAACCATCACCAATATCCATTGCCAGGACTCTATGCATATTCTGAAATTGAAAAAACATACCCATAAAAAAAAATACTCCCTGCCCCCAGGAATTGGCAGGCACCTTACTACTACTATTCTGTCTCTTTAAATTTGACTCTTATGGAATCATCAGATAAGTGGAATTATACAAAATTTGCCCTTTTGTGACTGGCTTATTTCATTTAACATAACATCCTCAACCCTCATCCACGCTGCAAGTGAGTCAGAATTTCATTCCTTCCTAAGGTGAATAATATATTCCTTTGTTTGCATAATGTTTTCCTTATTAATTCCACCCATCTATGGACATTTGGGTTGATTGATGCTGCATTAGTATTCCTAACTCTACTTTCACTCTATGTGAATGAGTCAGTTTTCCACTGATTTAAGTATCTGTAAACCTACACAAGTAAGATATTAAGAGATAATTCCTAAGTAAATTGCCAATGCATAAAAAGTGTGGTTGGAAATAAAAATGAAGAATTAGCTCATCTTGCAAGTAAAGAATAGTGGCACTAAGTGAAAGAATGAAAGTTCACCATTGACTAGTGGGGGAACAGGAAGATTTTCTACTCTAAAAAATAAGTATTTATCTTTCTTTTTTCACTATATATTCAGAAATATTTTTTCCCTCTGTTCCCAGACTTTTGCTTAGAATATTTCTAAAACTTCTAGATCTTTGTATTCAGTCTCAGATTCATCTCTTTCACAATGTTAATAGAAGGCACAAAGATACACCCTTCCTATTATAGAGTTATCACAGAAAATTTAGAATAGTGTCTATAATTTGCCTTCTACATTTTTCTGATCCTTGTTGCCCTAACATTAAAACTGAACTCTTTTTCTTTAGGATGCTGAGATGATTAATCAATCAATGCTGTAAAAACTAAAATAGTAACAGCCAAATCATTCACTGGACTGAATTGACAGGTTATTACTATAGTATTACCTGATGACTGTGTCAGCTTGCATACATTTCAGTTCTTCAGATTGTAGGATAGACAAATAGAGGCTTTTATCTGTGAATCTATATGGAGTAAAGAGCAGAAGTATGGATTTTCTGGGGTTCAAAAGTCAGTCTATGGGAAGGGATGAAATATTTGCCAACCACATATATTATATGGGCTTAATATCCAAAAATGTATTAAAAGAACATACACAGCTCAGTATCAAAAGAGCAAATAATCTAATTAGAAAATGAAGAATGGACCTAAGTATAATTTTTCCAAAGTGGATATGCAAATGGCCAACAGTTATTGAAAAGGTGCCTCAACATCACTAATGGACAGAGAACTAGAAATTGAAACCATAACCAGATATCATCTCACATATCTCACCATGGCTGTTTTCAGACAGATAAAAAATATTAAAAAGATAAGGGAAAAAGTATCCCTCAGACACTATTGATGTAAATGTGAAATGGAGCAGTCTACGAAATACAGTATGGTGGTGACTCAGAATCTTAAAACATAAACCCCACTTGATCCAGCGATACCACTTTTGGGATGTACCTGAAAGAACGTAAATCAGTCTATGAAAGAGGATCTCCACACCCATGTGCATTGCTGCATTATTCACAAAAGCTGGGCTATAGAAACAACCTAAAAGATCTTTGATGGAGAAGTACACAAATAAAATTATATACACACAACGTCCATGGTATATCATTCAACAGTAAAAAAAAAAAAAAAAGGAAGTCTTGCCATTGGTGACCAAATGGGGGAATCCGGAAGGCATTATGCTAAGTGGGATCAGCCAGACAGAAAGACAAATACTGTATGGCCCCTCTTACATGTGGAGTCTAAAAAATAAGCAAACAAACAACTTCATATTTACAGAGAATACAACGATAGCTGCCTAGGGCTTCAGTGAGGGAATGTCTAAAGATAAAAATTTTTAATTATAAGAAACAGTTCAGAGGATGTTATGTAGAGCTTGGTGACTATAGATAATAATATGGTATTCTATATTTTACAGTTGCTTACAATATATCTTATAAATTATCACTAACACGCAATGAGTTAATTCTGTGAACTATGTGAGTTGATGATGCATTAACTATGCTCAGCTTGGTAATGATTCAACTATATATATATACTTATATATATATAATTTTCACATTGTATACTTTATTTCTATTTATTAATAGGATATACAATATCATATTTGTTTCAGAGGTACAATATAATGACTCAATAAATATGTGTATATAAATACAATTATATTTCACAATCATCCCAGAATAAAAAAATTGTTTTAAAAGCAAAACCAGTCACATCATAAAATCGAGAACAAAAACAGAGTTAGAGGACTGATACTGTCCAAGGTCAGGACTTAGGGGGAAGCTACAATAATCAAGATAGTGTGGTAATGACCAAAAAACATAAAATAGGTCAATGCAATAGAATAGAAAGCTCAGAAATAGACCTCTGTAAATATAATCAACTCATCTTTGACAAAGGAGCAGATTGTGTATTCAACTAATAATGTTGCTAGAAAAACTTGGCATGAAAAAACAGTCCAGATATACACGGTACACACTTTACAGAATTTAAGTCTAAATGGATCTTAGACCTGAATGCAAAGCATTGTAGTATAAAACCCTGCTAAATAGCCTAAGAGAAAGCACAGATAACCTTAGTTATATGATGCCTTTTTAGATACAACATCAAAGGCAGGATTCATGAAAGCAAATGTTGGTAACCTGGACTACAGTAAAATTAAAAAATTTAAAAGTACTGAGAAGGAAAATATCAAGAGAAGACAAGCTACAGACTGGGAGAAATAACTTGTGGAAGACATATAGGATAAAAGACAGTTATTCAAAATATGCAAAGAACAAATAAAATTCAACAATAAGAAATCAAACACTCCCACGGAAAACTGGGCACTCCACTGATGAAGACAGACACATGTCAAATAAACGTTTGAAAAGATGCTCCAAATCATACGTCATTAAGAAAATAAAAATAAAAACAATTAGATATCACTGCACACAATTTGACTGGCCAGTTCCAGACATTAATAGAAATGCTGCTGAGAAGGTGCAGCACCAGGAAGTCGTACATATTAGTAATAGGAATTCAAAATTGTACAGCCACTTGGAAGCCAGTTTTGGTGTTTTTTAACAAAACATATACTTTTATCATGTGGCCCAGCAAATATGTTCCTTGGTATTTACACAAAGGAGTTGAAAACTTATGTACACAAATGAAACTGCAAAAGAATATCTATAGCAGCTTTGTTCTTAATTGATGAAACTTGGAATGAACCAAGGTGGCATTCAGCAGGTGGAAAGGTAAATGAATGCGGTGCATGCAGACAATGGGATATTATTCATAAATAAAAGGAAACGAGCCATCTACCTATAAAAAGACATGGAGAAACTCAAATGCACATTACTAAGTGAAAAAAGCTAATTTCAAAATGTTCTTTATTGCATGATTCCAACTGAATCACATCATACAAAACCAAAAATTATGGAGAATGGAAGAATTCAGTGGCTGCCAGAAGCTGATGGAAGCAAGAGAGAAAAGTAGCCAAAGCACAGAAGATTTTGGGGGTAGTAAAATGCTCTGTGTGATGTTATACTCATGAGTAAATATCATTTTACATTTATACAACTCATAGAATCTAAAACACTTAGATAGAAATGCTAATGTAAGCTATGGATGTTGAGTAATTATGAGATGTCAACATTACATTGTTGGTTTAAAAGAAGAATGACTCTTGTTAGTTATATTGCTCTTGTGGGAGGCTATGCATTTGTGGGTGTAAGGGTTATGTGGAAAATCTCTATACATCACAATCAATTTTGTTACAAACCTAAGAATCTTCTGAAAAGAATCTTCAAAGGATTTTAAGTAAAAATATTACCAAATAACGGACATATAATTATTGATGATAATTGTTATTGAAATAAAAGATGGAATACCTAATGCTTTTGGGTGAATAGTCCCCTTCAGCAACATTTCCAGAGACTTTCTTATGGCATTATTTCTTAGACCATATATCATGGGATTAAAGGTTTGGGGAGCCATGGTGCAGAAGACAGAAATGACAAGGTCAAAAATAGAAGGGGCTTGTGAAATCGGCCTCAGATATGCAGAGAAACCAGTGGAGAGAAATAACACAATCACAATCAGATGTGGAAGGCAAGTGGAGAAGGCTTTTGACTGACCTTCTGTTGATGGCATTTTCTTGACAGTGGAGAAGTTGTAGACGTAGGAAACAATGATGAAAATAAAACAGCAGATATCCAATACCACACTAATGAGGATAGGTACAATCTCTCTTATTATGTTTTCTGAGCAAGAAATAGCCAATAATTGTGGGATATCACACAAAAAAATGATGGACCACGTTAGAATCACAGTAGGATAAGGAGAAGGTACCGGCTGTGTGCATTATGGCGATCAGACCCCCACCCAGCCAGGACATGGCTGTCATCTGAACACGCATATTCACATTCATGATGACCTCGTAGTGCAGGGGGTGGCATATGGCAGCATAGCGGTCAAAGCACATCACAGTGAGGAGATTCAGCTCTGCAGTCGCTAAAAACACAAGCAGAAAGACCTGGGCTACACAGCCAGGAAATGAGATGGAGTTACTGTGAGTCAAGGAGTTGGCAATGGATTTGGGGATTGTGAATGTAACTAGGCAGAGAACCAAGAAGGACAAATTCTTCAGGAAGAAGTACATGGGGTGCAGAGACACTTGTCCAAAGTTATGATCATGATAATGAGGACATTTTCCATTAGTGCCAAGAAGTATATCAAGGTGAAGAGCACTGAGTGCAACAAGTACATATTTTCATTGGTAGAAAATCCAGTGAGGATAAATTCTGCCACAGCTGTGAGATTTGTTGTGCTTGGAGACATAAATCTGTAATAAAAATAAGAGAAATGAAACGTCATTTTCAAGTCCTTCCATATTCAACTCACAACATAGTTCTATATTCATATAGTCATCACACAATCTATTTAGTAAAAAAGTTTCTCCTACCATGTGGGTTGATCACCAACAGTACCTGAATAACACTGCTTTACTGAACCACTTTATACTCAGTGCACATGCACGTGCCATTTTTATTACCCAAATATGTCCTATGAAAGATGCTGAAGGACTAAAAATTTGAACCGACCTTAACGTAAGTGTCCTGATGAAAAGCACCCTCCCCATATCTATAAATAAATCCTGAGAAACAAACTGATAACTGCTAAATTGTGTCCTAATCTGAATGTCCTTACATCCTATCCCGTGACTAACATTTGTTTCAGAATATCTTCCAATAAATTGAACAGTAAACAATTCTTTAAAAAAATGAATTACAGACCTTCCTCAATCCTATAAACTATTTAACCTACATTCTCTCTACAAAATACTTAATCTGGAGATGTTCTTACATTTAACATTTTAATATAGAGATAGATCTAACTATGTTTTTCACGTTCATAATACTCAAATTATTTATCATAAAAGTAGGTGGTTTTATTCATATATACATTATGGTTCTGTATGACACATATCCCGATTACCTTAGGTATCATATCCTACAGGGTATGACCTAAGATTGTTGGCCTCATATTCATCAATTTATCACTTCCTCTTATTATTTCCCATTTTATCCAACTTTTTCCCCATATTTAATAAGTTAAAAACTGTTTCTCTATAATCTTTTTTCTTTTTCATGTCTGAACTTCCAGTCCCGCAATGCATGAACTTGCAAGCATGATATTTTCCACGTACACCTATTCTCCATCTATTTTCCTGTCTCCTTCTATAACTAACATAAAATGAATACAAATACGTGGTGGGGTAGAAGGGACCATTTACCCAAGACTGAAGGTAAATTCAGTCTTGGTCTGCCAAGTGTAATTTTCCTCTTTTTGCAGTAACACATTGATACCTTCTGTTTGTACAGATTTTGTTCATCAACCTTCATGCAAATGTGGTAAAATATTAAGCCTTTACTACACAATATTCTATCACACACAGTCTTCTTATTCTAATTCTCTAAAATATTATGTTCCACTTCTCTCCATGGTGCTGGGCAATGTGAACATCTTCAGTACATATTGGTTGTTAGGTTTGGGAAAGTCATGATATAAAGCAATTTTAATATATTAGTGGAAATAATTCCACATATTTTAATGAAAACAATATTAAGTTTAGAACGTATTCCAGTCAAAGATGTAAAAATTTGGGGGTGACTTAAAACACATGTTCATAATGATAAAATTAGATTTGATATACATATGCTGATGTCCCTGTTAAAATATTGTAAATTCTTCTTTTTATAAGATCAGTAGCAGCCTCTCAGTGACAGACTAAGAAAAACCCAGGCGTTCATCATGATAAATAGATTTCCATATCTGACCATCACTCCTAATGTGATATATTAAATGATTAAGAAATAATGCTTCATAAAGTCGCTGAAGATACAATCTGATTCATATGTCATTAATATTTTAGGGGTTGAAAAATATAACATGCCTTATTTGAAGAATCAACATTATTTTAATTTTAGTTTCATCATGAGGCTCTTCATTATTCACTGTCTACTTCTCATTAATTGTTATTTCATTTAACATTTTATACATTTTCACCTTAGTATTCTAAATGCGAAATTCAACACTAACAGATAGGAATGTAATACTATAATAAAACCACTAAAAATCATAATCAGTGGAGCACCTTAAATTTAATAAAAATAATGTTTTCTCCCACTGAAACTCACCTCAAAAAAGCTGATATTGTTATTTGAACAATTTGTGTATCACAGAATAAATTGATCCGTCTAGATATTCTTTAGTGTTCATTACAGTAAAATTAGTACTTTAACTACTGTTACTTTTTGTCAAATATAAAACGAAAATTTAAATCTAGAATACTTTAAATTTAAAATGATTTTTCCAAGAAAATAATTTAATAGTATACCTCCACATCCTGGTACATAAAAGTTCCAGTTGTCTACTTAAGCTTTTTTCTAGTGAAATTTACTGCCATCACAAGGACAGAAGGATACACACCTCAACTGAGTAGAGATGACTAGCTTTCTTGATTCCTCTGAAAAGTTGTATGATTCTTAACTCTTGCTTCATCAATAACTCAGTCAAAAGAAACAGGAGATCTGAAGAGCTCGACCATTTTACCTCTCCTGCTGATCTCTTGTGTGTTTAACCATAGTCCAAGAGTTGTAATTTATCAAGCTGTTTTATTCCAAAGGGAATGTAGTGTTATTGTTTTCTCCATTAACCTGCTCAGTCAGTATCAGCCTGTAGTAAATCTCACTCAATTATTAGTGCGATCAGTGTGCCATATTTTAACTTTGTTAGTGGTTTACATATCTGTGACAGGACTCCAGTTAATCTAGCATCCAATGTTTCAGTCATTTATTGAGTACCTACTATGGGCCAGACTCAGTAGACTGCAATATGTCATTAAAAGCAGCACAGTGAGTCAAAGTCCAAAGGTGAGCGTGAATGCACTGTCTCTCGCCCGGAGATGGAGGCCTTGGAGAGAGACTGGAGGAAGAGAATACAGTGCAGTCCCAAAGGGAGGGCCCCTAACACCAGGTCAGTTAAGAGCACAAGCAGGGGTATGACATGTGAGCTTGACAATCTCCAGGGGAGCAGGGAAACAAGAGACTAGAATATGACTGAACAAAATGATTTCATGATCAGGAATACTGCACTTCATGTGAAGCTGTTAATTTTTACTGTGAGAGGAAAGACACAGGTGGTTTTGAGTAGGAGAGAAGCATGTCATGTTATACTTAACCTTGATCACTCTCTGGTAAGTGTAGATGGTAGGGAAAGTAGACTGGGAGCAGGACTGGATGCAAATACATGGAAAGGAAATATGTCCACAGATTATAAGAATTACTATTGTTAATACACTATAGTACACCAAACCATCTACAGATTCCAATTAATCCCAATCAAAATTAGAATGCGTTTTTCACAGAAATTGAAAGCTATCATAAATTAGTATGAAATAAAAAAAGTACTCTGACTAGCAAAAGCAGCCTTGAAAAGAAGGACAAAGTTGGAAGCATCTCACTCTCTCATTTCAAGCATTCTTATCACAGTAATCAAAATAGTATAGTACTGGCATAACACTAGATAAATAAATCAATGAACATATTGGCTACCCAGAAATCAGTACACTTATATATATTCTAGTACCATTCATCGAGGGAACCAAGAAGATGAAATGAAACATGATATTCTCTTCAATTAACAGTAGTGGGGAAAGTGGATAACTACATGAATAAAAATACAATGGTCCCCTATTTTACAACACTCACAAAAACTAACTCAAGATGGATTAGAGACTTACACCTAAGATCTGATAACATAACACTCCTAGAAACCAGACCCAAGAGCCGCCTTGACGTTGGTTGTGGCAAAGTGTTTTGAATATGACACCAAAAGGATAAGCATCAAGGCAAAAATAAACAAGTAGGACTACCCTGAACTACAGCGCTTCTGCAGAGCAGAGAAACAGTAAAACAAAAAGCAATTCATGGAAAGGGAAAAAATCTTTGCAGACCCTCTACCTGACAAGGAATTAATCTCCAAAATACATACATGCAATGTAATAGCAAAAACTAAGCAAAAAAAATAAACAAAAAGTGGTTTAAAAATAGGTATCTGCAACAAAATGCAAATAAAATGAGGTGTCACTTTATGGTCTGTTAGAGGGCTATTACTGATAAAACAAGACACTAAGTGTTGGCAAGGATGTGTGGAGAAAAGGGAGTCCTTGGTGGGAATGTAAATTGGCACAGCCACTGTGTAAGACACTGTGGATGTCACTCAAAAAATAAAACTACCATACAATTCACCAATCCCACTTCTGCCTATATACATGAAATAAATGCAAATATTTCATTCATTTCAGTACTACACCCATAACCCAGGAAGATATGGAAACATCTAGATGTGGAAATTCTAAGTGTCCTTCAATGAATGATGGAAAAAGTGTGACTTCATATACATAATATATATATAAAAATATAAATATGTAATGAAATATTATGCAGTTCTATAAAAGGAAATTTTGCCTTTCTCAATAATTTGGATAGACCTTGGAGGCATTATGCTGAGTGAAATAAGTGAGACATACAAAGAATAACACTCTGTTTTTATTTATATGAGGAGTCTAACGAAGCTGAATTCATAGAAATAGAGCAGCAAATGTTGATTGTTGGGTCTTGGATGTGGAAGAAATTTTGAGTAGTTTGTCAAATGCAAGAAATTCCAGCTGTAAGACAAATATAAGCCATTTATCTAATGTACAGCATCATGACTATAATTAACAATACTGTGTATATACTTGGAGGTTATTAAGAAAGTAGGTTATATTATCACTATACACACAAATCATAATTATGTGAGGGGTTAAAGGTGTTAACTAACCTTACATTAGGAACAATTTTTCAATACATTTGTGTCTAATTATAACATTGTAACCTTAAATCTACTTCTGTTTTGTTTCAATAATAAATAAATAAATCTAGGGAAAAATAATGCAAGAACAAAAGGAGGCACACTATGACAATTTCACTGCTATTGATACTAATTTTGATCACTCACTTGAGATGCTGGCTTCCAACTTCTCCAGGAGTAATGATCCGTACTAGGTGGGAAGATACCTTGATACTAGACCTCTTGTTAGACTGAAAGTTATCATTCCATTTTCTAATCCCTTAAGTTGTTTGTATACTACATGCTCTCCTGAAATTCTGTGCAATGTGCTCAGTGGGGTTTTCTTTAGTGTGTAACACATTTTTAAATTAAGTTATCATTGATATTCACTCTTACAAAGGTTTCACATGAAAAGCATTGTGGTTACTACATTCACCCATATTATCAAGTCCCCCCATACCCCATTGCAGTCACTGCCCGTCAGTGTAGCAAGATGCCACAGTCACTACTTGTCTTCTCTGTGCTACACTGTCTTCCCTGTGACCTCACCACACACCATGTGTACTAGTCATAATACCCCTCAATGCCCTTCTCTCTCCCTCTCCGCCCACCCTCCCTCTCCCCTACCCTCCCCTTTGGTAACCACTAGTCCCTACTTGGAGTCTGTAAGTCTGCTGCTGTTTTGTTCCTTCAGTTTCACTTTGTTGTTATACTCCAAAAATGAGGGAAATCATTTGGTACTTGTCTTTCTCCACCTGGCTTATTTCACTGAGCATAACACCCTCTAACTCCGTCTATGTTGCTGCAAATGGTAGGATTTGTTTTCTTCTCATGGCTGAATAGTATCCCATTGTGTATATGTACCACACTTCCATATCCATTCATCTACTGATGGACACTTAGGTTGCTTCCATATCTTGGCTATTGTAAATAGTGCTGTGATAAACATAGGGGTGCATGTGTCTTTTTGAATCTGAGATCTTGTTTTCTTTGTGTAAATTCCTGAGAAGTGGAGTTACTTGGTCATATGGTATTTCTATCTTTTGTTTTTTGAAGAACCTCCATACTGATTGCACCAATTCATATTCCCACCAGCAGTGTAGAAATGTTCCCTTTTTCTCTTATCCTCACCTTAAGTTTTAAACGTTTGTAGCAGTGGAAAGTGTGCATATGATGTCAGATTCTATATACTTTTGAAATTAGAGCCAAGACAATTTGCTAATGTGGAATGTGCAGTTAAGAAGGGATCCAAAAGAAACAACAAGTGTCCTTTGCTCTTCAGGAGGCAGGGATCTAGGGATCCCTGCACTATGGACATCATGCTTCTCCACACATCTGGGGAGTCATACAGGAAGGGGACCCGTGAGACCTGACTGTTGTTGGAACACCACTCTGTCTCTCCTGCCTGTGTGCACAGCTTCTCCTGGTTAGTCTTCCTTTGGATGTATGTCGCAACATGGAGCCTTGTAAATCCCTAAATGTATAAACACATGGCTCTGCAAACTCATTTTTCTGCCCCATATCCACTCCTTCAGAAGTGTTAAAAATCTTCCATGCCATCTGGAAATTATTAATCAGCAAAATCCTTTAGATTTTAAAACTTTTCCCTGAATGTCCATTCAAACATCATCTCCTTAAAGCACGGGGCTTCTTGGGGAATACATCCCACCCTGAAGTCCTCTCAAATGGTGTTGATATTTCTCTGGAAGAAGGACTTGCTGCCTAAATGAGGTCAGCAGACATGCTCAGGTATCACCATCTCAGGACCTACCTGGGGAAAAGCAGTCCATGCCCTGCCATGACCGCCCACTATGATGGAGCAATGTTGGGGTGAAGGGACACCATTGTAGAAAAATACTGGCTCTGAACCCTAACTGGATGTTGGTTCATGACGTTGGGAGTTTTCCAGATGAGATTCAAACTGACCACCACTCACTGGAGGGCAAGGAAAAACTAAAGAATGAGGCAGGCCACTCCATATAGGTAGGCTGCAGGTTTGATAAGCAAAGGAACTTACATACACTGTTCTTGGGTAGCTACAAAATGAATACATCTCTGTGCCTTCCCACCAGTGTCCTAAAAGTGTACACAGAGGTCTTAATTGGCTTCAGGAATTTATAGGCTCCAGATAGGCTCAATAACATTAATCTGTCATGGCTGTATTCTTGAATAAGCTCCTACAGTGAGAAGGTGGCACAATCTAAGGAAAAGGGAGAGAGAGGAGCCTTCCACTTCCGTGCTTATGCCTCTCCATGACCACCTCCAACACTAGGCAGGGAAACGCTTTGCTGACTTACCTCCTGTCCAATCCTGCTTCTTTCTAATTCTTTTCACTGGTGGTGAGGAATTCTGAAGCATACCGAACTCAATTTAATATCTGTGTCCAGGCAACCCGACCTGCAACACAGAGGGTGTTGCCTTCTTTTTCACCCCCTATATCACTCAGTCTAAGGAAGAGCATGTCTGCCTTGCTGTCCATCACCATTTCTAGATCCTTCTCCCTGCTTCTTCCAGGGGTGATGAGTTGCTTGAATTTTATGTCATAAGCCTATAATTCCTTCTCACCATTTTTGTTGAGTCATTTACCCTCCAACATTCTCCACCTGGATGGTCATGCCCAGTTTGACTTCTCATTGTCATTATCCTAGAAAAAATGAAAGATGAGGAATGTGGTATATGATTAATGTAATTATTTTCAGAATGATATATTTCAATAACTGAATTTTTATAAGACCAATATAACTTAATGCACATTTAGAATGAAATTCTCCAGATTCAAAGAAATTAACTTCAGTGATGGTATGATTTCCTTTAATTTATTAGTGCTTCTAATAGGAGCTTTCAATTATGATATGTTTCAGTCTTACTTCTGAATGTAGAATTTTCTCAAAGAGTCATGTACATATTTTTGAAAACTTGAAATTTTTTGCAGAAGAGATTTTATAATTACCCTTAAATGCTATACAAAATTGACATATCTTGATTTTAACAGTATTGTGATATCTGTAATATTTTTGGTGTGCCTTTTATAACTAATGGATAAATTATATTATATTTTTTATTTACTTTTCTTACCGAAACCATTCTAGTTTCATCATATATTAGATCAAAGATATTTTTATGTATTTAATTTCTAAACTTCAACTTAAAAGTCATTCTTTTGAAGATCTTTACTGTGTTCATTTAAGTTTAATTATTAATGTATTTTAAGATAGATATGCAACAAAGAGAAAAGGGAGTTCAAATAATAATTGAATCATGTACACAGTCTGGAATATTTTAAAGACATAGCAATTTGGCTAGGATATACACTGTACCTTTGCTATATTATTTTGCAATATGAGAGTTTGGAAGGTTTGAACAAGAAGTGATCTGGATTTTTTAAAAAAATTCTTAGTCATCAATAAAACCATGTGATTTTCTTTGGTAGTTTGAATGTATTCAGATTTCCCTCTTTTAAAACAAAAATACTTGGAGTATACTGTAGGAGCAAGTAAATATATTGGAGGGGAAAATGATGGCAGTGTGAGAAAAGAAGCAGAAACTTCCCAAAACCACATACAACACAAGAATAGAACAAATACAACTAATCCTGAAAAGCAACCCAAAGATGGCAGAACAGACTTTCTACATCTATGGGAAATAGAAGGCCTCACAGAAAAGGACAAAGTAGTGAAGCTGCCCTCCGGTAGGACCCAAATTCCCCAGAATGTAAACATGAGCCACTTTTTCCTGCAGACATCTCCTTGGGCAAGGGAAACAAAATCAAAAATGAACAAGTGGAACTATATCGAAATAAAATATTTCTGTGCAGCAAAGTACACCATGAGCAGAAAAAAAGGCATCCTAGAGTATTGGAGAATATATTCATAAATAACTTATCCAATAAAAGTTTAACATCCAAAATACATAATGAGCTCCCTCACAATCATAACACCCAGAAAACAAATAACCCAAATACCAAATGGGTGGGGAATCTGAACAGACACTTCTCCAAAGTAGAGAATTAGATGGCCCATAGGCACATGAAAAGATGTTCCGCATGACTAATTATTAAGGAAATGTAAATTAAAACCACAATGACTTATCACCTCACACGAGTTAGGGTTGCCAATATCCAAAAGACAAGAAACAGCAAATGCTGGTGAGGATGCAGAGAAAGGGGAACCCTCCTACACTGCTGATGGGAATATAAACTAGTTCAACCATTGTGGAAAGCAATATGGAGGTTCCTCAAAAAACTAAAAATAGAAACACCATTTGACCTGGGAATTCCACTCCTAGGAATTTACGCAAAGAATACAAGTTCTCATATTCAAAAAGACATATGTACCCCTATGTTTACTGCAGCACTATTTACAATAGCCAAGATATGGAAGCAACCTAAGTGTACATCAGTAGATGGATGGATAAAGAAAATGTGGTACATATACATAATGGAATACTATTCAGCCATAAGAAAGAAACAAATACAACCTTTTGCAAGAACATGAATGGAGCTACAGGGTACTGTGCTCAGTGAAATAAGCGACAAGGATAAAGACAAGTACCAAATGATTTCCCTCATTTGTGGAGTATAACAATGAAGCAAACCTGAAGGAACAAAACAGCAGCAGACTCACAGACTCCAAGAAATGACTAGCGGTTACCAAAGGGAAACGGTTGGGGAGGGTGGGTGGCGAAGGATGGAGAAGGGGATTAAGGGGTATTGTAGTTGGCACACAATATAGATAAGTCATGGAGGAAGCAGTATAGGACCGAGAAGATAAGTAGTGACTCTACAGCATCTTGCTCTGCTGATGGACATTTATTCCAATGGGATGGTGAGGACTTGATAATATGAGTGATTGCTGAAATTACAGTGTTGCTCATGTGAAACCTTCATCAGACTATATATCAACGATACCTCAATTTAAAAACCAAAAAGAATTCAGGAACAAAGTTCATTTCCTATTAAATTCTTAAACTGATTTAAAATGTAGGATCTATTCTGAACTCTGAATTCTAGTGCATTTGTCTATATGTCTGTCACATATAGTTGACTACTGTACCTTTCCAGGAGGTTTTAAATAAGGAAGTATATTCTCTAATCTTGAATTTTCTCCTAATTTTTCCCTGACTATTCTGGGTCCTTTGAACATTTGCATTAAAACAAATGGAACCCATGCATATCAATGTATTAATAATGTTATTGGTTTATCAATTTTTACAAGAAATCCAAGTGGAATTAACTGAATATGTAAATCAATTTGGGGAATGTTGCCATCTTAAAAGCATTATAATTTCTGAATTCAAGAATTTTTGATTTTACCCTTTTCCCCAGTCTTTTTAATTTCTGTCAACAATTTCTTATATTTTTCTGAGTATAAAATTTATACTTGTTTGGTTAAATTTTTTAATTAAAAAATTACTAATTTTTCTGTTGTAAATTGAATGGTATTTTTAATTTCATTTTCTAATTTTCATTGGTAGTGAGTATAAATCCCTTTATTTTTTTTATTTTGACTATGTACTGTGAATCCTTTCTGGATCCCATTTCAAAGATCATGCAATTTTAAAATAGGGATAATTTAAATATTTATTTTCAAAATCAGCACTACCAAAATTGTATATAATAGCTTATCTTAGGCAAAAAATTTGCTGTAACTGTTTAATATATTGACATATGAAATGTATACATAAATAAACATATATGTCTATAAGAGCAATTCCTTCTAATATTGAAAAATTCTTTAATGTGATTAACATTATATTCAGTAAATATTAACCTTTCCTAAAGATAGCTTGTGCTTTTTGTCTTGAGAACCTGGAAGGTAACTGCTAAGACCTTCCACCTTCCTGTCCTTAAAACATATTTTTTTACATAAAATCCTTAAGACATGCCTGGTCATCTATTCAAATAATTTGATTTATGGCAGGAACTTTGAACCACACAGTAGCATATCCACATATAAAAGAACTACAGGCTAAGGTAAATCACACAGGTAGTTATTCATACCTACATGTCTCACCTCAAATAAATCTTTGGAAACCAAAACTTTGGTGATCTCACCTTGTTGAAAATATTTCATGTGTACTACTGTTATTTCATAATATAAACTTTTCATACTATATATTTCATATAAAATATTTCATTTAAGATATTGTTTCTGGGATCATAAGTTATGTAAATTTGTACCTGGAGCACTGCTTGGCTCTTGACTATGTGTCTCTTCTTTTTAATGTGCTCATTTTAATCTGTATCTTCACATTTTGATAAACGTTAATGAGTATGATGGCTTTTTGGAATTATGTGCATCCTTCCATTGACTAGATGAACCTGAAGGTTATTTTGGGGAGTTGGTGTCAGAAGTAGGATTTCCCTGAACCTTTCTGACTCACTGAAACATGGTCAAAGAATGGTTTAGGCAAAGGAAGGCTGTAAGTGACATTGTTGATGAAATTTAATGCCTTCATGACCACTTTGTCTCCCATTCCAGCTGACATGTGATCATTTATAGATGTAAAAGTTACAAATAAAATTTAGAAGTTATAGATGCAATCCTATCATACAATAAAATAAAAATATCAAGAAGCTGTATATTATACAATGCCATGGTTACTGTTGTCTCTAGTAGCTAAAATGAAAATAAAGAAGAATGTACACATTAGGATGTTTGGGACCAAACTTGGATGTATCCAGTATGAATTATAGCTTGTAGTCACAAGTCACCACCCAAGGGACTCATCCTGGCAGAGTATAAATATTTAGTTATTTAGAAATGGAAGGAATAAAGTGATCATTGACTGATTCAAAACAAAGGATTTAAATTAAAGCTTAATTGTAATTACAGGTTGGATGGAATGGTAGGAGCCTCTGCTTCTCTTCTAACATTGGAAAGTCACAAACAAATCTGCTATATTTACTCCGAAATGAAAGAATTTAAAAAGATAAAAGAAAAAGATATTAATAAGAAACCTGACATCAAATCTCTTGGGCAATGATTCTTCAAAAATTTAAGATAATGACTTATAAAAGGGTCACTCTCCCTTGATGAGGCACTAGCTTGGCACCCAAGGTCTTACATACATGGGCAAATTGGCTAAGGGTTGGAGAAAAATATTTTCTGAAGATGCATGATATGTGATCACAGTTTGCTCTGAATCCAAGACCTTCTAGTGAAATCCTCATGGTGACTGCATTTAGGTGGTGAGAGTGTTGTAATACAATGACTGATAGGATTAAGGTGAAAGTGGATGAAATTGGAATATTTGAAAGACTTTATATAAAGTGGTTGTGTTTCCTTTATCTGAGTGTATTACGTAAATGAGCATTTTCAGCTTTTATTGACCAAACATGCTGACTGGGACCCTGTACAACTGCTAGAACCCACCCAGACTGTTATGTGAATGAGTAGGGAAGCTGTTGAAAGAAGAGACCACCATTTTAGTTAATGGAAAATAAGAAGAACAGTGTCTAGACAGTTAATTTGGATTTTGGATGGTTCAAGTTGTACATCTTTGAATACTGTCAGATACTATCAACAAAACTATGCAGAAGAAGGCTACAAGTAAGTGTGAAGCAGAACAAAGGTGAACTATACCTCAAAAGCACAATGTTGACCTTCTTCTTTTTGAGGATGGGTCCCTGTGTTATACCCACATCTGCAAAACATACTCTGCAGATTGCACCTTATGAAAAATGCATGTGGGCACAAACCAGCAACCATTGGAATATGAACTAGAAAATGTTCATTTGAGGGACAATAACTGGCTGGCCCATGGACTTTGATGAGAATGTCTCTCGATAACTGAAGATCATAAAAACAAATGCTGAAAACTAACATAGTCATAATGTCTAGGGTGATGGTAGAGAAATACGCAGCTGGGCATTTTCCTGGTGAGTTCCATGGTAAATGGAAATTGTTCTGCAAGAACCTGTCAATCGGAGAATAAAAGTACTCATCATATTCACAAATAGATGATATCTTTTCCTCTAGGGACAACTATGGAACATCTAATGAGCTACTGAGTCCTGTTATCAATGGACAGTACCCTTCAAATATTTCTGCATTGATAAGAATGATAATTACTTTACAATGGCTAATGATGCGGTAGCACCTGGTTTCCAGGATGTACATAGATTTAGGGTCTGGTAGTATTATGATTCAGAAGAACAATGAAAAACTAGACTACTATAGAATGCCCATATTGAAATTGTCCTTATGGAGATTTTTCTTCAATGTCTCTCTTCAAGTGGGAATTTAAGGGGTGTATTAACGTAGAACACATACATGTGCAGGAGGAGGATCAATTCCAATATGGATGCTGTTTAGGAATATCAAGCGGGATGCTGATACTCTCACTTGAGGTGACCACCAGGGTCATAGAATGTCTACACAAGGGGACCTGTATCAGTGTGGATTGGGCAGTTGGTCACCATATTTTTCTCATCATTTCTTAGATATATAATGCCAACAATTCTGTTGTGTATCCCAGGGAGGAAGAATATAGATGTCATGGAGAAGATTCTTGACAAAGAAGATACTGCAGAAATATGTCACTCTGAACAGATTCTGGAAGGCTGGGAGATGACAGATAGGACCTGCCAGGTATAGAAACTTGTTTAGGATTTGGCTTTGCATACTCAGTGCTAGATGCAAATGCCCAGATTGGAACAGAAGATGTTGCAGCAGCAATGGTGTAAATAGGTCGTATCAAATGAACACATCATGTTGTGTATCATCTTCAGATTAACTGTTTGAGAGACAATTGAAATACTCAGTTGAAGCACTGGTTTTATGAATCTAGGGAAACAGAGGCATGCAGAGAAGTCCACACTCATTTGCAGGTTTGTGCTCACATTCAACAGGAGAAGCAGGCAATGATCTCCACTAGATAGAATCCTCCATTTTACTGAGACATTTGTGGAACAGTGTGGAAAGAAAGCTGGCATGATTGTTTAATTCTTCCTATACATTCTCAAATTTCCTTCTTCCCTACCTCACCTAAAATTTTCTCTTTCCATCTGATGCAGTGGTACCAAAATTAGGGCTACACATGTGGGTAACTGAGAAAAGAATATCCTTAATAACTAAAATTCAACTATAATTTTAAAACTCCATGTTAGATTTCATAAGTGAATGGTGGGGTGGTTAAACCCCCACCCCTCTGGCAATATTGAATTGAAAGTAAATGTAGTTACATTCCCTGTTGAATGAGATAGCCATGAATTCTCTCCCTATGGAAGCCTATCCCAGTTAAATGAGAATGGGCTGAGGAGGAAGAACTAGCTAAACTAGCATTCCTGCCAGCAACCTATTCAGAAAGTTTGCTGAAATTGAAATCTGAAATCTGTTGCAAAGGTAAAAATGTTAGAGAAAAAAAGATAAATGGATAGAATTAGAAATTGTAGTTGAGGAAAAGTGAATAAAATTTTCTATAATGAGGAAATGCAGTATTTTATTTGTAATATATTAAAAGCTGAGAAAAAGAGGTAATGCTGTATCTTACCTCAATTGCACTTGATGCTCTAGGATGATCCCATGTGATACTATGGCTTTTATAACCTGGGACATTAGAACCAACGCCTGCAATCTTAAGTGACATTGCTCTGGAAGGAAGCCATTTTGGTCCTTTGTTATGATGATGCACTTCATCAAGTGTTTAGGTAGATTAGATAAAACCTAAGGCCTCCTAAACATGCAATGTTATGGAAAATGTAAGGACTGAACAAGAACTCTATTTGTAGATAATCATCAACTATTTTCTTTGAAAAATATTTTCATACAAATTTATAAGTTACAAATAGTGGTACCTCAATGAAGGAAAAGAGATACCAAATTAGAAAAAGCTATTAAAATATATGAATTGATTTTTTATGATATATTAGCTATCTGAAAATATATCCCTACCCTACACTAGTTTCTCCACATACTATCAATATTCATTCTGAAACTATTACCCTGTTAAATAAATGCTGAATCAAATTCAGATGCTCAGACATATGATTATTTTGTACTAAGAGTGTCTTGATAAGGGACTAAGGCATAGCATGTGTAATAAACAATTTACTTTGGTCAAAATGAAGGACTCACCTTGTCCAAAGAAAATTGTAGTCATCATCTACTAATCACTGAGAGGTAGCCTTTAATTCCTTGGATTGTCCTTCCTAAAAGGACTATATTGGTTTGCCTGGGACACGGGACACATCAGCGGGTGTACTCTGACCAAACAGCGGAGGACTTGGGCCATGCAGTATCAGTTCCTATAATCCTATAAGTAGGACTCAATCATTTGTGAATCTATGTCTCTGGAGAGTATTGAAAAACCACTTCTCAGTTTTTTTCTCCGTTCGTAAGTGGAACAGAATGGCCAGAGTGTGCTGGAGTAGGGTATTTCGCTCCCCCAGGTCTGTTAAGTTCTGATGATACCCCACTTGTTTAGGGTCTGGTTAACTAGTTTTTCACAAGGACAGGCCTTGTTAAGAATTACAGGGTGTTCTGTTTATTTCTAGATGGTTGTTTACTTCCCTCCCTTCATGATACCTTTTATAGATACAGTAATTAGTCTTACAATTTACATTAATATTCATGCTTTTATTCCATGTAGGGGTGTTGATCTTAATGTTAGGAGACAGAAATTTTGAAATGTCATGGAGTCACCACTAGCCTAGAAACAATTTCTATGAATGGGTGCTCTCTCAAGCTTTACAAAACCCATATTGTAAGGAAGCCTCTATAAATAGACTATTATTGGCCTAATTAATCTCAATGGACTAAACAAAACGTCTACAGGAAACAAGGTGTTGATAGGCTTTCAGGAAGCTACGATTACTAGTTCCCTTGAGGATTGTCAGAAGTACAACTTTGCCCTCCAGTGACGGTCACCAAATAATTCAGAGAAGTCCAGTGCCTATTTCTCCATATGGTTTATAATAAACATATGGCTCTGTGAAAGGACTTTCTGGATCGTGTTCATTGAAGAACAACTTAATGGTATTGGACTTGACATCAGTGTGTCTGCCTGAGTGATGTGCAAAATAGAGAGCTCCTATCTCTGTCCTCAGGTATGACTGTGATCTTATTGCTCATTTTTTTATGGGGATATAATTTTATTTTTGTATCTCATTTAAGAAAACTATAAAATCTCCAATGTATAGTAAGAACATTCAATGTCATTACCATTTTTGTGTTTTCCTGTATCCTGAATCTTTCACATTATCAATTACTAAGGACTCTACAATCTATACATTTATATGAGGTGTCTGTAGAGGTTGACATACTTTCCTTCCATTCTGTAGGTCTAATGGTTGAATCTCATAAAGAAACTGACAGCAGTTGACTTAACAGAGGAAAACACATACACATTTATTAATATTTAAAATTTAAATGCAGACAGGTATCACAGGAAAAAGTCAACACCCAAAAAAATGCTGGCATTTGAGAGCTTTTATGCCATCTCTTCATAAGCATCTTTAACTTCAGTAAACCTGTGTATATGAAAATCTTATAGCATATGAGGATCATTTAGTTCTGTTTCCATTTTTTTAACATCATGTTTTCACTTTATGCATCAACTACAGGTCCCTGCAGCATGCTGGCAGGTGCAGAGAACTCCACCGTCCTCACAGAGTCCCTCCTCATGGACATCTCCAGTTCCAGGGAGCTCCAAGTATTCCAAGGTTTAATATTTTAGTGATTGATATGCGTGCCCTGGCTGGAAATCTTGTGACCTTCACTGTCATTGTGATGAATCCATGTCTTCATTTCCTTATGTACTTCTTTATAGGCAATTTATCTCTGTTAGACTTTGGTTATGAATCAGTTACTCTTTCCAAATCCATCATAAATTCCCTCATGGGTAGTAAACTGATTTCTCTCACAGAATGGGCTGCTCAGACTTTCTTATTTGGTTCCACAGATTTCTTCTTCCTTGTGGTCATGTCCTATGACCGCTATGTTGCCATTTTCCTCCCTCTGCACTATGGACTCATCATGACCCCACATCAGTGCACATAGGCAGCAGGTGTCTCATGGGCAGGTGGGCTGGCCTATTCTGCTGTCCACACAGGGACCATGTTCAGGCTCCCCTTCATAAAGTCCAACATGATTCACCAATTTTTCTGTGACATCCCTCAAGTTCTCAGCATCTCATCTCATGATGTGCAGTTTTCTGAGTCGGTGGCCCTGGCTCTGAGCATCCGCATTATCTTATTCTGCTTTGTCATCTTATTCACCTCATATATTCACATCTTTTCAACTGTGCTCCACATATGTTCTGTGGAAGCCTGGAACAAAGCCTTGGCAACCTGTATCCCCCAGATCGCTACTTTCATTCTGTTTGTAATTTCTGGATTGTTTGCTGACCCAATTGTATTGGGTCCTGTTGAGATAGGGACCGTGGGTGTAGTCAGAGTAGGGTGAGAGCCTCCAGGAAAAGCAGGATGGAATATTTACAGTCAGAACAATGTGATAATGGGCAAAGAAGTCCCTATTGAAACTCTATGTTAAACATTAAGTTCTGGAACTGTTCTTCAGTGAGGTCAGTTGTTTTCCCCAGATGGGGAAGAGTGGCACATGTTCAGTTATGCTAATCTTTTATAGCCATGTGTAATATTCACTTTAACATACTAAAAGACCCAGGCCTATGTGCTGTATTTCCTCCTTCAGATCTGAGGAAGTGATTTTGCAAACTGAGAAACTAACTTAGCATGCAGACCCAGCTGTAGACAACATGGTAAAAGGCAGGAAGAATTTCATATTAAAGATAAGATTGCATTTTAATACCCAGAAAGTTCAAGAGGCAGGATTCTTTAACAAATAGACAATACCTCAGCCCACCTTGGGGGCTGGGTGGGCAGCCTTTTGATGTGCTCCAAGACCAAGGCACCAGTGTCCTAGAAAGAAATCAAGCCACGAAATTAATTACACTAAGTTATTCTTTAATATTAAGGGACCACTTAACAAGTCCACACCCCAAAGTTTTTTCCCATGTTCTCGAAAATTCCTCAACTGCCTATAAAACCCTTAGACAACACACCACCACGGGCTCTCTTGACCCCTCCTGGCGTGAGCCAGGAGCTCTATTCTCTCACTTTATTTATAAATAAAAGCCTCTACCTTGCTTTCCTACCTTGAGTGTTTGTGAAGCTCAATCTTCGGCTTTGTGAACAAGAACCCCGACATCACTGTCTCAAATGAATCAACCATTCAAACTCTGCTCATGGCCAGGTTCTATTCCATGATCCCACCCTTTATAAATCCCTTTATTTTTGGCCTGAAGAACAGGGAGATAAAGAATGCTCTAGGCAATGTGTTCAAAAGCACTTTCATTTGCAATTAAAGAGGTACTTTTGTTTGACTTGGAGAATTATTTCAGAAATCAAAGTGGATAAAAAGAGTGTCCATAAAAAATAATCCACAAATTAAGGTAAATTTATAATTTTAGTTATATTATTTGGTCAGTAAGGTATATATAAATAGGCTATATTTTGTAAAATGAAGAGAATATTTCCTTGAGCAAATTGAATTATTTATTGTATGCATTGTGCTCTTTTTGAGTGCTAACATTAGTAGTAAAGAGTGAATTTTTCTTTTGTCTCACCATACTCATTTTGTTATAAATAAACTAAGGCCTGAAAAGATGATTAATTTCCCCATGTACATGTTGATTTCAGTAGCAGAGGTAGGATTAAAACAGTCCTCTTTAACTGTGAAATACACCCTAACTCTTCTCTATTCCAATATGTAATATAATCTATTGCTTATTTTTCCATATTTGTACAAAAAATGTATTTAAATATATATATATTCACACAAAAATAAAAACCTACACTTATAAACAGGTCCAAACATATCATTAAAATACACAACATAAAGTCTGCTTCGTAGTTTCCATGAATAAGCCAGCAAGTCATGGGAAGGAAAGGATGATTTATGAAAGGAAAGGAGCGACACATAGCAGCAATTCACCGGAGAATTCCGCTTTATTAGGGAAAGGTGCTGGGTTATATAGGAAGGGGCATGAATTGATTGAGGTGTCACTTCTACGGGGCTGGTGGCTGTTGGCTGGGTGCTGGGATTGGGAGGGGAGCGAGAGGTTATTGGGCTTCAGGTGGCGCTGGCGGGAACCGAGGACCCCGAAGAGAAGACGGAAGTTTGCCATCTTACTCGTGGGGGCCCTTCAATTTTTACAGCACAGGAGGAACTCAGAAGTAACTGCCTTGCATCCATAAAACAGATGGAGATGATTTATAAGTTCATTTTTTAAAACTATAATCTAATCATTTAGAAAAACAAAGAGTAAGAAGATGGCTGTTAGGCTGCTGCCTCCAGCATTGCTATTCCTGTCCAGGGGATATAGATGGAAGAGGTACAGGGAATGCAAAAGTTGTCCCAGGAGAAGCTAGTAATGATGCAGAGAGGACACGAAAGCACTGATTTGGACACACAATGCATGATACCTTTCAGAGATAAAATAGATTTTGTTTTAAATACTCTTAAAAACTTCACAGGCATGTACTGCTTATATAATGTTTTATTCATTGTATAGTTGAATAGTATTATTCAAGGAATGGCACATTAATTTACTCCTAAGATAAAAAGCTGTTTTTATTTCCATGATGTCCAAATATACAGATAACAATAGTCTATTGCAAGAATGAAATCTTCCATTCAACAACGTATGACAGACATGATTCAAGGCCTTCATTGATTAAACTCACAAGCAGTTCTACATCAAATATAATTGTTGCATAAGAAGTCTTGTTTTTTTTAGTTGTCATGAAATGTTTTACTGATTTTTAATTATAAAGATGGAAAGGAATTACACTGAAGTGTTATTTATCTCCACGTTATGCAATGAAGACAGTTTTTCTGCTTTATAACTGTGATTTATTTGAAAAATTAATAAACTTTTGCATCTATAATCTGACTGTTAGGCAGACACATAGATATGAGCAGGGTGGAAAGAGAATAACCGCCAGTAAAGCCCACTACAAGGGACTCAAAATGTTAGCCAGTTAAAACTAGAAACACAGAAAAGACTCAGAGTTAATGAGTCAATCAATTGAACCTCAGAAGGTCAGGAGCAACTTGGCCTAGAATATTTGAATAGTCCTCAGATAAAGAAAAGTAAATGACCCCAGCCCATGTCTTCACTGTGTCAATTAGATCATGCCATTGTAAGATTTACTTTAATCTGCTAAAATGCACACCTATAAACAGCATAATAAAGACAAGAAGATTCCACCTTAAAGCTGGAACTGCATTTAAAAATCCAAGAAGTTAAGAAGTAAGATTCCTAACAGATTCTCTAGCAAACAGACCATGACTCAGCCCACCATGGAGGCAGGGCAGGCTATCTTTGTTGATAAACTCCTAGACCAGGAAGCTGCTATCCTGGGAGGGAATCAGAGCAGTGAATTTCTTGTGTTAAGTTTGCAGAATTACCCAGAGGACTGATAAGAAACTTAATGTCTCATCAAAGATAAACATCTTGAGACCAATTAGCAAGTCCAGACCCCTAGCCCTTTGTAACATTCCTGAAAAATCCTTAAAAGGGCACAACCCCAATCTTTCAGCTCACCTCTCTCCGAGGTCACCCACACTTTTTAAGTGCATAGACTTTTTCCCCATCTTTCAGTGAGTTTCTCTCTCTCAGAAGTAACTCCCCTTTGTCTGAGTGTGTGCACTTTCTCTCTCCACTCTTTCAAGGCACTGGTATCTCTGAGGTCGCCCACACTTTGTAAGTACATAGCCTTAAACATTCACTCTCCAACCTTTCAGGTCGCCTGTCTTCCATGAGGTCATCTGCACTTTTTCTCTCTTTACATAACTAACTTTAAATAAAACTTTAACTCTGCTTCACTACTGGGTCTCTGCCCTTCAAGTCTTTGTTGTGGCAGAGACAGGAACTGAGGAAAATAAACAACACACTCTTAATAATTATTTTCACAAAAGGAAGAGTGTGTATAGGAAAATGTGAGTGTGTGTTTAATTGTAGTAGATGTTACTATACAATTAATGTCAAACTTTGCTTTTCTTAACTCAAATGATGAAAATATCTGAAAATAAATTGATTTATTCTAAGTACTATATTGCATCATGTGGCACACATCACATTTCATTTATTTATTTTCTAATTCAGAATAGATAAATAACTGCTCTAACCCCAGCTCATCCAACGATAATCCAATAAGTAATCTGTGGGTAAAACTGTCATGTTTCCAGAATCTCCCATTTGGCTTTAGTGCATCTGCATATCAATAAGTGTTTCTAAGGGGTGGAGAGTGTTAGTCTAGCTACATATCAGCACATTATTACAAGGGCATGTGAGGGTTAGTCTGGATCAGAGAGGTAGTGTGGGAGCTCTGCTCTCTTCTGCTGAAGTCTGGTTTAGACACAAATGGAATGATTGCTTGTAAGAAATAAATGGCTTTCTTAACTTTATTTCTCCCTTTGACTGATTTCAGTTTCAGAGGCCTTTTGCCCTGGGGACTTTACCCCTGGAGTTACATCTGGAGTTAGTTGGCAGGACCTATGAACCTTAAATCAGTCTAAATGGGTGCAAACCTTGGGTGGGCTGCCTCTAAGGATGGTGGGGAGGCCCCCGTGGCTGCAGCATTAGAGGGTGCAGCTTCACTCGGAAGCACCTTATCTGTGGGGCTTCCAATTGGGGAGTCTGTAGTGGGAAACTGGTCTAGGGTAAAGCACCTCCTAGAAGGGTAGGGCCTTCCCCATAATTGCGGAAGGGTGGAGACCCCAGAAGCTGCAGAATTAGCCCTCCATCAGATAGGAGACTGCGTAGAGGCCCTGAGCGGCTAGCATTGCAGTATCTCTTTCGTCCACATAGTGGAAAGTGTTATTGAGGAGAGAGAGAGACTTTTGCAGAAGAGAGATACGCATCAGCATTGCTTGGAGGAGCTGGGTGATGACCTGTGGGATGCCCTTAAGGAAGAGAGACAGTTACTGAGAGGACAGGTGACGCTCCTGGAAAACTCCTTAGCAGCATCAGGGGAAGGCAACAGGAGAAGACACCCTGCAGAAGGTGGGGTGGGGACGGGGAGGAAAGTGTGGTGACCTCAGCTCCAGAGGTGGTGGATGAGGTGCTGGGAGGGTATCAGCTCCAAGGTCTGATCTGTTGCTGAGGCCACCAACTGAGGCAGGCACCAGCTTCTCCCATATTAAAGGCTCACCAGGTCGTAATTAATAAAGTAAAAACAAAACAACTGTGGGCTCCTGAAGGGGAAGAGCCAACACGTCCCAAGGTTTGGAGCACTTTGTGCTCCGCCCCTATACCCACGGTGAGCTGGTGGGCATGCGCATCTGGTATCAGCAGAAGCCACTAGAACCTCTGCTTATATGGCATTCCCATCTCTGGGATATGGGGGTGGAAAACATTGTTATGTTGGGTTCTGAAATGAGTAAACTGGCTTCCCTGATGACTCACTCTTCTCTCTGGCAGTGGTTGCAAAGTGCCCATAACACCTCAGGGAATAGGGTGCATTTGGATTGGCTGATAGTAGCCATCAGGTCAGTTTGGCCTAATCAGCATGATTTACCATATTTAGTCACTAACTGGAAAATGTATGCAGAGGTCCAACAGGTGTTGCAGGAATTGGGCATGAAAAATATCATCTATAATATGGGTCCCCAAGAACCTGATGAGGAGTTGTTCACTATAGGAATGAGAAACCTGGTGCTGCATACAGCTCCCCCATCTCTCTTTGGGTCCCTAGTGACTATTCTTGCCCCCACATGAGGCAATCTGTAAGTGAGGCTACTCATACTTTATCAGGTCAGGGGGAAGCTCAAACGATAAGAGCCCAGAAGGTAGTACAGAGTACGACTGAAAGGAGAGGTGCAGAAGGCCCTGTGAAGGTCTCAAGGACCCAGATGTGAGTTGATTTGATAAAAACTGGGGTAGTAAAAGAAAAACTTGACAGGCAGCCCAATAGAATCTTGTTAGAACTGTGTCACCAATTAAAGCCAGAGCAGTAGTTCAAGCTGCTAAGACTCAGGACATGGAAGCCAGAGGAAAAGCCCCTTGTCCAGCCTATGTCCCTGCAAGACTTCCTGGGGGACAGTACTCAGGATTTGCCCGGCCCCTCAGCCCCACCGGAAAATGATTGGGTGTTGCAGTTTGACTAAGGGGAGGTCAAGGTCACCACCTTGGAGGACATGCTGGGAATCAGAGGCCATGTGTAGAATTAGCAATTCACTGTTCCCTTATGAATACACAACACGCTCTGGTGGGGAGGAAACAGGAGCCGAGTGTTCTTTGATTTATGGCAACCCTGAACATTTTCCTGGGACCCCTGCCGTAACAGATGCCTATGAGGGTAAGGCAATTAGACTGAAGAAAGCCCACATCCCATTGGGGATAAGATGTTTACCCCTGAAGGAGTATACTGTGTACATTTCTCCCATCCCTGAATATATTTTGGGAGTGGATATAATGCAGGGCCTGTGGTTACAGACCATTGCAGGTGAGTTCAGACTAGGGTACACGTGGTAAGGACAGTTCTGAGGGGACATGGTAAGCACCCACCCGTAGCTCTGCCTATACCTAGGTGAGTGACAAATATTAAGCAGTATAAATTGCTGGAGGGGCACATGGGAATTGGAAAAACTCTGCAGTAGTTGGAGAAGGTGGGCATCATAGCCCACTCATAGTCATTTTCTCCCCAGTGTGGCCAATGAAAAAGCCACACAGTCCTGGCATATGACTTTGGACTATAGGGAATTGAACAAAGTCACACCCCCTTTGCATACTGCTGTCCCCTCTATAGCAGTCCTTATGGACACATGAAGTCATGAACTGGGGACTTATCATTACGTAGCGGACATTGCTAGTGCTTTCTTCTCTTTTTATATAGTACAGGAAAGTCAGGAACAGATTGCCTTCATGTGGGCAGGCCGGCAGTGGACGTTCACTGTCCTTCCACAGGGGTACCTCCACAGTCTCTCCATCTCTCATGGACCTGTAGCCCAGGACTTGGCCACATGGAAGAAACCATAAACAGTGCAGGTGTATCACTACATTGATGATATTATGCTCATGCCTGATTCTCTTTCAAATTGAGAAGAAGCAGTTCCTAGATGCTCCAACATCTATAGAAGATAGGATGGGCTGTGAACAGCACTAAGGTTCAGGAACCTGGTTTGTCTGTAAAATTCTTGGGGGTAGTTGAGTTGGGTAAAACTAAAGTTATTACTGAAATACTCCTAGACAAGGTCCAGGCTTTCCTTACCCCTACCACCATGGTGGTCTTTTAAGAGTTTTTGGGTCTTTTAGGCTACTGGAGAGTATTTATCCCACAGTTGGCACAAATTGTGAAGCCCTCATACAGGTTGGTATGAAAGGGCATCAGGTGGTACTGGGATGAGACATGTGCATCTGCTTTTACTGCTGCTAAGTGAGCAGTCAAGGTTGTGCAGGCCTTCAGTGTAATGGACCCATCACAGCCTAGTGAGCTAGATGTTCATGTAACCAAAGGTGGTTATGGATGGGGTCTTTGGCAGCAGCTTTAATGGACACAACAACGCGTTGGATTCTGGTCACAACTGTGGAAAGGAGCAGAGGTCTGGTACACCTTGGTAGAGAAGCAACAGCCTGCTGTGTACCACACCTTGCTAGCTATGGAGCCCATCACCAGAACAGCTTCAAGATAATGACCACCTATCCCATTGAGGGGTGAGTGTAAGACTGGACCAAAAGGCCATGGAGTGGTGTGGCATAGATGCCTATGCTGGCAAAATGGTTACATATTTACAGCAGCATAACACCTGTTCTACCAGCCCCTTAAGTGGAGAACTTCAATACTTACTAGTGTCAGTGATGTATACCAGTGGAAAGCAGGAAGAACTTGCTTTTTAGACATTGGTAGCAGAGAGTCCTTACCAGGAGGGAAAAAACCCTACATGTACTTGGTATCCATTTGGCTCCAGTTGTGTGCAGCCCCCAAAGTGGAGGGCTGTGGCTTTCCAACCTAACACTGAGACAATATGGATGAAGGATGGAGGGGGGAAGAGCAGTCAATGGACTTAGTTGCAGGCAGTATGGCTCATGATCACCCAGGAGACCTCCCCTATAGATGCCTGCACTGACAGCTGGGCTGTCTATAGGGGTTGACCCTATGGTTACTGACATGATACCATGTCAACTGGATGGTTGGTCACCGGCCTCTTTGGGGGTAAGAGTTCTGGCAAGATCTGTGGGCCTCTGGTCAGACTAAGACTGTTACTGTATAACATATGATTGGCCATTTGCCTTTCGCATCCCCAGGGAATGATTAAGCAGACACACTGGGCCAGGTGTGCTGGTTAGAAGGAAAGTCTGCCCCTGATCAACCCAACGATTACATGAGCATTTGTTGCAAGTGGGAAAAAGACAATGTGGGCTGTATGCCATCATTGGGGCTTGCTGTTGACCTTTGAAGAAGTCAGCAGATCCCAGAAGGAGTGCCTTGTGTGCTCTAAGAGGGACTTACACTGAGTTGTGCAGCAACATGGGATAATAGTAAAAGGGCTGATACCCCTTGCCTGGTTGCAGATAGACTCTATTGGGACTCTGCCCGTAACAGAAGGTATGCCATGATTTGTGTGGATACAGCTACTGGCCTATTGGTTGCTTTTCTTGCATGTGGTGCAAATCAACAAACCCTAAGAGGGGTCTAGATCATCTCTTAGCAGCCTATGGCTGGCCACAGGTCATTGAGTGAACAAGCATCCACTTTATTGCACATGCATTACAACGATGGGTTCAGCAATTAGGAATGAAGTGGAAATTTCATGTACCATATAACCCTCCTTGGGAAAGCCTGATAGAGAGGTACAATGTTTTATTGAAATCTGGCCTGAAATCAGATGCCAATAGACTATTGGGCTGGTCAGTTCAATTATGGACAGTGCTATGGTGTTTGAATGAGAAGCCCTGAAAAGGATCTTTGAGCCCTGTGGATATGCTAACACACATTGCTGCATCTCCTATACACCTGCCTGTGCTAACCAAAGAGGAGTTATTGAAGCCGGGATATGGCCAATAGAGTAACATCCTGCTGCCAGCCACAACTGCAGTAAGCCCTGGAGACACTGTTGAATGGACATGGCCTTAGACATTTTGCCACATGGACAAAATATGGCTGGCCCTTTTGGCACCTTGAGGAAAAGGCCTTGAAGCTGGCCTCATGTGTATTCCTGGAGGAACCGCCGAGTGGCCCCCAAAGATCACAGTAGTGTATGAAATAAATCTGGGAGGTAAAAGCATCTTACTGGGAAATTTTGTTTTATCTTTATGGCCATCGCATGTTGTACCTCCCACAGCCCTACATTATGACCCACCTGTAACTCCCACAGGGAGAGGGGTGAAAGTCTGGTATACTAGGCCAGGATGAGATCCCAGTCCTGCCACTGTCCTATCATAGGACGACTCCCTTTGATTCATCCTATCTGATGGAGAAGAGTTGCCTATGCTAGTGTCATTTAAAACATGAATCTTATCACCCTTACGTTTATTTTCTTATACAGTCCTTAAGGCCTGGATGTGCCCTCTGGCTGCAGGTGTGGCATGATGACTGCTCTCAATTACCTGTTCAGCTTCTTGCTGTCTGTGGAGTAGGTGAGCTTTGGACCTAATCTGCTAGGACTTTGAACCTAGCTGAAGCCTCTAACCTGAGGATTATCATGATTTTATTGCTTTTGATATTTTATGTTCTTAGCCTCCTTGCAATGCTCCAGTTTTCTTGAACAGGTCCATTGCAGAAAATGGGGAATGTATACATTGTGAGGTAAGATTTCTGGAGTGGTGGGCTGTGGATAAAATTGTAATATTTCCAGAATCTCTCACCTGGTTTTGATGCATCTGCATATCAATAGGTGTTTCCATGGGGTGGAGATTAGTAGTCTATCTTCCTATCAATAGGTAATTATAAGGGTGTGAGAGGGTTTATTTGGACCAGGAACCTTTCCTGAGCTTTCTTCTGCTGCAGCCTGGACAAGAGAGAGATGGGATGACTGCCTGCAAGAAATAAATAGGTCCCTTACCTTAATTTCTCCCTTTCACTAATTTTGGTTTCAGAGGTATTTTGCCCCAGGACTGTCTCCCTTGGACTTGAGCTCCCACGGCTCTCAAACACAGTGTCTCTAATAGCATGCTATTGAGGACTCCTCATCCTTACATTTTCCTAATGACAAGCAACAATTTAGATATGATTTTTGACAACACATCTTATATTTTTACTGTGACTTCCATGGCTTGGTATATGTTCTTCATTAGTCATTATAAAGTGACTAAATTCAATATTTCACAAGTGGTTATATTAAAAAGTCTCAAGTTTGGTTGCTTATAAATTTGACACAACCCTGGGAAGGGTCTAATGGTCTTGCTAAATTAACTCTTGCCATATCTAAATGGAGACCCAGGAGATTTACTGGATGGTGCACTGTCTTCTTCATTTCTGCAGTCATTATTTTTGCTACTGTCTCTGTAGCAGAGGTGTCTCTTACTGAATTTATTCACCTGGCTAAGGTAGTGTAACTCCAGGGGGAAAATATTTTCCCAGCCTGGGGCAAAATAGCTTTGAACTGAAATCAGTCAAAGGGAGAAATGGAATGGGAGAAACCTCTTTATTGATTACACACAGTTGTTCACTTCTGCTTACCCATGTCTCTCACAACCTGGCTGCAAAAAGGACCCCTCCAAACCTCTCTAGTCTGATACTCTCTGCTCCCGTTGTAATTACCTATTGATGTGGAGAGGACCAGGTGAGAGATTCTGGAAATGTTGCAATTTTACCCTCAGGTAGTTAACCATGTTATAACTAACATCATTTGAGCAATGATAACACAAACACAAATTGATAAGTGCATTATGCAGAGGCTGCAGGCTATGGAGGCTGCTCTTGAGTGGCTTGGGGACCAAAAGCCAGTTCTATTGATCAACAACACATGCAATGCAATTGACAACAGGACAAAATCTGTGTCACCCCATTGCCATATAATCAATCCCAGCACTCACGGGACCTTGTAAATCAACACTTGCAAGGAGCCTTTTCCTCTAATCTTCAGATGGAAATTAATACTCTATCTACTCAATTACATCAGCAATTACTTGACATCTATCCAGAAACACAAATACAGTTTGAACAAGATTTATCCAATGTCATGAAATGGTTACCAAACAAAATGGTTCCATAGCATTAACTGATGTATTGGATCATTGTAACTCTTGGTCTGTTAATCTTTTTCATTTTTCTCAAAGCCTTATGAATGATTTGTATCATCATGACCGACTCCAAGCATCATGAGCAAGAGCTGGTTATGTTGCTGTTTTTTGAGAAGGTTGAAGTATATTAAAACCAAAAATGGGGATATGTGGGGAACCAAATGGCTATGTCCTGGATTGGAAAGCTGTTGGGCCACCTGGCAAAGCAGAACACTGCTTCCTCATCATGATAGAAACAGCATAATATGCTTTGCTTACCTATTCACTGGTGCATAGGATTTTACTTTCCTTTCAAGTCATGGAAATGGCTATACTTGACTGCCTGCATGTTTCCTGCAACATCCTATTTGGCACATAGCCTTCTGACATACCATGCATTGCTCTTGTAAATGTAGGCTTAATAAATATGAGATCTTGATAGAAGTTCGTGGAGTCCTCCCTTAGCCTCCCTCTCACCTCTCCTGACTTTCCTATCTTGAGTAGTTCTTTCTGCCACCGCTGACTATGTGGGACAAAGCCCACGAAGTATTCTTCACTTCAAAATTTACTAAATGAGTAGATCTCAGGTAATGCTCCTCCCACACACACGCTCCTGCACACACACACATAAGAACACAAGGAAACTCTGGGAGATGTTGGCTGTACCCGTTACCTTAGTCGTTATGATGGTATGATAGCTATTTGCATATGTCTGCACATGTCAAATGAATATGCTAAATACGCAGTTTCTGTATGTTAATTATGCCGAAATGAAACTGCTAAAATACATAAAATGTAGCAAAAATAAATAAATGAATTTTTTAAAGCCATCATCCTTACTCCTAACACAAAACTATTAGGGCATTGAAGCTTCGGAGATCTAATTTTATTAATTCAGCTAACTTATTAAGCTTTAAACAGTGAAAATTATCTTAGCTTAGTCTTTATCCATGTTACCTTCTCAGACTAATCTACTTTTTTTGCTGTTTCTTAAAACTCATTGTTATTTTGAAGTAGTGTGTGCCCTCTTCATGACATCTCTCCTCACCAGAGAGATAGAATACCGCTTTGGGATCGTGACAATGAAATGTAGAACATTTACTTTTTTCCCCACTCTGGACTTACCTCAAAGTCTTTCTACTCAAATATTGATATCATCTCAAAATCAGTCAGGATTCTTTCTTTACTGTCCTTCAAAAGCAGGTAAAGGAGCAGAGAGTAATTCTAAGCTTTTTTTTTTTCTTTTTGAGAGGGCATCTCTCATATTTATTGATCATATGGTTGTGAATAACAATAAAATTCTTTATAAGGGACTCAATGCACAATCATTAATCAACCGCAAGCCTATATATCAGCAGTCTCCAATCTTCTGAAGCATAACAAACAAGTTCTTACATGGTGAACAAGTCTTACATAATAAATAAGTTCTTACATGGTGAACAGTACAAGGGCAGTCATCACAGAAACTTTCGATTTTGATCACGCATCATGAACTATAAACAATCAGGTCAATTATGATTATTCATTTGATTTTTATACTTGATTTATATGTGAATATGTGAATCCCACATTTCTCCATTATTATTATTATTATTATTATTATTATTATTTTTTAATAAAATGCTGAAGTGGCAGGTAGATGCAAGATAAAGGTAGAAAACATAGTTTATGCTGTAAGAGGGCAAATGTAGATGATCAGGTGTGTGCCTGTAGACTAAGTATTAATCCAAGCTAGACAAGGGCAACAAAGCATCCACGGATGTAGAAGATTTCTCTCAAAACAGGGGGGGTGAGCTTCTAAGACTCACCTCTGTTGATCTCTGATTTCTCACCTGATGGCCCACCTGCGACTGTGCCTGTCTTAGGTTGTAAAAACTTGTATTTTTAAGAACTGGTGAGAAATACAGCAAAATAGGCATAGTGATTCAAGATGGTGAAATTACAGATGACTTCCATTTTGTTCTCTATAACTTTCTCTTCAATAATCAGAAAAATGATTTGCTTTCTTATAATTGGGAAAAAATCAAATGTATTTTAAAGAAAATGCTTTCTAAACAGTAAACATATATACAAGTAAATGTATCTTTAAATATAAGGCATTGTGATTGTGTAATGCCTGAAACATAATGCTTGACAAATGTGTGGTGTGTCATTATTCTCTTATCTTCTGGCCCAAGTACTCCTTTTAGAACAGGTAGGCAGGGGGTCAGCTGGCACGCAGTCCCCAGGGAGCCCACGCTGGCTCCTGGGGACAACTGCCTAATTCTAAGCTTTAAGGTTAGGATCTTACATTTTGTTTTAATAGATAGTTTCCTGTTGTATTCTGTGTCTTGAGATCTTCAAACTTATCCTAATTTATTTACTATTAATGGTGGTGACATTGAGGCTGTTTCAAACACTTCAATGTAGATGTGAGAGGTGGGTAAATGGATCATGTTTTATTTCATATTTACACCCATTTTTAGACATTTATTTTTCAAAAGTGATAATCATATTGATAATATTTTAATTTCAATGTTATATTTATATATGTATATATGTATGAATAAAACATTCTATTATACAGTTTTAATTTTCAATCCAAATATATTGTTCTTATTAACATGACACATTAACTTTGAAATGTTATTAAAACAACGCTGACCCAGACCCCATTCTAGAGAAATCATGTTTTCTCAAGTAGTATAAATACCTCTAGTCAAGGTTATCTCCTAAAAAAGTCTATTATGAATTTAATTAATCTCACTGGATTGGCCAAACTATCAATGGGAAACAAGGTGTTGAAGGTCTCAGCTTTTCAGTAGTCTGCCATTATTAGTTCCTCTGAGGGCTGTAAGATGTATAAGTACCACAGTGCCCTCCAGAAAGAAATCACAGTGCAAAACGGAGAAACAGTGCACACTTCCTCATGTGATTTAGTGTAATGATACACTCTGAGAAACGGTTCTCAGGATTATGAGTCATCAAATAAAATGAAGGTTAATGGTATTGCACTTCAGTGATTCTGTAAGAGATGCTGGTGTGTAGGAAGGACAGACCTTATGTCTAAGCTCTCAGGTATATCTGTTTTTTCATCATGTTCAGGTCTGTGGGACTGTAGTTTAGATTTTTAAATACTATTTGAGAAATTTATAAAATGTCCAGTTTGCAGTTATAGGATTTTTGTATTTTCCTCTATTTCACTTTATCAATTTCATTCATTTGACTAATATGTACTGCACATTGCTTGGTGATTATAAGGCATGCAATCTTAAAGTCAGAAATCAATTCATAAAAAAATATTTTGCAATATATGACAATCATTTTGTTCTGTATTTGGAGTGTAGCATCATCTTAGTACATCATCTTCAGACTCGAGGTTACAGAGCATGTTAGTAGACATGGACAATCTCACCATCTTCACAGAATTTGTTCTCATGAACATCTCCAGTTCCCGGAAACTTGAAATCTTGCAAGGTCTCATGTTCTTAGTAATTTATCTGGGTGCCTTGGCTGGAAATCTTCTGACCATTATTATCATTGTGATGGACTCAAGTCTTCACTTCCCTGTGTACTTCTTTATAGGTAATTTGTCTCTCATAGATTTTGGTTTCATCTCAGTTATCATTCCCAAATCGATCATGAATTCTCCAATAGGCAGTAAACTGATTTCTGTCAAAGCATGTGCTGCTCAGACTGTCCTGTATATTTCCTTTGGGTCCACAGAGATCTTCTTCCTTGTGGTGATGTCCTATGATCGCTATGTTGCCATTTGCCATCCTCTGCACTATGGGCTCACCATGACCCCACTTCTGTTCACACAGGTGGCAGGTGTCTCATGGGCAGGTGGGCTAGTCAGCTCTGCTGTCCACACAGGGGCCATGTTCAGGCTTTCCTTCACAGTGTCCAGTGTGATTCACTAGTTTTTCTGTGATGTCCCTCAAATCCGGAGAATCTCATCCCAGGAAGTGCAGTGTCCTGAGTGTTTGACTCTTGCTGTAAGTGCTTGCATTGTTTTACTCTGCTCTGTCATCTTATTCAGCTCATATATTCACATATTTTCAGCTATGCTCCAGATGCATTCTGCGGAAGCCTGGAATAAAGCCCTGTGAACCTGCTCCCCCCAGATAGCTACTTTCATCCTATTCGTAATGTCTGCATTGTTTGCTTACTTGAGCCCCACTTCACATGTATCAACCATTCAAAACCTTCTTACAACCATGTTTATTGTATGGTGCCCCCTTTGTAAACCCTATTATCTGTAGTCTACTAAATAGGGAAATTAAGAGTGCTCTGGGTAGAATCTTTATTAGAATGCTTCATTTCTCTAAAAGAGTGTCTATGTGTGTGTGATTGGAAATATTATTTTCAATAATCAAAGTGGAAAGTGAGTTCCTATTAACCATTAACCTAAAATTCAAATATAGTTAAAATTTAAACCACATAATTATTCTATACTTCAAAGCATTTATAAATAAATTAGGTGTATTTAATCATTTGAATTAAATCATGGATTGTGTAAAATAATTTCTTACATTCACTGTTGTTGAAATAAAACATACAGTAGTAAATTTTTGGTCTTACCTTTTCAGGATGTAAGTGAATTAAGATGTCAAAAGAAAGTCTTTTCCTACAGGAATAATAATTTCATTGCAGAAAAACTAAGTTTCAAACATAGTCATAACTACCTGTAATATTGTGCCGTAATCTCTTATTTTTTTGACATTTAACATGTTTAGACATACAGGTCTATTGCATTTTCATAAACAAAAGGGATATAATACTGAAATAAAGTTCTGCATTTCAAATACCTATGTGTATATGTCTGTACATATATGCATATAGAAATAAATATATAAAACATAAATGCAGATTCCTAGAAGATGGCGGCATGAGTAGAGCAGCAGAAATCTCCTCCCAAAACCACATTTATCTATGAAATTATAACAAAGACAACTCTTCCTAAAATAGAGACCAGAGGACACAGGACAACATCCAGACCACATCCACACTTGCGAGAACCCAGCACCTCACAAAGGGTGTAAGATACAAGCCCGGGCCTGGTGGGACCTCAGTGCCCCTCCCCCCAGCTCCCAGTGGGAGGAGAGGAGTCAGAAGGGAGGGAGCCCAGGACTACTGAGCACCCAGCCCCAGCCATCTGGACCAGATAGCAGAAACAGGGCATGCGTGGGGTCCTGGATACTAGGGAAACAGGGTGGCAGGACCAGTGAGTGGGTGCCTGAGACCAGTGCCTGAGGACAAAGAAAATCGCACATTTTTCCTTTTTTAAAAAAATTATTTATTTATTAATTTATTTTTTTGTTGTTTTTGCTCTTGTTGTTTTGGCTTGGAGAGTGATTTTGGAAATTCTTAAAGGGGCAAGACAGGACACTTACCCCAGAGGCAGGGAATCTGGGGATCTCTGGGCACTCTAACCCCCTTGGCAGCAGGGAGCACAGAGGCCCCTTACGGAGATAAATAGCCTCCCAGCTGCTCCCCCTCCAACGGGGCTCCACCATTTTGGAGGAGAAGCCCGAGTGGGGCCACATCCACAGCAACAGCAGAGATAAACTCCATAGCAACCAGGTAGGAAGCAGAAGCCCTGACTGCACACAGTTGCCAAGCACCAGCCACTAGATGTCGCTGTTCTCCCAGGAGAGGAAGGCCACAAACCAACAAGAAGGAAAGCTCTTCCAGCTGCCACTTGGACCAGATCTACAAATGATCTCTATCACCATGAAAAGGCAAAACTACAGGCAGACAAATATCACAGAGACAACACCTGAGGAGACAGACCTAATCAGTCTTCCTGAAAAAGACTTCAAAATAAAAATCATGAACATGCTGACGGAGATGCAGAGAAAAATGCAAGAGAAATAGGATGAGCTGCAGAGAAAATTGCAAGAGCAATGGGATGAAGTCCAGAGGGAGATCACAGATGCCAGAAAGGAGATCACAGAACTGAAACAAACCCTGCAAGGATTTATAAGAAGAATGGATAAGATGCAAGAGGCCATTGAAGGAATAGAAACCAGAGAACAGGAATGTATAGAAGATGACATAGAGAGAAATAAAAGGATCTCCAGGAATGAAACAATTCTAAGAGAACTATGTGCCCAATCCAAAAGGAATAATATCCGTATTATAGGGGTACCAGAAGAAGAAGAGGAGAGAGGAGAAGGGGTAGAAAGTCTCTTTGAAGAAATAATTGCTGAAAACTTCCCCAAAATGGGGGAGGAAATAATCGAACAGACCATGGAAATACCCAGAACCCCCAACAGAAAGGATCCAAGGAGGACAACACCAACACACATAATAATTAAAATGGCAAGAAGCAAGGACAAGGAAAGAGTTTTAAAGGCAGCTAGGGAGAAAAAGGTCACCTATAAAGGAAAACCCATCAGGCTAACAACAGACTTCTCAACAGAAACCTTACAGGCCAGAAGAGAATGGCATGATATACTCAATGCAATGAAACAGAAGGGCCTTGAACCAAGGATACTGTATCCAGCATGACTATCATTTAAATATGATGGCGGGATTAAACAATTCCCAGACAAGCAAGAGCTGAGGGAATTTGCTTCCCACAAACCACCTCTACTGGGCATCTTAAAGGGACTGATCTGGATGGGAACACTCCTAGAAAGAGCACAGAACAAAACACCCAACATATGAAGAATGGAGGTGGAGGAATAAGAAGGGAGAGAAGAAAATAATCTCCAGACATTGTATAAAACAGCTCAAAGAGCGAGCTAAATTAGACAGTAAGATATGAAAGAGGCTAACCTTGAACCTTTCATAACCACAAATCTAAAGCCTGCAATGGCTCTAAGTACATATCTCTCAATAGTCACCCTAAATGTAAACGGACTGAAAGCATCAATCAAAAGACACAGAGTAATAGAATGGATAAAAAAGCAAGACCCATCTATATATTGCTTAGAAGAAACTCACCTCAATCCCAAAGACATACACAGACTAAAAGTCAAGAGATGGAAAAACATATTTCAGGCAAACAACAGTGAGAAGAAATCAGGGGTCTCAGTACTACTATCAGAGAAAATAGACTTCAAAACAAAGAAAGTAACAAAAGATAAAGAAGGACACTACATAATGATAAAGGGCTCAGTCCTACAAGAGGATATAACCATTCTAAATATATATGCACCCAACACAGGTGCACCAGCATATGTGAAACAAATACTAACAGAACTAAAGAGGGAAACAGACTGTAATGCATTCATTGTAGGAGACTTCAACACACCAGTCACCCCAAAGGATAGATCCACCGGGCAGAAAATAAGTAAGGACACACAGGCACTGAACAACACACTAGAACAGATGGACCTAATAGACATCTATAGAACTCTACATCCAAAAGAAACAGGATATACATTCTTCTCAAGTGCACATGGAAAATTCTCCAGAATAGACCACATACTAGCTCACAAAAAGAGCCTCAGTAAATTCCAAAATATTGAAATTCTACCAACCAATTTTTCAGACCACAAAGGTATAAAAGTAGAAATGAATTCTATGATGTAAACAAAAAGGCTCACAAATACATGGAGGCTTAACAACATGCAACTAAATAATCAATGGTTCAATGAACAAATCAAAATAGACATAAAGGAATATATAGAAACAAATGACAACAACAACACAAAGCCGCAACTTCTGTGGGAAACAGCGAAAGCAGTCCTAAGAGGAAAGTATATAGCGATTCAGGGACACTTGAAGAAGGAAGAACAATCCCATATGAAGAGTCTAACATCACAATTATCGAAACTGGAAAAAGAAGAACAAATGAGGCCTAAAGTCAGCAGAAAGAGGGACATAATAAAGATCAGAGAAGAAATAAACAAAATTGAGAAGAATAGACAATAGCAAAAATCAACGAAACCAAGAGCTGGTTCTTTGAGTAAATAAACAAAATAGATAAGCCTCTAGCCAAACGTATTAAGAGAAAAAGAGAATCAACACAAATCAACAGAATCAGAAATGAGAATGGAATAATCACGACAGACTCCAGAGAAATACAAAGAATTATTAAAGACTACTATGAAAACCTATATGCCAACAAGCTGGAAACCTAGAAGAAATGGACAACTTCACAGAAAAATACAACCTCCCATGAATGACCAAGGAAGAAACACAAAACTTAAACCAATTACGAGCAAAGAAATTGAAATGGTAATAAAAAAAATAACCAAGAACAAAACCCCGGGTCCGGATGGATTTACCTCGGTATTTTATCAGACACACAAAGAAGACATAATACCCATTCTCCTTAAAGTGTTCCAAAAATTGAAGAGGAGGGAATACTCCCAAACTCATTCTATGAAGCCAACATCACCCTAATACCAAAACCAGGCAAAGACACCACCAAAAATGAAAATTACAGACCAATATCCCTGATGAATGTAGATGCAAAAATACTCAATAAAATATTAGCAAACAGAATTCAACCGCATATCAAAAGGATCATATACCATGACCAAGTCGGATTCATCCCAGGGATGCAAGGATGGTACAACATTCGAAAATCCATCAACATCATCTACCACATCAACAAAAAGAAAGACAAAAACCACATGATCATCTCCATAGATGCTGAAAAAGCATTTGACAAAATTCAATATCCATTCATGAAAAAAACTCTCAGGAAAATGTGAATAGAGAGCAAGTACCTCAACATAATAAAGGCCATATATGATAAAACCACAGCCACCATTATACTGAACAGCGAGAGCTGAAAGCATTTCCTCTGAAATCGGGAACTAGACAGGGGTGCCCACTCTCCCCACTGTTATTTAACATACTACTATAGGTCCTAGCCACGGCAATCAGACAAAACAAAGAAATAGAAGGAATCCAGATTGGTAAAGAAGAAGTTAAACTGTCATTATTTGTAGATGATATGATATTGTACATAAAAACCCTAAAGACTCCACTCCAAAACTACTAGAACTGATATCAGAATACAGCAAAGTTGCAGGACACAAAATTAACACACAGAAATCTGTAGCTTTCCTATACACTAACAATGAACCAATAGAAAGAGAAATCAGGAAATCATTTCCATTCACAACTACATCAAAAAGAATAAAATACCTAGGAATAAACCTAACCAAAGAAGTGAAAGACTTATAGTCTGTAAACTACAAGTCACTCTTAAGAGAAAATAAAGGGGACACTAAGAAATGGAAGCTCATCCCATGCTCATGGCTAGGAAGAATTAATATAATCAAAATGGCCATATCCTTCCCAAAGCAATATACAGATTTGATGCAATCCCTATCAAATTACCAGCAGCATTTTTCAATGAACTGGAGCAAATAATTCAAAAAATCATATGGAAACTCCAAAGACCCCAAATAGCCAAAACTATCCTGAAAAAGAAGAGTAAAGTAGGGGGGATCTCACTCCCCAACTTCAAGCTCTACTAGAAAGCCATAGTAATCAAGACAATTTGGTACTGGCACAGGAACAGAGCCACAGACAAGTGGAACAGATTAGAGACTCCAGAAATTAACCCAAACATATATGGTCAATTAATATTTGGTAAAGGAGCCATGGACATACAATGGCAAAATGACAGTCTCTTCAACGAATGGTGCAGGCAGGACTGGACAACTACATGTGGGAGCATGAAACTGGATCATTGTCTAACCCCATATACAAAAGTAAAGTCAAAATGGATCAAAGACCTGAATGTAAGTCATGATACCATTAAACTCTTGGAAAAAAATAAGCAAAAACCTCTTAGACATAAAAAAGCGTGACCTCTTCTTGAACATATCTCCCCGTGCAAGGAAAACAACAGCAAAAATCAACAAGTGGGGCTGTATTAAGCTGAATAGCTTCTGTACAGCAAAGGACACCATCAATAGAACAAAAGGAACCCTACAGTATGGGAGAATATATTTGAAAATGAGAGATCCAATAAAGGCCTGATGTCCAGAATATATAAAGAGCTCACATGCCTCAACAAACAAAAAACAAATAACCCAATTAAAAAATGGGCAGAGGAACTGAACAAACAGTTCTCAAAAAAAAAAGTACAGATGGCCAACAGACACATGAAAAGATGCTCCACATCCCTAATTATCAGAGAAATGCACATTAAAACTACAATGAGATATCACCTCACACCAGTAAGGATGGCTGCTATCCAAAAGACAAACAACAGCAAATGTTGGTGAGGCTGTGGAGAAAGGTGAACCCTCCTACACTGCTGGTGGGAATGTAAATTAGTTCAACCATTGTGGAAAGCAGTATGGAGGTACATCAAAATGCTCAAAACATACCTACCATTTGACCCAAGAATTCCACTCATGGGAATTTGCCCTTAGAACGCAGCAATCAAGTTTGAGAAAGACAGATGCACCCCTATGTTTATCACAGCACTATTTACAATGGCCAAGAATTGGAAGCAACCTAGATGTCCATCGGTAGATGAATGGATGGGGAAGATGTGGTACATATACACAATGGAGTACTACTCAGCAATAAGAATAGGGCAAATCCTGCCATTTGCAGCAACATGGATGGTGCTGGAGGGTGTTGTGCTCAGTGAGGTAAGTCAAGCAGAGAGGAAGAAATACCAGATGGTTTCACTCATCTGTGTAGTGTGGGAGCAAAGGAAAAACTGAAGGAATGGGGCAGCAGTGGAATTACAGAACCCAAGAATGGACTGGCAGGTGCCAGGGGTAGGGGCAATGGGGAGGATGGGTGGGTGGGGAGGGATAAGGGGGGAAGAAGAAAGGGGGTATTAAGATTAGCATGAATACGGGGGGGAGGGAGAAAGGGGAGTGCTGTGCAACACAGAGAAGACAAGTAGTGATTCTACAACATTTTGCTATGCTGATGGACAGTGACTGTAAAGTGGTTTATAGGGGGGACCTGGTATAGGGGAGAGCCTAGTAAACATAATATTCTTCATGTAAGTGTAGATTAAAGATTAAAAAAAAAAGAACGTTAGAAAAGGGGGATTACTCCTTGATAGGATAAAACTAATGGTAAATCAACAATTAACGCATGCTTTAAATATCCTTAATTTTGATCACTTAAAGGGTGTCAGATGATTGGCTATGGAGGTAGAGTTTTCTGATAATATTCCTTTCTCTTAAAAAAAAAGCAGTTACTCTGTGGTGACCTCCAATGAGTTCTTCACAATGCTATAAAGGGCATATCAAAGTGTGGGCAAAGGGTCTCTTTGTGTTTATACAGAGGATCAAAGCCTAATTTGGCTACCCAGAAATTGAACTAAGATACGATATGAAGAAGAACTTCCAACATCAGCACTCTCTGGAAGAGTCATACCAGAAGATGATCATCAAAACACCTCAACAAAGATCCAGGCGATGCTGCAGTTGTAGCTACATCCATCCCACCGGTTCCTGGACTTGCCATTGGAATGAAGAAGGAGATATCTAAGCTGGCCTGTGCATACAATAAAACAACAAATTTGCCTGGATCTATACTGTTGTAATGCAACCAAGAATTAGGAGAAGTGCAAGTTGTAGCGCTCCAAAATCTTACGACTACAGACTATCTACTGTTAAAAGAACATATGGGATGTGAACAGTTCCCAGGAATGGGTTGTTTCAATTTGTCTGATTTCTCTCAGACTGTTCAAGTACAGTTGGACAATATCCATCGTATCATAGACAAATTTTCACAAATGCCTAGGGTGCCTAACTGGTTTTCTTGGCTTCACTGGATATGGCTGGTAATTATAGATCTGCTTTGGTTATGTAACTGTATTACTATTATGTTAATATGTGTGTACAATTTAGTTAGTATTTTAAAACCTATACATGCTTAAGTGACTCTACAAGAAGGTATGTTAAAGAAATAATCAATCCTCCCATGTTTTCTTCCATCTGCTACCTCTATTGCATTTCTTCTTCCTTCCTAATTACAACCCTTAAATAGAATTCATGCCTCATATCGCATTTACCAAGTATCCTAATTCCTCCAAGTGGTAAGGTTACCTCAAGGCAAATGCTGGGCATAGAAGCCACAGGGCATAAATCTGCAAAGAAGTAAAAAGCTAACCTTTTCAAACAATATGGCTTCTCTCTCACTTACCAACTTTACATCTCCCTGTATGGCCCCAGATGATGACTGGTTAGCCAGAGACGGGTAAGATTCCTCAAGGGAGGAACAACCTAAGACAGGCACAGTCGCAGGGGGGCCATCAGGTGAGAAATTCGGGATCAAGAGTGGTGAAGCTTAGAACCTCATCCCCCCTGTTTTGAGAGAAATCTTCTGCATCTGTGGATGTTTTATTGCCCTTGTCTAGCTCAGATTAACACATAGTCTACAGGCACACACCTGATCATCTACAATTGCTCTCTTACAACACTAAACTATGTTTTCTACCTTTATCTTGCATCTACCTACCACTTTAGCATTTTATTAAAAATAAAAAAATAATAATAATAAAGGGAGAAATGTGGGATTCACATATAAATAAAGTATAAAAATCAAACGAATATTCATATTTGACCTGATTGTTTATAGTTCATAATGCTTGATCAAAACCAAAAGCTTCTGTGATGACTGCCCTTGTACTGTTCAACATGTAAGAACTTATTCACTATTTAAGAATTCATTCACCATGTAATAACTTGTTCCTTATGCTTCAGAAGATTGGAGACTGATGAGAATTAGGCTTGAGATGGATTAATGATTGTGCATTGAGCATTGAATCCCCTGTACAGAATTTTATTGTTGTTAACAACCATTTGGTCAATAAATATGAGAGATGCCCTCTCAAAAAAAAAAAACATAAATGCAAATAAATACAAATTTTATATATAATAGATATAAAAGCTATAGAAACAAACATATAAAGATGTGATGTTTAAATAACTCTGTATACATTTACATTAAATATGTGTATATATGCTTAATTTTATGTAAATAAATATATATAATATTTGAACTATATAATTTTGTTTCAGTATATCTACTTACTATATCTATGAAAATATAACCTGGGCTTTCTCTGGGGAAATACAAAGAGAAGTACTAACACCTATAAATGGATTCCATCATACCTATAACTTACACAGTATAAAATTTTTTCAGGTTTCCTGTAACTCAACAACCTAGTTGTGGTGAGCAAAAGGCAGCTGGTAAAATCACCAGTTTGTAAGAGGTTACCGGTTAGTAGACATGAAAAAATGTAGATGAACAATATGTAATCATATCCAACATAGGAAACAGATGCTTCTAGTGAAGTTTTAATGCTTAACATAAATATAAATAGTTTAGTAAAGCAAAGATTAAGAAAATTACAAGAAAGTGGCCACATTCATTCATTTACACTCCAATATATACAACAATACTAATAGGAAATAGTGAAGGGCAATGAATCAAAATGTAGATACAGGAGAAGATAGTGACAATGCAGATTTAACAAGAAAACAGACTTTGGCACAAACTATGAATCACAGGGAAATATAATTTGTTTTCAGTACCATTCAGAACTGTTTATACAATAATTACTGTTTTATGTTTAATTTTGTGTGTGGTTGAATACTTTTGTTCCAGAAATGATGGGGGTTATATGTTCAGGAAAACAGTATTTGCTAATTCAAAGATGCCTGGATATTAGGTAATTTTGGTCTACTGTAATATTAATCTTTTGTTGAACAAATAATGACAGCTGGCATTCATGCCTCAATGGGCAGTAGCCAAAAATATTTTTCCTTCAAATGCAATTAGTACTGAAGGCTTAATTCATACTGAATGCCTCTATCTGTGTTTATGTATTCCATTAATTCTAATAAATATGGTTGTAATGTAATATCAGTTGTTTTTTGTTTAAATCAAGTGGGTCACTGAAAGCTTTTGAACTTAAAACTAAATATACAAATTTGTACCAATTGCATTGAATCTCATACCACTCACCACATTTCACCCATTTATTCCATAGTCCATGAATATCTAAGTAGTTACAATCCTAAGCATATAAAATATTTCTGTTTTCAGAAAAAAAATTTCACATATTTAAACTCCCATCATCAATACACCAGCATGACACTTTTTCCACAACTATGCTAAAATATGGTCAAACCTAGTTTTCTAATTGTTGCTATTTTATGTTTATTATGTTATTTGTCATTTTTGTCTGAGTTGCATTTTTCAGATTGCTAGTGAATTAGATGTCATAATTGAATAAATATGTGGGAATTATGTCACGGGTATTAAAAATATTAGTTTTTCCATGTTTTAGTTGATATATTAATGTGAGAATAATTTTTTTAACATATTTGCACATTGTGAAATAATTACAAGTATGATAATTAACACAGCCATCATCTCACATAATTACCATATTTTGTGTGTGTCATTAGAAAACAGGATCTTCCTTCTATGAAAATCTCAAGTACACAATATATTAGTCCTACTTATAGTCACCGTGGTATATATTAGTTCTCCAGAAAACTGGAGTTACAGGCAGGCTCATACTGAAAGCCACGCCTTAACTAAATGTAGACTCTAAAATGAAAACCACCATTGGAATCAGCACAGGGATGGGTAGGAAAACCTGAACTGCAATTGACTAATTGCTGGAGACTCAGTTTTGCACTTAGTTTGCACAACTCTTAGAGTCACAAACTCCAGGGAACTCAGTCAAGGTGATGCTGATATCTCATGTCATTTTGATTTGCAAAACCATGATGATTAATGAGGAGGAGCATCTCTTTAAGTACCTGTTGGCCATTTGTATTTCTTCTTTTGAGAGAAGGTCTGTTAAGGTCTTCACCCATTTTTTAATCAGGTTATTTGTTTTGTTGGTGTTGAGTCACAGGATTTCTATGTATATTTTGAATGTTAACCCCTTATAGGAGAAATCATTTATGAATATATTTTCCTATAGTGTACCTTGTCTTTTTGTTCTGTTGATGGTGTCCTTTGCTGTACTGAAACTTTTAGTTAGATGTAGTCTGACTTGTTCCTTTTTATATTTTATTTCTCTTACCTGCGATGTGTCCAGAAAAAAAAATTGCTCCTGCGTATGTTCAAGATGTTTTCCTTATATTTTCTTTGTAGTGCTTTGTGGATCAATGTCATCATGTAGTACTTTAATTGATCTTGAGCTATTTTTTATGTTTGGAGTTTTTCAGTAATGCAGTTTCATTGTGTTGTATGTAGCTGTCTAGTTTTCACAACAAAAGTTATTGAAGAGACTATACCTCATTGTATTTTCATGGCTACTGCATTATATATTAATTTACCAAAGATTATTTGTGCTCTAGCCTCTTCTATTGATCTCTGTGTCAATTCCTACATGAATACCATACTGTTTTGTTTACTGTAGCTTTGTCATATAGCTTGAAACCAGGAAACATACCCTCAGCTTTGTTCTTCTTTCTCAAGATTGCTTTATTGGAGTCATTTGTGGTTTCATATGGATTTTATGGTTATTTGCACCAGTTCTTTGAAAAATGCCATTGATATTTTTATATTTATTTTATGGAACCTGTACAATTACATTGCAGACAATGGGCATTTTGACAATAATAACTCCTCCTATCCGTTAGCATGCTATAGATTTCCATTGATTTTTGTCTTCTGTATTTTCACTCATGAGTACCTTAGAGTTTTCAAAGTAGTTGTCTTTTGCCTTCTTGGTTAGGTTTATTTGCAGGAATTTTATTCTCTTGGCTGATTCAATTGTAAATGGAATTGTTTTCTTGAGTTCATTTTCTGCTATTTCATTGTTAGAAAACAGTAATGCAACAGATTTCTGTTTATTAATTTTATGTCCTCCAACTTTGTTGAATCCAGTTAATATTCTAATACATTTGGTGGAGATTTTAGGGTATTCTATATGTAGTATCATTACATCTGCAAATAGTGACAGTTTTACATCATCCATAATAATTTTATGTCTTTTACCTCTTTATCATTTTTTGATTACCTTCGTGAGGACTTCCTATACTTCGTTAAATTAAAGTGGAGAGAGTGGATATCCTTGTCTTGTTCCTGATCTTGGAGGAAAAGCTTTCATGTTTTCACTATTTAGTATGAAGTTAACATTGGTTCTGCTGCATATGGCATTTATTATGTTGAGGTTTGTTCGGTCTAGAACCATTTTATTTGTAGTTTTTAATCATGAGTGGATATTGAATTTTTTCAAATGCTTTTTTAGCATCTGTTAAGGTGATCAGATGATTTTAATCCTTTTTTTGTAATATGGTGTGTCACATTGACTGATTTGTGAATAGTGCACCATCCTTTCACCTTTGGATTTAGTCTGACTTGGTCATGGATGGAACTTCTGATATATATTTGAATATGTTTTACCAATATTTTGTTGAGGATTTTTGTATCTATGTTCATCAAGGATATTGGTTTATTGTTTTATTTTTGTAGTGACTTTAATTTGTTTTTTGGAATAATGTTGCCCTCAAAGAATAAATTTTCAAGGTATTCCCTTCTCTTTTACATTTTGCAATGCTTTAAAAAATTTCAGTATTGAGTTTTCCTTAAATGTTTGGTAGAAATCAGCTGTGAAGCTGTCTGGTATTGGAATTTTTTCTACTGGGAAATTTTTTCCTTGCAAATTCAATTTCATTGCTTGTTTAGATTTTCTGCTTCTTTCTGGGTCAGTCTTGGATGTGTTCCCCTCGAGGAATTTTTCCATTTCTTCTTCCAAGTTGTCCAATGCATGGGCATATAATTATTCATAGAATTCTCTAAAAACTTCTCATATTTCTGTTGTGTAAGCTCTAACTTGATATATTATGTTGACTATTGTTTTCTGGCATCATATTAGGGTTATATGTAGTATGTTTTATGCACTCCATGGAAAATTAAAATTTTTAAATTTTTAACGAAAAATATTATTTTCTTGTTTGAGGGTATTGTTAACATTTCTTTTATGTCAGGTTAGTTTATCATGCTATTCAAAATCTGTCCTTTTGTTGATATTACTCATGTTCCTTAAGAGATGTTAGCTGAAAAGTATATCAGCCTGGGGTTTATTAAAACAACGGTCATCCCTGAGGCCAGCCAGGAGGAAAAGTGTGGCTTAACAAAACACAATACACATCCTTAGGTGACAAGGTTCTCACTGACCAACACGATACCCACACATGAAGTAGGAACACAGTCCACAACATCCATTTCTTTCTCTCATTGGATGGAGTAATGTGGGTTGGTAGCCTTTCTGTGAAACATCAGAATTCACCTAAACATCCTCCTCAGACATGCTCCCAAATGTTGCCAATGTTATTCTGGAGCTCCAATGTAGTTTTTCCTGACAGATATTTCCAGATCAATATTTTTGGTGAAGGGACTAATTCCCAAACTGTCCATCTTCTATGACATCACTTCATTTCCTTATAGTTTTACAGATATTATATTCCCTGGGAAATTTTTATTTTTGCTATATACTGTGAAATGTTCCTTTATCTTCCTACTTATATTGTTTAAATGAAAGTGTGCAATTAAATTTATTCTTTGTCCTTTGTATGTTTTTTCTCCAGCTTATTTTCAGTTTTACTCTTTACAACTAGGAGTAATTTTACCATGATGTGTCTTTATGAAGCTTTCTTCATGTTTGTTTTGCTTACAATATATTTATCTCAGACATGGTGGTTTGTAGTTAACATCAAAATTGTAAAACTTTGGCCATTATTTTTTTAAACGTATTTATTCCCCTTTTTCTTACTTTCTCCTTTGTGGATCATATGTAAAATGGGCTAATTTTAGTTGATTTTTTACATTTTAAAAACTCTTTTTGTGTGTTTTATTCCCAATAGTTTCTATAACTGTAATTTCAGCTTCATTCTTTTCTTTTGCAATGCTTAAAATGCCATTGTCCACAAATATATTTTAACTCTAAAATTCTGATTTGGATAAAAGATCTGGGTCTTTTAAAATTTAAACTAAACTATAGAACTCATGGGCAGTTTCTTTGTCCACCTTCTTTTCTTTTCTTTTCTTTTCTTTTCTTTTCTTTTCTTTTCTTTTCTTTTCTTTTCTTTTTTTTTTTTTTTTTGCTCTCATTTCCATCCAGCGTCCAGTTATGAGATGGAATCATGGCATTCAATCCACTATATTACATGGTATTTTGTGATCATGTTATCTATTGTCCTCACATCTGTGACCAATTCTCAGTCTTCCCTGTGTTTCATGATCATTATTTCATTTTTTTTGGAACACAGTGGTGAATTATTTTACAGAATGCTTCCCCTTTTGTGTCTGATGCTTTCTCATGATTAGATTTGAGCTATAAGCTTGGGAAGAGCAATACAGAAATGAAGGTACCTTCCCTTCCACTCTATCACTGTATATTTTAGATTAAGTTCAATGACACTGAATATGTTAATACTGATAGTTTGTCAAGGTGCTGTCTGTTTTCGCCACCACAATATACACATGCTAGGCAAAAGAACCAATGTATCTTAGCCCAGCACCTGGCTATGGAAACAAGAGCAATGACATAAGTATGAGAAAAATGGCCAAGGAATGGAGCCTCCATGACAAAGAATCTCAAAACTTATTAGTAAAATTATAATGTACTACATTTGGCTTAAGATAAATGGGAATATTACTATTGATGGGATGAAAGTTGGATAAAATCTGGAATATAGGAACAAACATTATGTGAGTAGTTTCATTTGTCTGAATTTGTTATGAAAATTAATATTATGTTTAATTGGAGAACACTTCTATCTACTCTTGTAAAAAAGAAAAAGAGGCATGTATTCCAACATTCTTCATGTACCAACTGGATAAGCCAAATGGGAATATATAGAAATGCTGAAATGCTCCCGATTGTTGTTTTGGATTAGCTAAATATACCAAGTGGAGGAAAAGAGATTAACATTTTAATACATAACGTGTTAAGAGCCCAGTTTTTTTTTTGCGATATTTTGACTCCGTATTCCACATTTGGGGAAAATGCTATCTCCTATCCATAAAAATACCTAAGTACATCTTTAAATGGTTAAATAAATAGTGGACAATCTGATCTGAAAATAGTGTTCTTCCTCTAGATGCCTTGGGCCCCAAAGATCCACACTCAGATTTGATTTTGGAAGTGCCTATAACACGTCCTTGTGCAGGATGGAACTTGTGGAAAAGGCCATGAGAAGCTTCTAACAGGGACTAGTTGAATTTAGACCATAGAATTTTCAATGGAGAGATACTAGCTTGGTATTTCCCTTAATGATATTGGAGTCTGACTGAAGGACCTACAGTAATCATAAAAGCTAAGATAGCCCGTGTATTTGGTGGATATTGAATACTCTAATGGGGATGGTGGTGTCCAGAGGAGTTCCACAGTAAAGTGGAAATGGATTCTGCAAGAACATGCTACCAGGTAATGAAACCACCCACCTTATTCACAAAGTGACAACATATTTTTTCCAAGACTGACATTTTAACCACCTGAGGAACTTCTGAATCCTGTAGTCCCATGGGCAGTCCTATGAACAAAGAAAATTGAACAACAAAGAGCTGCCTGCTTTATGGTTTGTCATTGCAACATGAACAGACAGCATCCTACTGGGGAGCCGTCCACAGTGATTGAAAAGGAAAATCACATCAGCCTGGGGGGCTGAATTACATGTTGTTTCTCTTTATCCCTGGGCTGTTACTGCTTCATGGCCAGTGATTAAAGGCCTGTCAAAAATAATATATTTTTTGAATAATGGAATACTTGTTTGTTTAAGGAAAACCCTTGTTGACTATGGACGTTGGAAATTACCATAGGAATTCAAGGCATCAGAAGACCCCTTCACAGCATTGGAAGTTGATTGGAATTGAAAAGAGGGCATCCTGATGCTCTCATGGAGGTGGCCACTGAGTTCACGAAATGATAGGAAATGGAAGAGCTGCTGTGATGGAGAGATAGTCTGATATTTTTCTTCCTTCTTCTTATCACCAAATTCTATCTCCCACGTAGCTGGAAGTTTGGAATGACGCATGTACACACAAGAGACTTCAAAAGGGTCCTGACAGGAGGAATAACAATAAACTCCTGAATGGGCTTGCATACACAGTTGTAGAAGCAACGGTTTACAAAAATCCTTAAATGGAAGATATTGGGACAGTGTTATCACATCAAATGAATATACTATCTTGCATATCATTTTCAGAGTAATGGATTCCAAGACAATGGGAATGAGCAAATGAAATATTTGTTGACAGAAACTGGAGAGTGACAGGCATGAAATGCTGTCATAACTTTCATAGATCTGAGAATCACACCCAATAAGAGGAAGACTAATGGATGGTTCCCTAAATAGATTCCTCTCCTTTTTAGGACTTGTGGGGAGGGAGGAGGGGAAGACACTGCTATGACTATAATTCTTCAGTACATGACTTCCGCTTTATTTTTTTCCAAGGTCACCTCAACCCTTTATTTCAACCAGGTTTTGTTGCCCAAGGCCTACACTTCATCAGTGGGTGCTTGAAGAGAGGATGTTCTCTAGACAGGAAACTACAACTATACCCTAAAATTTTTTGGTTAGTATTTGTAAGGGCCTGATGGAGTGGATTATGCTTTTGCCTCATCTGGAAACACTGGCATTTATAGTAAAATCTACATTGCTTAATCGTTGAAAGGGCCTACAAGTTCTGTACTTATGAATCCTACCCTATACGATGGGAATGGACCAAAGGTGGTAGTAGCCCAGTACTGTTTTCATGAAATAGAATATCACAAAAGCTGAACTAAACACCCTTCCAAAGACAGAAGAGTGTACAATATATTTTATGTTACTTTTATCTCAAAAGCTTACCTAAATATCAGCCACTAGTATCTCATGTGTTTAGGGACACAGGCACATGCTATATTTGATAAAGTAAATATCATCAAACTCTTTTTGTCATGTTTCAAATCTCTGTGTATCTCTCCTCCATGACAAATCAGGTGGACTATGCAGAAACCACTAGAAGAGATATTTGGTCATCTAGCACTTAAGGTCTAGATGAATGATATTCAATTATGACAACATCTGTATGCTCTCAATAAAAGTGGATGTACTAGTTCCTAATTTAATTATGTAACTCCTTTAAGTATACCAATTCACTCAAGATGACATGATGTTAGCCTTAATTAAATGTAGAAATAATATTAGGAAAGAACTGTAAAAGTATTAGACTGAGATAATAATTCTAAAACTATTGGCATATCTCGCTTGATGTCTAGACAACTACTTAGAGATCCACTGTGTGTCCTGTTGGTTAGGAAATTGGGTTTACTGGTTTCATGATAGTGCTGATTGTATGTTACTCAGGCTTTGGTCTGATTTAATTAGCTGAATATTACAGTGGTAGGAGCAATTTGTACCATTTAATTAATTATTAAGAGTGGAATAGTCTCATTTAAATATTGGGAAGTATTTTATGCAAACCTGAGTCAAAACTTTTGTGATAACTTTATGTTTTTAAGTCAAATCAATGACTTTAAAGAAAAAACAATTTGCAGCATGGAAAGTATAAAATGGGGTAGTAATTTATTGATTGTGAAATAAATAAGGCAGATACTTTATGAATTATAAATGATAGCATGAAAACTAGAAAAAAACCTAGATAACCAAAATTAACAAGAAAGTGACAATCATTTTCCAGCTGAAAGAAAATTAGAAAGAAGAAACTTTGGATAGAGTGTCAGTTTACACTTGAGCAAAGAGATGTTCCCGGAGCAAGGAGACCACAGCAGGCCTTCTAAACACTGGGTGCCGCCATGATAACGTCTGAAGTGGTCCACAGGCATCATACATTCTCCTCAATTTTACAAGGAACTTCTAAGGGGCTTTCAGCCCTATGAATTTTTAATAATTGTTAATTCAATGTGCTTGTTTAATTGTTCAACAGTGAAAAGTATACTATATATTTTTAAATCATTTTTACATTCTGCACTCATTTACATTTGATTACTATGTACCCCAAAGCCAGGTACTATTCTTAGTATATTTGCCTTTTTAATACCCCTCTTACTGGTGTCATGGTTATTAGAATATATAATTTTGAAGTTATTCTCCTAGGATTTATTCAAGATTTTTCTACTCATTTTTCACGACAGTTTCAGAATCACCTTAAGATTTTGTCCATTTTATTTTTTTCATTACAACCTTTGCATTAGCTACTCATCAGGGACTCATCCTAGCATAGGTAATAATTTACATTGTCATATACAATAACCATTTCCATTTTTCATCCTGTGGCAGCCAATTTTCAAAATTATAGCCGTAACTTCCCGATTTACAAGGGTGAATTTGGGTTTGCATCAGACACTTTTGGTTAGTTTAATTCAGATATGAAAGTTGAACATACATTCTAATTTTTTATTGAAGCATTACTGATATATGTTCTTATATTGGTTTCAAGTATAAAGCACAGTGGTTGAACAGTTACACATATGATTTAATCCTCATCCCCACTAATGTGGCTGCTCTCTGTCAACATAGAAAGATGTTACAGACCCATCGATTATATTCTCCATGTTGTATTACTATCCCATTGATCAGCTTACATTATGATTGAGAATTTTTTATCCTCTTTTATCTCCCTCACCCTCCCAATCCATCCATGCCAATTCCTCCCCCATGGTAACAACTAGTCATTTCTCAGTGTCCTGAGTCTGGTTAAAACATATTTTATAAATGTATTTATTTATTAGGCCACTGTTGACCTATAAACCATTTGAGGACTTGTGCTTTCTCAAGGTTTTTTAAATGTGTTTCAAATATCATCTCTATAAATTGACTTTTGCTGATTTAATTAATCTCAGTGGACTGGCCAAAATATCTGCAGATAACAGGGTATTGAAGAGCCTTTTGCATTTCAGAAAGTTGAAGGTGAAATTACTAGTCTCCTGGGGCTTCCCAGGGGTACAAATAAAACATGACCTTTCAGAGAGAGATCACCTGGTAAAACAGAAGAGCCTGATGCAAGTCATCTCATGTGGCTTAGACTGAAAATCCTTTCATCTTCAAGAAAGGACTCTCTGATGTGTCTGATGAAGGAAATTGAAGAGTATGGTCTTGGCCTTTACCGAAGCAAGTCTTTGTGAGAAGTACTGATATGTGGGAGAGAGAGACCTCATGTCTCAGTCATCAGCATATCTGGATTTACACTTCATGCACATTCCTTATTTGGACTCTATTTTGATTTTTATACCCCATTGGACAAAACATATTTTTTTGAAGGTATATAGACAGTATTTAATATTTTAGCTTTATTATATTTCTTATACCTTGATTATTTCATTTGATTAATTAATAAGCACTCTTCAAGGTAAACGTTTTGTATATGAGTTGTGCATATTTCATTCAGTAAACCAATTTATATCACATATTTACAGCATATAAGGACATAATTTTTCTCTCATCAATTTGTTTTAGCATCATCTTATCCCTTTGCAATTGACTACAGGTTTCTGAAGTATGTTGGCAGATATGTACAACCTCACCATCTTCACAGAATTCCTCCTGATGGACGTCTCAAGCTCCCGGGAGCTCCAAATCTTGCAAGGTTTGATATTCTTAGTGGTTTATCTGGGTGCCCTGGCTGGAAATCTACTGACGTTTACCATCATTGTTATCGATCCACATCTTCACTTCCCCATGTACTTTTTTATGGGCAATTTATCCCTTATAGATTTTGGATACATCTCAGTTACTGTTCCCAAATCTATCACAAATTCTTTGATGGGTCATAAAGTGATTTCTCTTAGAGCATGTGCTGCTCAGACTTTCCTATATATTTTCTTTGGATCTGCAGAGTTCTTCTTCCTTGTGGTCATGTCCTATGACCGCTATGTGGCCATCTGTCACCCTCTGCACTATGCATCCACCATGAGCCCCCATTTCTGCACACAGGTGTCATGTGGCTCATGGGCCAGTGGGCTGGTCTATTCTGCTGTCCACACAGGGACCATGTTCAGTCATCCCTTCACAAAGTCCAATGTGATTCACCAGTTTTTCTGTGATGTACCTCAAATTGTGAGCATAGCATCTAAGGCTGTGCAGTTTTCTGAGTTTGTGGCCCTTGCTGTCAGTGCCTGCATTGCATTACTTGGCTTTGTCATCTTATTTGCCTCATATGTTCACATCTTTTCAACTGTGCTGCACATGCATTCTGTGGAAGCCCAGAACAAAGCTTTGTCCACCTGCTCCCCCCAGATAGCTACACTTACTCTGTTTATAATTACAGGATTGTTTGCTTGTTTAGGCCCTGTTTCAAACTCATCAAGCATTCAAACCCTCCTCACAGCAATGTTCTACTCCATGGTGTCCCCCTTAGTCAACCCCATTATCTTTAGCCTCAGGAACAGGGAGATTAAGTCTGCTGTGCATAGAATGTTAAAGAAAGTTTTCCAGTTCCACAGAAGAGATTTTATTTCTTAACCAGAAATTAATGTTTCTCTAATCAATGCGGGAAAATGTGTACAAAAATATTAACTTTAATTTTAGAGTTACATATTAGTAGTGTGGTCATTTAATAAAAGAGATGGATGTATTAATAAATTTGAAGTAAATCATGTGAACAAAATACCTGTTTGAATAAAATGAGCTATTATTTCTTGTAGCACTGTCTTTAAACACTAATTGTTATACAGTATGTAGTAGTATTTTATGTTGTTTCATTAAAATGATTTTGCAAGTGAATAAAGATCTAAAATGATAAATTTATTCCCCACAGGTGCACTGATTTTTTGTAAAGCTGAGATGAAAAATCAGTTGTGTTTTTCTGTAAGATAATCCATACCTGTAATTTTTTACCTTATCCCTTTATTTCAGTGTATTTTCACATTCCATGGATGATTATAAAGGATGTAATTTTATTAGATACCTACTGAAAATAATACTTGTATCTGTTAAAATATGCCCATCATATGCATAAACATGCACCACATAAATCCTTTTTCGATTGTCCAACTCTCATAGACTTAGCAAAGTGAAAGTTGATAATTAGTACGCATACTAGGAAACCCTGAATAGTTCCTTATAGACATATAAAACAATGCATCATAAAATAGTATTTATCATTGCAAGCATATAATTGTGATAGTGTTTTAATTAATGCTTAGAAGACGTATTAATCATTTATAAGACAAAGACTAAAAACATGGAGATAAGTTAGTTGAATTTAGTCATTGACCTTGTTGTTCATGGAACCTGGTTGCATGTGATGGGGTGAGACACAGGGAAATACAAATTTGGGGCCAGGAGTAGCTGGCCATTATGGTAGGTAGGAGAGAATATACAGCTTAACACACATTGCATGATTCCTATCAGAGAAAAATATTTGTTGTACTCTGTAACCTTAAGAAGTTTTGTTGAAATTGTATGTATACTTCCTATTTCAGTGTTGAGTTAAATATTTTTATTCCAGCAGAGGGGAGGAACCTATATTTATAAAAATGCGTATGATTTCCATGATTTCAAGATATATAGTAACCTTGATCTAGCCTAAAATTAAAACTTAAAGTGAACTACCTCTGGCATTTCATGATCTAGAGCCCTAACTGAACAAACTCAAAGGGAGAACTCCCTCCAGTTTAGTTGTTATATAAGTCAGAATTCATACTCAATATGGCCATCTGTTTTAGTTGTGTGATCCATTCATTCTAATAAATACTATAAATCTCATGTTTGTTTTGTTTTAACCCAAAGGGATTGTTGAAGTTGCTGATTATAATTGTTTAATTTATTCTTCCTACAGCATTGCACCTCATAGGACTTGCCACATTTCATTTATTCATACCCTAACCAGTGAATATATACATTATTCCAACTCACCTACACTAAAGGATTTTGTTAAAAAAGATCTCCACCCATTTCTACTCCATTCGTATTCCTCTATGTGATGATTACTGCACATCCTTAGAAAATTTAAAAACCCAGTTTTCCAATTGTTGTCATTTATGTGTTAATAAAGTTTCATCTCAGTTGTATTTCAGAATATTAGAGAATTAGAATTTCTTTTAAATGATATACATATTGTACTTAAAAATATGTAAGGGAGTTATTTTATAAATATGTAAAGCTAGTTTTGTGCCCATTTTTATTGAATTATTGAATTTCTGATCATATCACTGTGATTTGATAATATTAGTATATATAGATTTGCTAATAATATATATATTCCTTTCTCACTTTGAAGAAAGAGAAGCAATTCCTATATTTACATTTCTATTTAAGTGGTGGCATCTTCTTTTTGAAGAATGTTTTATTACCATCAAACTATTTTATCTGAATTTTCTGGGTTTCAATATTTTTTGAGAAATTGTTATCAACCCAAGAGCATAAACGTATCTAATTTTTTATTTTCTCTGTGATTGTACTGTTTACAGTTTGATTTTAATTATTCAAACTCCAACATTTTAGAGCAGAAAGAATGCAGGTGATTACATATGTGACATATCTCCTAATTTTGATACAGTTTTATTTGTCACTATCTACAAATCCACTTTTCTTTTGCTTTGGGAAAACCCTTAATTAAAATATAAATTTACCACAAATGCATACATTTATTTATGAGTATTTTATGTTCATTTTATATATTTACTTCTCCGTTAAAATATTAGTCTGGCAACCTAGAGCTACTGAAGAAACATTAATTTTATTTATATACTTTTCTTTTTCAAGTTGAGTAATACCAGGAATACTCTGGGAAAACTGATTTTACAAATACGAGGTAATATTCTCTCTTTGAAGATAATACTTAGGCATGGAATTAATACATATTAATTGCAAAATTGAAGTATAGAAAGAAATTATTTATTTTAATGGTTCTCCATAAAGAAGATCCAAATTTCCTGAAAATAATTGCACATTTGTATGTATTTATTCTAAACTTGATTTCTTTCTAATTTTAAAGGTACACTTGAACACTTTCATTAAATACATTGAGTTTGGTACAGTGCTAATAGAATCCACTTCTGCATAGTGAAAAATGCATTGTTATATCAAATCTTCCCTCTCGTAAGATGTACCTACTATATGCTTAGCAATTTAGAGTTGGAGAAAGAAACATGTTTAGCTTCTCAACTTTTTATTATTCTAAATATTATCAATTTACTAGCTTTTTCTGTTTAGGCATTAACAGACTTAAAGCAGGGGAAGATAGCAGGTAAAGAAAGATAAAGAAAATTCTAAATGGCTATTTTACAGGTAATTGTCATCGATGCCCTATGTGTATTATCAATACACATTACAGACCTTTTTCCAATGGTACACTCTTTATTCACATACACTAGCATACACATTTACCAGGTTTATTGAGTGATAACTGAAAGCCATGATGTGGAAGATACCAAACTGTCCATCGAGAGATGAATGGTTAAAGAGTGTCATGTATATATAATGGAATATTATTCAGCCATAAAAAGAAAGAAATCTTGCCATTTGTGACATCATGGAACTATCTAGAGGATATTATGCTAGGTGTAACAAGCCAGGCACAGAAATACAAATACCATATGATTTTATGTACTTGTGGAAATGAAAATAAAAACAATACAAAATGAACAAAATAGCAGTACACTCATAAACACTGGGAAGTGACTGGTGGTTACCATGGCGGAGGTGTTGGGAATGGGGTTGGGGAAGTTGAGGGAGGTAACAAGGAACAAAACTTTTTAATCATAATATAATTTGGTGAATCAGACATGTTGTGGACGGTAGTACAGCATGGAAAATACATCTAATGATTCTGTAACACATTCCTATATGGGAAGATCATAACCGCACTGGTCAGTGTGAGGATTTAATAATATGCATAACTGTTGAACCACCATTTTGTATACTTGGAACCAATATAAGATTGTATCTCGATTACACTTCAGTTAACAAAAAGAAAAGTAATATTGTCTAAGTTTACGGTGCAAACCATGAAAATTTAAAACCGTATATGTGGTGAATGACAACTGCAATAATGTTCCTAAACACAGTACCCCACATAATTACATATTTTTGTTGTGGAACATCTTTTAGAATTTACTCTGAATAACTTTAAATTATATAATGCAGTATGGGTAATTACATTCAACATGCTGTACATTAGATCCCCAGGACCTATCATTTCTTTACTAGTTGTATCAATTTTAGTAAAATCATAGAGCAGTGTAACCACTACCACAATCAAGATACAGAACAAGTCCACCACCTTCCAAAATTTCCCTCTGCCCTTTTTGTAGAAAATTCCTTTCTCCCTCCTCACCATGGCAACCACTCATCTCTTTCTAACACTATAGGTTTGCCTTTTCCAGAATACTGTAAATATAATCATGAAGTATTCTTTTCTTTAAATTAAACTTTTTATTTTAAGATAATTGTAAAATTCACATGTTGTGAATATTCTCCCTAATGGTAATGTGTTATAAAAACTATAGTGAAATATCAGAAGCAGGGTTAGCTTTGATTCAGTCAAGGGACAGAACATTTCCATCGCCACAAAGAAACCTCCTGTTGCCCTTTTATAGCCACGCCTACTTCCCTCCTCCCAAGACCCTAATCCTCACCCCTCAGAAACTACTAATTTTGGTCTTTGTTTCTAATTTTGTCATCTCAAGATTGTTCTATAAATAGAATCATACAGTGTGTGTGTAGTACTTTGTACTGGCTTTTTCTTTTCTTTTACTTATGGTATCATTGATATGCAATCTCATGAGCAACATTGTGGTGTCAACATTCATCCATATTATCAAGTTGCCCCACACTCCACTGCAATAACTGTCCATCAGCATACTAAGATGCTATAGAGTCATTACTTGTCTTCTTCCTGCTGTACGGCTTCCCTGTGACCTACTTATATTATGTGTGCAAATTATAATGCTCCTTAATCCCCTTTTCCTTCCCTGCTTGCCAACCCATCCAAAACTATTTCCTTTGTTAACTGCTAGTCACTTCATAGAGTCTGTGAGTATGCTGCTGTAGGCAGCATATAGGTTGGTCTTCCTTTTTTATCCATTCTGTAGTATGTCTTTTGATTTGTGTATACAGTCCATTTACATTTAGTGTGATTATTAATAGATATGTACTTATAGCCATTGCAGTATTTAGATTCATGGTTACCATATGTTCAAGGGCAGCTTCTTTTCTATCTCACAGTCTACCTTAAGTCACTTTTTACACTATTATAAACATATTATGTAGATTCTTTTTTCTCTCCCTTCTTTTTCTTCCTCCTCCACTCTTTATATGGTACGTAGCATATTCTGTAGTCTTTGTGTATCCCTTGATTGACTTTGTGGGTAGCTCATTTAATTTTGTATTTCGTTAGTATTTAGTTAGTCTACTACCTTTGCTGTGGTTTTATTTTCTCTGGTGACAGCTGTTTAGCCTTATACACACTTCCATCTAGAGCAGTCCCTTCAGAATACACTGTAAAGATGGTTTGTGGGTGGTAAATACCCTCAACTTTTGCTTATCTGGGAATTGTTTAATCCCTCCTTCAAATTTAAAAGATAATCTTGCTGGATAGAGTACCCTTTATTTGAGGCACTTCTGCTTTATTGTATTGAATACATCATGCCACTCTCTTCTGATCTGTAAGGTTTCAGCTGAGAAGTCTTATGATAGCCTCATGGGTTTTCCTTTGTAGGTGTTCTTTTCTCTCTCTCTGGCTGCTTTTACTACTCTGTCCTTGTCCTCAATCTTTGCCATGTTAATAATTATATGTCTTGGTGTTGTCCTACTTGGGTCCCTTGTGTTAGGAGATCTGAGGACTTCCATGGTGGCAAGCCTTTCTTGACCAATAACTTCCTCCTTGACACAGAGACAGCTGCACAAGTAAATCAGGTCACCTCCCTGGCCCAATTCCAGCAAACTCTCCAGAAACTGGAAGAAGCTCTAGAAGGGAAGGAAGTCCTTATTTTGAGCCAGGAAACATAGTCTTAGTTAAGACAGTGCTGTCTACTGGTTCTTCTCTCACCCCCATCTTGGAAGGACTGCTTACAGTAATTCTCCTCACTCCCACTGCAACAAAGGTGACAGGGCACAAGTCTCCAATTCATCACTCCTTACTGAAGGACTCGGAGTCTGAAAAACCAAGCTGTCCTCTGATCAAGGAGGACTCCCTGCCCCATTTTTCTTGTGAGTTTGTAGGATATCTGAAGATCCTTTTTAAGTGGCAGATTCCTAAGTTAAGCACCTCATTACTCCAGAGAACTGGATCTTTTTTTGGCATAACTGTGGGAGTGTAATTTCTTGATTTCCTATTGTTCAATGTTTTTGTGACCCCCTCCCAGTGGCCAGAAGCATCTCTGTCCCTGCTGGGTTTAAAGTACAAGCAATGGCCTTAAACCAAACTTATTAATATTATTGACACCATCCTTTTTGGCTCCTCCCATGGCAGCAGTGTATTCTTTGACTTCAGTAGTTACCAAAATTGCTAATCTAACTAACCAGAGCAAAAACTGGATCTGCCCCTGCTGAGATCATTTGGTGGATAATGCAGATCTCCTAGGTATACTGATATCACTAGAAACAATTGCTAATACCATAACACAATATTGGGGTTTTTCTTTTACAAACTATACCACCACCAAAAATGATGGACTAGGTAGAGGCCCATGGTCCCATGATCTACAGTGGTTTACTCCATTACTAGCTAAGCAAGTAGGCAATGTCTAGCTACTTGCTGACAAAACCAGTCTGTGCTTCTCAGATTCATGGGGTATGGGTCTTCTATTTCTATAACACCACCTTTATGTATAATTATACCTCTCCTTAGTGGAAGCCACAAATCTGGAGACATTTCACTGAAGAGGAGACGACTTTGATGTCTATAGCCTTCCTACACCATCATCCGAGACCCATGTTTGCAAGGCAAATCTCTGGCCTCTGGTTATGGTGAGGCAATAATAAATTCAATGCTGCCAATCATAATGATATTGAGGTTTGGGCCATAGCCATCAATTCCCTGGGGCAAGAGACTCTTGTCATTGGAACTAAAACAAAGACAGTCCTCAACATCTCCTGTGACAACTCCCAACCTTACCCTCATTTTTATGTCATTCAACTCTTTTTTGGAAGTCTTCACTGTCAGATTCCTCATACTCATAATGAATCCCTCACCGACTTCTCTCCCTTTTGTGCTCATGATTATTTCATGGGCTTAAAACCCTCTAGTTTTGACACCTGAGGGCCACAGGTTTCCTCTATTTTGGCCACCTATTGTAGTCTCTCAACCTCACACAAATACTCTCAGCTACAAGGATGGTCACCTGGAGTCTCACTGGCTGGGACTGGACTACATTTCTTTGTGGAACAAATGTGTGCTTGGCCCTGCTGAGGGTATGTATAGGGTGGTGCACAATAATTGCAACTACACCTAATGTATTAACTCTTAACATACCTCCTTCCTCACCTCCAGGCAGCTGCCTGACCCAGGTCCCTTCCTGGATGTGTCACTATGGCACCAGCCTAGGAGCCAGGTGCCTGAGACCCCTGATTTCAGTGGGCCATCCATAGATAGTGTAATATTACAGATGATTGGTGTAGGATACTTAATATTCCATGGCCTGTTTTGGTTTATAGGGACTCCTGAACTTGAAAGGAGCATTAGAAACATCCCCCTAGTTAAGTAGCGCACCTGGAAAGTGATAGCAGGAGCCATAGAAACCCAGGAAAAAGCCTCAGATTCCTCAGCTCAGGTGGTTCTTTGATTAGGAAAGCCTTGGATATGCTCATCGCTGTGGCCAGGGGCACCTGTGCTGTGCCCAGTGAGACCTGCTGTTTTTATGTTATCACCTCAGGACTAGTAGAAGAGAATTTAGAGAGGATCAAGCAGCACATCCATCTCTTTAATGAGCCCACAGAAAGGGAAATGCAGGACTCCTGACTGGGCCATATTTTCAAATCCACCATGGGCAGGTGTAGCCCCAGTTGGCACCCTTCATTCCCCTCCCTGGAGTGATATTATTTGCTCTTGTATTTGGACCATGTCTACTTAGTCTTCTAATTAAATCTGTCACCTCTTTTTTAGAGTCAATCAATCTCCAGATGGTAATGAAAATGGAAACCCCCATGACAGTCACCACACATTTACCAGGGGTCACTAGATAGGCCACTCAGAGATTTGAACCCAGACTGTTGTTCCCCAGGAGTCACCCATTGTCAGTAGGAAGCAGCCAAAGTGGTCTTTTCCCTTCTGCCTAGTGACAGTGAGGGTTACCTCTTCTGAGGTGGGGTTGAGGCAGGTGGGACTTAGGCAGACAAAGCTCAAGGCCCTGGTAAGGTAAAGTCATGGTCAGGGCTTCACAGTAAACAAGAAGCCTCACCATGGATATCTGGGAAAATCAGCCAGAGAAAAAAAGGTTTTTTTCCTCTTCCCTTTCATCCCAGCTTGGCCATAGCAACAGATCCCAGCAATAACTCCCAGCCACTTGCATGCTTTTGTGCTGATAATCCCCAGATAATGCAGCTCTAATGGCATCCCCTCTTGGAGCCCTCCTGGGCAGTGGGAGTTTTACTCTTTCCTTTTCTCTTTACATTAAAAACTTTCCTGGTTGTTGCATACTCTTGTCTGCTGACCTCATACCTCATAGCCTCCAAGACACGATCCTGGGAAAGCAGCAACTTCACTGGTAACAACTTCACCTAACACATGTCATTTAAAAAATCTTTTTTATGCCGGAAAAGCTAATGACTAGATCTACCTCTAGTACTGTAGGGAAAGTTGCATTTGATAGGGCAGATTTATACCTTCTTTGTTTTATTAATTGAAGTTTCATGTGTAATAAACATTTCTGATTTCAGTGTGTCTCACATAATGGTTTAATAAAAATAATATACCTTGGAGTAAATTTGGGCTTGAATATATTTTCCTTAAGGAAATTTCCACTTTTTATTTATTAATGGAGATGTAATGCATTTAGAAATCAAGCATGGTTATCTTATGTTTTCCTGTTGATCCTATAAGATATAGTTTCCTAATAGTTAATGAGGTTGGATTAAACACCTCATGATGTTCACATAATTTTTATTATGATAGGCTTTTTAATTTACCAAATAAATACTGAAAAATTATGTTTGCATATTTTATTCTGGGAATGTGACACATACCACCTTACTGCGGAATCACAGTAACTCATGGAAGTAGAATCTCTTTTCACCAGAGGTTTAAGGGGCCTATTAAGAAACTTGCCAAATTGCACAAGTTTGCTGTGGAAACAAATCAAACTCAGGCCAGCACATTCCTGGATTCACTCTCTTTATTTAAGTAACATAATTTATGATCATTTTTATCCAGTCTTGTTCAAATATAATTGATACATGTACATTTAAGGTATAAAATGGGATGATTTGATGTGTGTACATGTTACAAAATGATTGGCACATCCACCACTTCACATAATAACTACACTTTTATTGCAATGAGAATATTTAAGATCTGCTCTTTAAGCAAGTTTCAAGAATACAATGCATAATTATTAACTGTATTTACATGTTGTATATTAGGTCTACTCAGGATTTAGTCATCTTACAGCTATAAGATGGTACCTTAGACCACCTTCACTTACCTTCCACCCCTATTTCCAGCCCTGGGAAGCAAGAATGTACTTCCAGTTACTATAAATCTTTTGATTTTTATTTATATTCGACATATAAGTGAGATAATATACTATTTTTTTCTATGTGACTCATTTCAAAAAAATACTTATTTATAAATGACAAGATTTTTTTTGGCTTTATATATTCTTTCCTTTTTACTTTTATTTGTATTATTGTTGACATACAATCTTATATTGGTTTCAAATATACACACAGTTCAGCATATAATAATATCCTCAACCTATGACTAGAGTTATTACCTATCAACATATAAAGATGTTGCACAACCATTGACAATATTCTCCATGCTATACTACCACCCCTGTGTGCATATGTGTACATATGTACATATATATGTGTGTGTGTATATAATATTTATAATATATATATATAACAACTTTTTAGTCTATTCACATGTTGATGTACACTTTTGTTGTTTGCACGTCTCCTGTGATAAATGGTGCTGCAATGAGCACAGAGGGCAGATACCTCCTTGGTGAAGTGGTGCCATTTCCTTCAGTTATATAACTACCTAACGTGTCTAACAGGTCAGTGTTTGGTTGTTCCTAGGAGGCTTTTGAAGGAGGGTCACCAGTATACTTGTCAATGTCAACCAGAGAGTTCTGTATTATAGTTTTGATTATAAATATTTGTCCATCGTGTGCATAGAAAAGACACTGGTCATTTCCACAGGGGAGGGTGGTTAAGGGATTGCTGAACTACGGAAAGGAAGAAAAGTAGTGAGATTGTTTGACATCCTGATCTGGCTGATGGTGACATGACTACATATGTAGTCATGATTTAAAGAATTATGATGAAATTCTTCAGAATAAAAGAAATTAAAGATTTATAGAATTCCTTTAATTCTACTCAGGATTCTGCATTTTGTTGTATGTACTGCACCACACACACAAAAACAAACTAGATAATTATGTCTGTCCAGAGAAGTTGATCAGAGCTAACCTCCACTTAAAGGAAGGTAAAAAAATCATTTTACACAAAACAATGTACGAATAAAATGTTAGTATTTTTCACATCCTACTTTGTATAACCAGGAATAAATGTAGTGATTTAGGAAAAATTATCGGCAGGTGTTATTCTCCACATAGTGGCAGCTTCACTCATTTCGTAAGCAGTGCAGAAGGACGGGAGAGCTGAACAATGATGCAAGGCCTGGCCCAAGGCCACGGGGCCGTCTGAGCATCTCCAGCTCTCAGGCTCAACCAGGGGTTCACCCTTGTTGTTTGTGAAGCCACCTGATCTCTATCAACAACTATAGAATAGACGAGTTGGGAATTCCTGTAGGATGGTGCAGACTTGGCCTCACTGCAATGTCGCACAAAACATACATTGCTAAAAATGTGGCTTTAATTAGTGAGGCTAGTTTTGAGAGTATCTATGTTGTTGTAGGTACTACTAGGAATGGGAAAAATGTGTGAAATACACATCAGAGAATGTACGCTGTTCTTAACAGTATTTATTTTAGATGATTTCAAGTGGACAAAGATGGATCATCAACTACAAAACAAAACCATAGGCAGGTGCATTGTTAAGTCACTCCTAAACATTGCACAATTGCAGTCTGATTCTGCAGCACTTTATCTGGACACTTGTGGTTTTTCAATGAATCCTTCAGCTCCCCTAATGAATTTGATTATGGAGACTTCTGGGAAAAATTCACAACTGAACTAGATGCCCTTTGCTCAAGAGTTCAGGCATATTTAGAGGACTTTGATTTCTTTAGAATCCTGCTTCTTTAAAGCTAAAGCCAAGTAACTCATCCTCCCCCTTATCCCACTACATTGGGACTAACTTGAAAATGAGATACACAAAGTCCCTAGCATATTGTTCCAGAAACATTATCCCATCTTTTTCACACTGCAAGTTTCAATCAAAGATCATCAACCAAGGATCAACTATGAATCATCATCCTGTGATGATTTTGCAACAACATAAACTGTAAAACACTTCTCTGCCTCACTGATGTCCAATATGAAGCATGCACCTCTGCTAGAATTTAAGAAAAGTATTATTTCCCCAGCACTCTCAAATATAGTTAAAATATTTTCTGTACTTCTTTAATCAGAACTCTTTCCAGAGCTGCCTTCATATCCTTATTTCTCAGGCTGTATATGATGGGGTTCATGACTGGAGGAAACACAGTATAAGAAACAGACAAAAGGAGGTCCAGGATGGTCTGAGAGGGGGAGGGCGGCTTCAAGTAGGCCAAGGCAGCTGTGAAAGTGAATAGCGCCACAACCACCAGATGAGGGATGCATGTGGACAGGGTTTTGGACCTTCCCTCCTTGGAGGAGATCTTCAGGACAGCAGAGAAGATGTTGACATAGGAATATGAAATGGAGGTGAAACACATTATTGTCATAATTACACCTATTAATGACACTGAAGCTTCATCTATGTTCATTTCGGGGTCTGAGATCACCATAATCTGAGGGATATCACAGAAGAAGTGATGGATTTTATTGGAACTGAAATTTGTTGAAAATGTCGCTGAAGCATGCATGGCTCCATAAACCAATGCACTGACATATGAAGCCACCACCATCCGCCCACAGGCCCCCTTGTTCATAATGGTCTCATAGTGCAGCAGGTGGCAGATGGCCACATAGTGGTCATAGTACATCACTGTGAGGATTGAAAATTCAGCAGCACCAAAACCTGCAAAGAACAGCACCTGGAAAACACACCCAAGGAAGGATATTGTGTTCCTGATCATCAGGGAGTTGAGAACAAATTTAGGAACAGTGACAGAAATGTAGCAGAGATCTATGAGTGACAGGTTCTTCAGCAAGATGTACATGGGTGTGTGAAGCTGAGGATCTCAAGTAATAAGCATGATGATGAGCCCATTTCCTAACAGGGCTGCCAGGTAGACCATGAGGAACAGGATGCCCTGTAGGGTTTGCATCCTCAGGTCTTCAGACAATCCCAGAAGAAACTCAGTGACTCCTGTGTAGTTGATCATCATGTCCATGGTGTGTTCCCAAGTGTCACTGATGTAAATGAAGTACACATAAGCCACCAGGTGAAGGTGCCTCCGTGTACAAACTGCACAAAAAAAACAACAAACAAAAACCTATAAAACTGCCTTTGGAGTGAATTAGAGGTAGCAAAGGCTAATTCATCCTAAAATGTATATTAACATTTTTGTGCAATGCAATTTGGCTGTTTTTAAAATGACAGCAAATTGCATGTTTTTATGAAGGAAACGTGTGTCTTGCAAAATTATTGCAATACATAATGTGAATCACTAGGAATCTGTTGTAATCAAGCAGCACCTCTCCATTACATTGCACGGTAATATTTCTTTTTAAAGCTGTAAACTCAAAACTTGCTTTTTGTTCCTCGGTGCTTTGCCAGAACTGTCTGTGGTCTCTGAATATATTCATATATTAATAGAAGGTTGAAGCGTCCATAGTTAATGTTTCAAATATTATTATATTCATAAGTAAAACTGCATATATTAGGAATTTCCATGGAGGGCTACTCAGTTTCATACTGTAATTGTATATGACACAAAAATATATACCCCCCCAACTGGAGGTGAAGAATAAACTACATGTATTCTTACATAGGTCTGTAGCTCCATGTTGCATCACTATAAAATAGGGAACATAATGTGATAAACATTTGTTGAAGGATAAAATGTACAGATATTATATGCACATAGTAAGAAGTCAGTAACATAGTGCAAGTTTTTGTTAGACTTTCATACAATGAAAATGCTGGCTTATGGATGGGTTTATCCCACATAGTGGGTTTGTGATCTATTGGGTCCACAGTGATTTTAAGTCACATATAAATCCTGGCCTTGTGAATATTGCCTCTGCCAGTCACCTGCCAAAGAAATGGAACCTTGCACACACTTCTCCACTTTATGGATACTCATCGGCCAAAAAAAAAAATACTAATAAATAGAGGCAGGTCCTTATAGGGGGCTTTGGAGCATTAAGTCAGATCAAACATAAGGAGACTGAATTATTTCATTTATTCCTTACAGTGTATCAAGGATTTTATTCTAGGAGAACACAAATGCAATGGCTCCATGCAATTAAACAATAGCAGGACTAGGATTTGCCCTACTCCTGGGCAGACTCTGTGCTGGCATTGGAATATGTAGAATAAAATGGACAGAAAATGTGTAATAACTTTTTATTTATTTATTTATTTATTTATTTATTTATTTATTTATTTATTTAATTTTTTTCCTTTTTTTATTGAAGGGTAGTTGACACACAGTATTACATTAGTTTCAGGTGTACAATGCAGTGATTTAACATTTATATACATGATAATTCTAGGTACCAGCTATCACCATACCAAGTTGTTACAATATTTTGACTATATTCCTCATGCTTTTTATTACATTCCGGTTACTTATTTATTTTACAATTGGAAGTGTGTACATTTTTTTTGTGAGGGCATCTCTCATGTTTATTGATCAAATGGTTGTTAACCACAATAAAATTCTCTATAGGGGGGTCAATGCTCAATGCACAATCATTAATCCACCCCAAGCCTAATTTTCGTCAGTCTCCAATCTTCTGAAGCATAACGAACAAGTTCTTACATGGAGAACAAATTCTTACATAGTGAATAAGTTACATGGTGAACATTACAAGGGCAGTCATCACAGAGGCTTTTGGTTTTGATCATGCATTATGAACTATAAACAGTCAGTTCAAGTATGAATATTCATTTGATTTTTATACTTGATTTATATGTGGATACCACATTTCTCTCTTTATTATTATTATTTTTAATAAAATGCTGAAGTAGTAGGTAGATGCAAGATAAAGGTAGAAAACATAGTTTAGTGTTGTAAGAGAGCAAATGTAGATGATCAGGTGTGTGCCTGTAGACTATGTGTTAATCCAAGCTAGACAAGGGCAATAAAACATCCACGGATGCATCAGATTTCTCTCAGAACGGGGTACAGGGGGAGATTCTAAGCCTCACCTCTGCTGATCCCCAATTCCTCACCTGATGGCCCCCCTGCGACTGTGCCTGTCTTAGGTTGTTCCTCCCTTGAGGAATCTTACCCGTCTCTGGCTAACCAGTCATCTTCCAGGGCCATACAGGGAAATGTTAAGTTGGTAAGTGAGAGAGAAGCCTTATTGTTTGAAAAGGTTAGCTTTTTACTTCTTTGCATATTTTATGCCCTGTGGCTTCTATGCCCAGCATTTGTCTTGAGGTGTCTTTACCACTTGGAAGAATTATGATACTCGGTAAATTCTATATGAGGCACGAATTCTACTTAAGGGTTATAATTAGGAAGGAAGAAGAAAAGCTATAGAAGTAGCAGGTGGAAGAAAACCTGGGAAGATTGATTATTTCTTTGACATACCTTCTTGTAGAGTAACTTCAGCATGTATAGGTTTTAAACTACTAATTAAATTGCACACACACATTAACATAATAGGAGTACAGATACGTAACCAAAGCATACCTGTAATTACCAGCCATCTCCAGTGAAACCAAGAAAACCAGTTAGGCACCTTAGGCATTTGTGAAAACTTATCTATAATATGGTGAATATTGTCCAACTGAACGTGAACAGTCTGAGATAAATCAGACAAATTAAAACAACCCATTCTTGGGGACTGTTCACATCCCATATGTTCTTTTAACAGTAAATAGTCTGCAGTTGTAAGATTTTGGAGTGCTACAGTTTGCACTTCTCCTAATTCTTGGTTGAGATCCAACAGTTTAGATCCTGTCAAATTTGTTGTTTTGCTGTATGCACAGGCCAGCTTAGATATCTCCTTCTTCATTCCCATGGCAAGTCCAGGAACTGGTGGGATGAGTGCATCTACACCTGTAGCAGTGCATGGATCTTTGTTGGGGTTTTTTGATGGTCATCTTCCAGCATGAGTCTTCCCGAAAGTGCTGATGTTGGAAGTTCTTTTTCATATCGTATCTTAGTTCATTTTCGGGGTAGCCAAATTAGGCTTTGATCCTCTGTATAAACACAGACAGACCCTTTGCCTACACTTTTATATGCCCTTTATATCATTGTGTAGAACTCATTGGCGGTCACAGGAACTGTTTTTTTTTTTGTCATTAATCTACACTTACATGACGCATATTTTGTTTACTAGGCTCTCCCCTATACCAGGTCCCTCCTATATACCCCTTTACAGTCACTGTCCATCAGCATAGCAAAATGTTGTAGAATCACTATTTGTCTTCTCTATGTTTTACAGCCCTCCCTTTTCTCCCACCCCCCCATGCATGCTAATCTTAATACCCCCCTTTTTCTCCCCCTCCTTTATCCCTCCCTACCCACCCATCCTTCCCAGTCCCTTTCCTTTTGGTACCTGTTACTCCATTCTTGAGTTCTGTCATTCTGCTGCTATTTTGTTCCTTCAGTTTTTCCTTTGTTCTTATACTCTACAGATAAGTGAAATTATTTGGTATTTCTCTTTCTTTGCTTGGCTTGTTCCACTGAGCATAATACCCTCCAGCACCATCCATGTTGCTGCAAATGGTAGGATTTGCCCTTTTCTTATGGCTGAGTACTATTCAATTGTGTATATGTACCACATCTTCTTTATCCATTCATCTATGGATGGACATTTAGGTTGCTTCCACGTCTTCGCTATTGTAAATAGTGCTGTGATAAACATAGGGGTGCATTGGTCTTTCTCATATTTGATTGCTGCATTCTTAGGGTAAATACCTAGGAGTGCAATTCCTGGGTCAAATGGTAAGTCTATTTTAAGCATTTTGATGTACCTCCATACTGCTTTCCACAATGGTTGAACTAATTTACATTCCCACCAGCAGTGTAGGAGGATTCCCCATTCTCCACAGCCTCGCCAACATTTGCTGTTATTTGTCTTTTGGATGGCAGCCATCCTTACTGGTGTGAGGTGAAACCTCATTGCAGTTTTAATTTGCATTTCTCTGATAATTAGCGATGTGGAGCATCTTTTCATGTGTCTGTTGGCCATCCGAATTTCTTCTTTGGAGAACTGTCTGTTCAGTTCCTCTGCCCATTTTTTAATTGGGTTATTTGTTTTTTGTTTGTTGAGGCGTGTGAGCTCTTTATATATTCTGGATGTCAAGCATTTATCGGATCTGTCATTTTCAAATATATTCTCCCATACTGTAGGGTTCCTTTTTGTTCTATTGATGGTGTCTTTTGCTGTACAGAAGCTTTTCAGCTTAATATAGTCCCACTTGATCATTTTTGCTATTGTTTTCCTTGCCCGGGGAGATACGTTCAAGAAGAGGTCACTCATGTTTATGTCTAAGAGGTTTTTGCCTATGTTTTTTCCAAGAATTTAATGGTTTCATGACTTACATTCAGGTCTTTGATCCATTGTGAGTTTACTTTTGTATACGGGGTTACGCAATGGTCGTTTCGTTCTCCTACATGTAGCTGTCCAGTTTTGCCAGCACCATCTGTTGAAGAGACTGTCATTTCGCATTGTATGTCCATGGCTCCTTTATCAAATATTAATTGACCATATATGTCTGGGTTAATGTCTGGATTCTCTAGTTTCTTCCATGGTCTGTGGCTCTATTCTTGTGACAGTACCAAATTGTCTTGATTACTATGGCTTTATAATAGAGCTTGAAGTTGGGGAGTGAGATCCCCCCTACTTTATTCTTCTTTCTCAGGATTGCTTTGGCTATTCGGGGTCTTTGGTGTTTCCTTATGAATTTTTTAATTATTTGTTCCAGTTCATTGAAGAATGTTGCTGGTAGTTTCATAGGGATTGCATCAAATCTGTATATTGCTTTGGGCTGGATGGCCATTTTGACGATATTAATTCTTCCTAGACATGAGCATGGGATGTGTTTCCATCTGTTAGTGTCCCCTTTAAATTCTCTTAAGAGTGACTTGTAGTTTTCAGAGTATAAGTCTTTCACTTCTTTGGTGAGGTTTATTCCTAGGAATTTAATTTTTTTTGATGTAATTGTGAATGGAGTTGTTTTCCTGAAATCTCTTTCTGTTGGTTCATTGGTAGTGTATAGGAAAGCCAAAAATTTCTGGGTGTTGATTTTGTATCCTGCAACTTTGCTGTATTCCGATATCAGTTCTAGTAGTTTTGGGGTGGAGTCTTTAGGGTTTTTTATGTGCACTATCATGTCATCTGCAAATAGTGACAGTTTTTCTTTTTTACCAATCTGGATTCCTTGTATTTTTTTGTTTTGTCTGATTGCCGTGGCTAGGATCTCCAGTACTATGTTAAATAACAAGTGGGGAGAGTGGGCATCCCTGTCTAGTTCCCGATCTCAGAGGAAAAGCTTTCAGCTTCTCACTGTTCAATATAATGTTGTCTGTGGGTTTTTCATAGATGGCCTTTATTATGTTGAGGTACTTGCCCTCTATTCCCATTTTGCTGAGAGTTTTTATCATGAATGGATGTTGAACTTTATCAAATGCTTTTTCAGCATCTATGGAGATGATCATGTGGTTTTTGTCCTTCTTTTTGTTGATGTGGTGGATGATGTTGATGGACTTTCGAATGTTGTGCCCTCCTTGCATCCCTGGGATGAATCCCACTTGGTCATGGTGTACGATCCTTTGATGTATTTTTGAATTCGGTTTGCTAATATTTTGTTGAGTATTTTTGCATCTACGTTCATCATGGATATTGGTCTGTAGTTTTCTTTTTTGGTGGGGTCTTTGCCTGGTTTTGGTATTAGGGTGATGTTAGCTTCATGGAATGAGTTTGGGAGTATCCCCTCCTCTTCTATTTTTGGGAAAACTTTAAGGAGAATGGGTATTATGTCTTTCCTGTATGTCTGATAAAAATCTGAGGTAAATCCATCTGGCCCGGGGGGTTTGTTTTTTGGTAGTTTTTTGATTACCGCTTCAATTTAGATGCTGGTAATTGGTCTGTTTAGATTTTCTGTTTCTTTATGGGTCGGTCTTGGAAGGTTGTATTTTTCTAGGAAGTTGTCCATTTCTCCTAGGTTTCCTAGCTTGTTAGCATATAGCCTTTCATAGTATTCTCTAATAATTCTTTGTATTTCTGTGGGGTCCGTCGTGATTTTTCCTTTCTCATTTCTGATACTGTTGATTTGTGTTGACTCTCTTTTCCTCTTAATAAGTCTGGCTAGAGGCTTGTCTACTTTGTTTATTTTCTCAAAGAACCAGCTCTTGGTTTCATTGATTTTTGCTATTGTTTTATTCCTCTCAATTTTATTTATTTCTTCTCTGATCTTTATTATGTCCCTTCCTCTGCTGACCTTACGCCTCATTTGTTCTTCTTTTTCCAATTTCGATAATTGTGACATTAGACCTTTCTTTTGGGATTGTTCTTCCTTTTTTAAATATGCTTAGATTGCTATATACGTTCCTCTTAAGACTGCTTTTGCTGTGTCCCACAAAAGTTGGGGCTTAGTGTTGTTGTTTTGTTTGTTTCCATATATTGCTGGATCTCCATTTTGATTTGGTCATTGATCCATTGATTATTTTAGAGCGTGTTATTAAGCCTCCGTGTGGTTGTGAGCCTTTTTGCTTTCTTTGTACAATTTATTTCTAGTTTTATGCCTTTGTGGTCTGAAAAGTTGGTTGGTAGGATTTCAATCTTTTGGAATTTACTGAGGCTCTTTTTGGGGCCTAGCATGTGGTCTATTCTGGAGAATGTTCCATATGCACTTGTGAAGAATGTGTATCCTGTTGCTTTTGGATGTAGAGTTCTGTAGATGTCTTTTAGGTCCATCTGTTCTAGTGTGTTGTTCAGTGCCTCTGTGTCCTTACTTATTTTCTGTCTGGTGGATCTGTCCTTTGGAGTGAGTGGTGTGTTGAAGTCTCCTAGAATGAATGTATTGCATTCTATTTCCTCCTTTAGTTCTGTTAATATTTGTTTCAGGTATGTTTGTACTCCTGTATTGGGTGCATATATATTTATAATGGTTATATCCTTTTCGTGGACTGAGCCCTTTATCATTATGTAATGTCCTTCTTTGTCTTCTGTTACTTTCTTTATTTTGAATTCTGTCTTGTCTGATACCAGAATTGCAACACCTTCTTTCTTTACTTTGTTGTTTGCCTGAAATATCTTTTTCCATCCCTTGACTTTAAGTCTGTGCATGTCTTTGGGTTTGAGGTGAGTCTCTTGTAAGCAGCATATGGATGGATCTTGCTTTTTTATCCATTCTATTACTCTGTGTCTTTTGATTGTTGCATTCAGTCCATTTACATTTAGGGTGATTAATGAAAGTTATGAACTTATTGCCATTGCAGGCTTTAAGTTTGTGGTTACCAAAGGTTCAGGGTTCACTTCTTTACTATCTTACTGTCTAACTTAACTCGCTTGTTGAGCTATTATACACGCAGTCTGATGATTCTTTATTTCTCTCCCTTCTTTTTCCTCCTCCTCCCTTCTTCATATGTTGGGTGTTTTGTTCTGTGCTCTTTTTAGGAGTGCTCCCATCTAGAGTAGTCCCTGTAAGTTGCCCTGTAAAGGTGGTTTGTGGGAGGCAAATTCCCTCAACTTTTGCTTGTGTGGGAATTGTTTAATCCCTCCTTCATATTTAAATGATATTCATGCTGGATACAGTAGTCTTGGTTTGAGGCCCTTCTGTTTCATTGCATTAAGTATATCATGCCATTCTCTTCTGGCCTGTTGGGTTTCTGTTGAGAAGTCTGATGATAGCCTGATGGGTTTTCCTTTGTAGATAACCTTTTTTTTCTCTCTGATTGCCTTTAATACTTTGTCCTTTTCTTTGACCTTTGCCATTTTAATTATTATGTGTCTTGGTGTTGCAGTCCTTGGATCCCTTGTCATGGGAGTTCTGTGTACCTCTGTGGTCTGGGATGCCATTTCTTCCCCTAGTTTGGGGAAGTTTTCGGCAATTATTTCTTCAAAGACACTTTGTATCCCTTTTTCTCTCTCTTCTTCTTCTAGTATTCCTATAATGCATACATTTTTCCTTTTTGATTGGTCACTCAGGTCTCTTAGAATTCTTTCATTCCTGGAGATCCTTTTATCTCTCTCTGCATCAGCTTCTCTGCGTTCCTGTTCTCTGTTTTCTAGATGATTAATGGTCTCTTGCATTTCATCCATTCTGTTTTGAAGTCCTTCCAGAGCTTGTCTTATTTCTGTATTCTCCTTCCTTAGTTCTTGCATATTTCTCTGCAAGTCCATCAGCATGGTTATGACTTTTGTTTTGAATTCTTTTTCAGAAGACTGGCTAAATCTATCTCCCAGGTTCCTTCTCAGGGGAAGATGTAGCAGATGCCGAAGCTGTCTGGGTTATTCTTGTCTGGATCATATTTTTTTGCCTTTTCATGTTGACAGGTGCTATTGACTGTCAGCTGGGAGGGCCAAACTTTTCACTTGCTACTGGTGTTTCTTTACTGGGACAACTGCGACCCCTAGTGGCTTGTGTTGTGTAATTGCGTGTAGACTGTGTCTTTGTGTCTTGCCAGGCCAAAGTGTAGGAATTTTCCTTTCTGCCTTTCTGTGGGAGTGTTTTGCCTTAGGCTGTTTCTCTGCTTTCGCAGCGCTGGGAGGGGTAATGGATGGGGGGCGGTGCTGTTTGGCTGTTTACCTTCGTGAGGGGTCTCAGAGCTGTTGCCCAGGGTGTTAGTGTGCCCAGTTTTCCCTGTAATTTCCAGCCACTGGGCTGTGACCTGTGTTGTTTCCATCTAGCTGTTAAATCCCTGTCCCTTTAAGACTTTCAAAGAGTACTGTCTTTTCTTTGTCACAGGGGCATCAGCTTCAGCACCCGCTCAGAGGTTTTGCTGCCCTATTTCCCTAGTTTCCAGCCCTCCATGCATGCACTGTGTCTGTGCTCTGGTGCAGGTGGCTGGGGCTGGGTGTTTAGCAGTCCTGGGCTCCCTCTCCCTCCCTCCAGGAGTTGGGGGGAGGTGTGCTGGTGTCCTGCCAGCCGGGACTTGTATCTTACCCCTTTCACCAGGCGCTGGACTCTTGCACGTGTACATGTAGTCAGGCTGTTGTCCTGTGTCTTCTGGTCTCTCTTTTAGGATTAGTTGTATTTGTTGTATTTTCAAAAATATATATGTTTTTGGGAGGAGATTCCCACTGTCCTACTCATGCCGCCATGTTGGCTCCGCCTCCTGTAATAACCTTTTAAAGTACTTCCATCACACATTAAATGTTATGGTAATAAGTATGGCTACTGTGCAATTTGATGGTGTCAAAACGTAAATCACATTCTTTACTGCCATTTCCTTGGATGGTGTGCATATACACATGCATGTTTGTTTAAAATATGGATGAACTGGTACATTGTGATTGTCATGTTTATCAAAATAAAACTGAAGATGTCGTTGTTTTTCAAGGATGATTTTTTCATTGTGTGTATGTAACACATCTTTTTTAACCTTTTGCCTGAAAGGATATTTATGTTGTGTCAGTGTCCTGCCTACTGTGAATAATGCAGCTGACCTTGGGAATGAAGGGAGGACATTTATAATAGAAATGTTTCACTAAATGTACTTTCCCCAACCCACAGCACTGTATTTTATGTTCATCCACTTTAATTTTTTTTTTGAGAGGGCTTCTCTCATATTTATTGATCAAATGGTTGTTAACAGTTAACAACAATAAAATTCTGTACAGGGGACTCAATGTACAATCATTAATCCACCCCAAGCCTAATTCTCATCAGACTCCGATCTTCTGAAGCACAATGAACAAGATCTTACATGGTGAACAAATTCTTACATAGTGAATAATTTCTTACATGGTGAACAGTACAGGGGCATTCATCACAGAAAATTTTGGTTTTGATCATGCACTATGAACTATAAACAATCAAGTCAAATATGAATATTCGTTTGATTTTTATACTTGATTTATATGTGAATCCCACATTTCTCCCTTATTATTATTATTATTTTTTAAATAAAATGCTGAAGTGGTAGGTAGATGCAAGATAAAGGTAGAAAACATAGTTTAGTTCTCTAAGAAAGAAAATGTAGATGAGCAGGTGTGTGCCTATAGGCTAAGTATTAATCCAAGCTAGGCAAGGGCAAAAAACATCCACAGATGCAGAAGATTTCTCTCAAAACAGGGGGGGGTAAGCTTCTAAGCCTCACCTCTGTTGATCCCCAATTTCTCACCTGATGTCCCCCTGTGATTGTGCCTGTCTTAGGTTGTTCCTTCCTTGAGGAATCTTACCTGTCTCTGGCTAACCAGCCATCTTCTGGGGCCATACAGGGAAATATAAAGTTGGTAAGTGTGAGAGAAGCCATATTGTTTGAAAAGGTTAGCTTTTTACTTCTTTGCAGATTTATGCCCTGTGGCTTCTATGCCTAGAACTTGTCTTGAGGTACCTTTACCACTTGGAAGAATTATGACACTCGGTAAATTCAATATGAGGCACGAATTCTATTTAAGGGTTGTAATTAGGAAGGAAGAAGAAAAGTTATAGAAGTATCAGATGGAAGAATACATGGGAAGAGTGGTTATTGCTTTGACATATCTTCTTGTAGAATAACTTAAGCATGTATAGGTTTTAAACTACTAGTTAAATTGCGCACACAGATTAACATAATAGGAATACAGTTGCATAACCGAAGCAGACCTACGATTACCAGCCATCTCCTGTGAAACCAAGAAAACCAGTTAGGCACCCTAGGCATTTGTGAAAACTTATCTATGATATGATGCATATTGTCCAACTGAATTTGAATAGTTTGAGAAAAATCAGACAAATTAAAACAACACATTCCTGGGAACTGTTCACATCCCATATGTTCTTTAAACAGTAGATAATCTGTAGTTGCAAGATTTTGGAGCACTGCAACTTGCACTTCTCCTAATTCTTGGTTGAGTTACAACAGTATAGATCCAGTCAAATTATGCACAGGCCAGCTTAGAATATCTCCTTCTTCATTCCAATGGCAAGTCCAGGAACCGGTGGGATGACCGCAGCTACAACTGCAGCAGCGTCAGGATCTTTGTTGAAGTTTTTTGATAATCATCTTCTGGAATGACTCTTCCAGAGAATGTTGATGTTGGAAGTTCTTCTTCATATCGTATCTTAATTCATTTTTTCAGTAGCCAAATTAAGCTTTGATCCTCTGTATAAACACAAACAAACCCTTTGCCCATGCTTTGATATGTCCTTTATACCATTGTGAAGAACTTATTGGAGAACACCATACAGGAACAGCTTTTTTTTTTAAGAGAAAGGAATATTATCAGAAGAATGTACTTCCATAGCTGATCATCTGACACCCTTTAACTGATCAAAATTAAGGATATTTAAAGGAAGCATTAATTGGTGATTTCCAGTTAGTTTTATCCAGGAACACTGGTTAGGTCTGTCTCCTCTGGTGTTGCCTCTGTGACCTTGGTTTGCCTGTAATTTTGCCCTTTCATGGTGATAGAAATAGTTTGCAGAGCTGGAACAAGTGACGGCTGGAAGAATGTCCCTTCTTGTTGGTTTGTGGCCATCCTCTCCTGGAAGAACAGCGACCTCTAGTGGCTTGTGCTGGGCAGCTGCTCACAGACAGGGCTTCTGCTTCCTGCCCGGCTGCTACGGAGTTTATCACCACTGTTTCTGTGGGTGTGGCCTGGCTGGACTGCAGCTACAAAATGGTGGAGCCCCATTGGAGGAGGAGCTGCTGGGAGAGTATTTATGTCCATAAGGGGCCTCCATGCTCCATGCTGCCCAGAGGGTTAGAGTGCCCAGAGATCCCCAGATTCCCTACCTCTGGACTAAGTGTCCCACCCTGCCCCTTTAAGACTTCCAAAAAGCACTCTCCAAACCAAAACAACCACAACAAAAAAAAATGAAAAATTAAAAAATAAAATAAATAAATAAATAATTTAAAAATAAATTAAATAAACAAATAAATAAACCTCTCACTTTTCTTTGTCCTCAGGTGCTGGCCTCAGGCACCTGCTCACCGGTCTTGCTGCCCAGTTTCCCTAGTATTGGGGTCCCTGTCCCTTTTAGACTTCCAAAAAGCACTTGCAAAAAAAAAAAAAAATGGACACTCCCATTTCTTTGTTCTCTGGTGCCAGCCTCAGGCACCCACTCACTGGTCTTGCTGCCCTGTTTCCCTAGTATCCAGGGCCCCATGCATGCACTCTGTCTGTGCTCTGGTCCAGATGGCTTTGGCTGGGTGTTCAGCAGTCCTGGGCTCCCTCTCCTTCCCAGCTCTGACTCCTCTATTCCCTCCAGGAATTGGGGGGAGGGGTGCTTGGGTACCACGGGGCTGGGGCTTGTATCTTACCCCCTTCACGAGGTGCTGGGTTCTCACAGGTGTGGATGTGGTCTGGATGTTGTTCTGTGTCCTCTTGTCTCTATTTTAGGTAGAGGTGTCTTTGTTATATTTTCATAGATATATGTGGTTTGGGGAGGAGATTTCCGATGCTCTACTCACACCACCACCTTGGCTCTGCCTCTATGTTCATCCACTTTTAATATACTAAATGTTTAATTTATTTTCTATGACCACAAGTTTAACAAAATATTTATTCATTTTTGTATTTTCTAAAACCAGTCAGAACCAGACAAAAAATAGCTGGGTCATAGATATTTGTGGAATTATAACACATGAATGAATAGATATAAGTACATCAACAGAGCTATTTTTATTTTCTAGAAACCATACGGTTTAAATTTCTTTATTATCAATATTTAGCTCTAAGCTTGCTTTCTGGTTTTATACCTTTAAGTAGATGTGTCATCGTACATGATATTTCTTATCATAATTTATGCAAAATGTATCAAATTACTGCATAATTTGATATAACATAACACATAATGTACTAGCTCTTAAATAGATTTTATTTAGAGTTCACAATTAACTGTTTTCATTATCTGGGGTTTAATACTATGTTGAGATAAATTAGAGCCTTCAAATGTTCAAAAGTCTAATTGATACTCTACGATGACAATGAGCACTTGGCAGTGATCAGAACTGCATAAAATGTGAGAAATATTTTTCCATTTCAACAGACAATGGCACATCAAACTATGGGGAGTTTACTTACATGGAAGCTATGTGTCAGTCTGTGATGTTATGATTTTTTTATGAGAAGGTTCCTCTATTTTTCCACAGCTTTGTCACATTTATGTGTGGATTTAAAGCTGTTGTTATTTATAGTGGCTTCACATTCTGACCAAATAATAGAAAAAAAACATTATATTTGGTGCCAAACTTGAAAGAGAAAGAACAACTATCAGTCATAAGAGGATGGAGACTCTCAGCAGATCTGAGCAGTGAGTGGCCACCTGGAATAAGTTATGAACTGACTGGCCTAACACGTCACATCTTTTCAAGGCTTGGACAAGCCAGGAGGGACGTGATTAGAGACCAGAGTCCAGAAGTGGCCTGGAAACTAAACGAATTCAGCATGTTGATTAAGCCCATGGGAAAAAGACAGTATGATGTTAAATTTTGTGCAATAATTGAAGTGGTACTGGTGGCAGAGGGAGACTTAGAAAGGGGAGAAAGTAATGAAAACACATTTTAAGTGACATCAAGGCAAAGACTCTCACAGATACCATCCATCCTTAGAGCAGAGAACAATGCAGAACTGTTCCAATGAAACTTCACTGAACACTGGGCTTCTGATAAGACATTTTATGCAACACAAGCTAACAGCTGTATCTACCTCTGCTACAGTAGAGTTATTATTATTTTAAGGGGCACAACTTATGCCTTCCTTGAGTGATTAAATGAAGTTTTATATCTAATAAATAAGTATGCTGTCCAGAGAAAGCCCATTTTTTTTCAGAGCTAACGTCATCTTAAAGAAAGATAAATTAATCATTTTACATGAAACAATATGCACATAGAGTGTTTGAGTATTTTCATATGTTACTTTATCCATGATGTTACAAATGGCAGTATAAACAGGAATAAATTCAGTAAAGTTGTATATCTAATATCCTTTTCTGATTTCAGTGTGTGTTGGGTAATATTTTAATAGAAATAATATACATTGGAAATTACATATAGTTGAACTTGAATTTATTTTCTGTAAAGAAATATCAATTTTTAGTATACTTGAGATAGTGCAGTTAGATATCTAGGATGGTTTTCATGTTGTACCACTAATTTTTTAACATACAATTTCCTATTTGTTAATCATATTGGAATAAACAACTCATGATTTTCATATAATTTTTATTATGACAGACATTTGAATTTATCATATAAATAGTGGAAGATTATATTTGCTTATTTGATTCCAGGAATGTGACACATGCCACCTTACTGTGGAATCGCAGTTCCTTGTACAGGTAGAATATGTTTTCAAAAGAAAGGTAAAGGTACAAGTTAAGAAATTTGCCTATTTGCAAAAGTTCACTCTGGAGCCAAATCAAACTCATGCCCTTCTGAATTCACTTGCATTGATTCAGGAACATATTGTGTGATGGTTATTAAACAGCCATACTAAAATATAATGGACACATATACACTTAAGGTGTAAAGTGGGACGATTTGATGAGTGTACATGTTACAAAATGATTACCATATGTGAGCTAATACATCCAACACTGCACATCATAACTGCATTTTTATTGTAATGAGATTTGAAATCTACTCTTTTAGCAAGTTGCAAGAATACAATGCATAAGTATTAACTGTGGTCAAGCACTTTATATTAGATCTCCAGGATTTAGTGAATTTGTACCTGGAATTCTGTACTTTAACCCCCTTCATCTAGCCTCACACTCCCATTTCCAGCCCTAACATACACAATGTATGCCTAGTAGCTATGAATCATTTGATTTTTATTTATATTCCACATGCAAGTGAATGAATATACTATTTTTTTCTGTGTGACTTATTTCACAGAGCATAATATCCTCTATGTTTATCCATGATGTTACAAATGGCAGTATTTCCTTCTTTATGGCTGTATCACATTCTATTATGTGTGCTATATATTACAATTTCTGAGAACATGAATATGTTGATCGAAACTTCTGTTGTTAGCATGTCTTACTGTTGTAAATAGTGCTGCAATGAGCACGGAGGGCAGATACCTCTCTGACACAATGACTTCCTTTCCTTCAGATATACACCCACCTCCACTGTCAAACAGGTCCCTGCAGAGCTGTTCACAGCGGGATTCTGCAGGAGAGTTACCAATGCATTTCTCAGTGTCAACCAGAGAGGTCTTCAGTATCATAATGATTATGAATTTCAATCCATCACTTGGACAGAGAAGAAACTAGTGGTTGCCGCAGGGAAGGGTGATGAGGGGACTGGTGACTAAAGGAAGGTAAAATGATTCTGCTATCACTTCACAACTTGATCTGGGGGTAGTCACCTGAGTGTATATCCACATGCGTGAATTCATTTAACTCTAGTATTTATGCATTTTACTGTATGTACTTCACAAAATGTAAAAACAAGTCTATAAATAAGTATTCTGTCCAGAGAAAGCCCATTTTTTTCAGAGCTAACGTCAACCTAAAGAAAGGTAAATTAATCATTTTACATGAAACAATCTGCACATAGAATGTTTGAGTATTTTCATAGGCTACTTTGTATAACCAGGAACAAATGTAGTGATTAGCAATAATGAGAGGCAGGTGATATTCTCAATGTAACAGTAGCTTTATTCACTTAGTAACTAGTACAGATTGACTGGGGAGCTGAACCATGATCCATGGCCTGGCCCAGGCAGTGGGACCATCTGAGCATCTCCAGCTCTCAGGCTCAGCCTAGGCTCACCCTTGTGGTTTGTGCAGCCACCTGATCTCTGTGAACAACTACAGAATAGACGAGTTAGGGAATACCTGTAGGATGCTGCAGACATGACCTCACTGCAATGTCATACAAAACATAGATTGCTAAATATGTGGCTTTTATCACTGAAACTAGATGTGAGAGTTTCTAAGTTTTTGTAGGTACTACTAGGAACAGGAAAAATGTGTGAAATGCACATGTGAGAGAATACATCCTGTTCTTAACAAGTTTTATTTTCTGCAGACAGAGATGGTTCATCAACTACAAAACAAAACAATAGACAGATGCATTGGTTAAGTCACTCCTCAACTTTGCTCCATTGCAGTCTGATTCTATGGCACTTTCTGTGGATACTTGTGGTTTCGCCATGAATCCTTCTGCTCCACTAATGAAAGTGATGACGGGGCTTTCTGGAAAATTCAGAACTGAACTAGACGCCGTTTGCTCAAGAGTTCACACATACTCAGAGGACCCTGATATTTTAGCCTCCTGCTTCTGAAGAGCAAAAGCCAAATAACTCACCCTCTTCCTTCTAATCTCACTAAATTAGGACTAACTGTAAATGGGCTCCACCAATCACTTGAATATTCTTCCAGAAACATTGTTCCAACCACTTTCGTACTGCAAGTTTCAATCAAATTTCATCAACCAAGGCTCAACTATGAATCATCATCCTGTGATGATGTTGCAACAACATAAATTGTAAAACACTTCTCTGCCTCACTGATGTCCAATATGAAGCATGCACCTCTTTTAGAATTTACAAAATGTATTATTTCCCCAGCACTCTCAAAAATAGTTAAAATATTTTCTTTATTGTTTTAATCAGAACTCTTTCCAGAGCTGCCTTAATATCTTTATTTCTCAGGCTGTATATGATGGGGTTTATGACTGGAGACAACACAGTATAAGAAACAGACAAAAGGAGGTCCAGGATGGTCTGAGAGGGGGAGGGTGGCTTCAAGTAGGCCAAGGCAGCTGTGAAAGTGAACAGCGCCACAACCACCAGATGAGGGATGCATGTGGACAGGGTTTTGGACCTTCCCTCCTTGGAGCTGATCTTCAGGACAGCAGAGAAGATGTTGACATAGGAATATAAAATGGAGGTGAAACACATTGTTGTCATAATTGCAGCTATTAATGTCACTGATGCTTCATCTATGTTCATTTTGGGATTTGAGATCAAAATAATCTGAGGGATATCACAGAAGAAATGATGGATTTTATTGGAACTCAAATTTTTTGAAAATGTCACTGAAGTGTGCATGGTTCTATAAACCAATGCACTGACATATGAAGCCACCACCATCCGCCCACAGGCTCCCTTATTCATGATGGTCTCATAGTGTAACGGATGGCAGATGGCCACATAGCAGTCATAGGACATCACTGTGAGGATGGCAATTTCAGCAGCACCAAAATCTGCAAAGAACAGTACCTGGAAAACACACCCAAGGAACGATATTGTGTTCCTGTTCATCAGGGAGTTGAGAGCAAATTTAGGAACAGTGACAGAAATGTAGCAGAAATCTATGAGTGACAGGTTCTTCAGGATAAAGTACATGGGCGTGTGAAGTTGTGGGTCTGATGTAATGGCTATGATTATGAGTCAATTTACTAACAGGGCTGCTAGGTAAGCCACAAGGAACAGGAATCCAATAAGGTTTTGCATCTTCGGGTCTTCAGAGAATCCCAGAAGGAGAAACTCAGTGACTCCTGTGTAGTTGATCATCACACCCATGGTGTGTTCCCAAGTGTCACTGCTGTAAATCAAGTGCACATGAGCCACAGGGCAAAGGTGCCTCCATGTCCCAACTACACAGAAAAAACAGCTTTGGAAGTATAATTACATGTAGCAAAGTCCAATAAATCCTAAAATGCATTTTAACCATTTTGTGGAATGTAGTCTGGCTGTTTTTACAATGAGAGCAAATAATAAATCTTTTATGTAGGAGAAAGTGTCACTTACAAAATTAATGAAATGTAAAAAGTGAACCATTATTAATCTCTGTAATCTGAGCCAGGGAAAAACCTCTCTATTATTTTATCTAACTGTATAATATGTTATTTGGTGTTGCATTTTATTGTGCTTAAAATATTAATTAAATGTCTTTAATGCACATTTTCAAGGGGATCATGACATTATAACAATGCACCATTTTTCACAAAGATTTTCCTGTTCTCAGGCATCAAGGATGTTTTCTGATATTTTTCCAATACATTTAACAGTGTGAGTCAAGGCGACCCATTATCATCATTTACTAGGCAACTTAGCATTTTAGTATGACATGAAGAAAAGAAGTCATAATCAGTAAAAGACAAAATCATCCCTCTTTTTTTCTGTAGATGACGATTGGCAACATATAAATACATGATAAATGATAAATATTGCATTAGAAGGAATAAGAGAATCCAGTAATGTTGTTGGGTCCAAAATCAACATTTTAAAAAATTAGTGGTATTCTTGTATACTAACAAAGCCAATTAGAATATTACGTTTGTAAATTCAGTTTGAATCCAAATCCCAAGAGGCATTTTAGAGAACCTTCATAGCTTATCCTAAAGTTCATATGGAAGCATATGCTTCATTTTCTATTATCATGGGCTCCCTATCAATGCTATCATATAATAGATGTTATCTTCAGTGTCTTGCTATTTTAACCTAATGTTATATTTTTTCTGAGATTCATCTTAATATATCCAGATTTTTCAAAATTTGAAACTCAATACTTGTCCTCAGTTTGCTTGATGCTTTGACAGGGCTGCCTATGTTCTCCATATATATTCCTATATTAACAAAAGGTTGAAATATCCATAATTAGTATTTCTAATATTAAGATATTCAATAATGAAATAAGGGGTATATTTGGATTTTCCATAGACGGCTGCCAAGGTGAGGATGGCAGCAGTGAAGGAGGCCACCACCCATGTGCCTCTAGAGGTAATGATTAAACTACACATATTCCTTCACAGGTTCAGGCTCCATGGTATGTCTCTGTGACACTGAGAAGGTACTGTGATAATCTACAAATATTTATTGAGACATACAATGTATTGAAATTATGTGCACTTAGTAAGAAATCAATAATATTTCATGCCATGAAAATGCTGGCATAAGGACTGGCTTATCCCACGTAGTGGGTATGTGATTTACTGTGCCCCACACTGATTTCAATCTTTAGTGGAGACAGAGTTCCTGGCATTGTGGACATTGATTCTGCCAGTCACCTGCCAAAGAAATGAAACTTCCCGCGGACCTTCCCACCTTACGGATCTTCATCTGAAAAACAAGAGTAAACAGGTATCAAGAAGCTCTCTTGGAAAGTGAATCTGAGTCCATAATTTTTTTAATATGCATTCCCCCATTCTGTACTAATGGCCACAGTTTCCTCCACATCAGCTTAGGGAGTTTTATACTTTCGTGGGGATTATGTGTCAGCCTACAATGCACTGAAGAAAATTGAGATGGTTGCTCTTTTTTTTTTATCACATACGAGTCACTTTTATATTCGGGAATGAAAGCATCATTCTATATAGCTACAACAATTCTGGAAAGATTAAAACATACAGTTACATTTGGATACCAGCCTCAGAATGGAGACACAACTTTCTGTCACAGAGAGCATGGGAAACAGTGGCAGATCTGAGCAGTGTGTCACCTCCTGGCACACTGTGGACTCTGAGTCCAAGCAGCATCCTAACATTTCACTTCTTTTCAATGCCTGGAACGACCAGGAGGGACAGGATTGGAGAGAATCCAGTGGTGACGTGGCTTAGAAACTAAGGGACTTCAGCATGTTGAATAAGCCCATGAGACCAGACAGGGTGCCTTACTCTTGTGAGCAGGTTGAGATGGTCTTGGTGTCAGGGGAGTGAGCTGGAAGTGGGACAAAGCAATAAAAAATCCATGTAGTAAAGATTTGAAGTGACATTAAAGTAAAGACTATTGGATACCCAACAAGTCATTGGAGCAGAAGAAATGCATAGCCTCCCCATGGAAACTTCATCCAAATATATGTATAGAACACTGAAGACTCAACAGCAAATAAAACAAACTGTTTAAAATGAGCATATATCTGAGTTGACGTTTTTCAACAGAAGGCATACAATGGGCCAATAGTTTTTATGAGGAGGTGCTTAATAGTACTTACAGTATGAAAATGCAAATCAAAACTACAATATCACCTCACAAATATTACATGCACTATTACCAAAATTCAGAAGATTGTAAGGGTTGCTGTGGGTGTGGATAAAAAGTACACCTAGTACACTCTTGGTGGGAATGTAAATTGGCACAGACACAAGTCAAACAACATGGTAGCCCCCAAAATTAAAACTAAGACTGCCATATGATCCAGCAATCCCTCTTCTGGATATGTACATGGGGGAAATTAAGTAGCTATCATGAATGTTAGAGGTACCTGAGTGTCACTTCAGTGTTATTTACCCCCTCCAAGGCATGGAAACCACTTTTAAGTGTGCATCACAGATGAATGGATATGGTCTCCCATACAGTGGATATACTGGTATGCCTATAAGTTATGATTATTTTATTTTCCCCCTTTATTGACTATTTCTCATATAGTGACTTTCTTAGTTTCTGTGAGGTTTTGACAAAGCTTATATCCTTTGATAGCTGTACAAACCACCCCCTATTCTTTTGTGGTTTCCATTTGTATGGAATATAGATTTCTATCTCCTGACCTTAAGGAAATGTATGTCTTCGCACTATGGAGACTCTCTTGTGGGGAGCATAAAGTTGGGACTTTCTTTTTTGATCCATTCATCCTCTCCAAGCCATCTAATGTCTCTTCCCTATTTGTAGTTTATCATTATTCACATATTGTGTGAAAGTTAAAATTTTAAGTGTATGAAAAGGAACATCAAAATACTACACATCAAAGGGTCGAGCCAAGATGGTGGTGTGAGTATCACAGTGGGAATCTCCTCCTTAAAACATATATATTTTTGAAAATGCATCAAATGCAACTATCCCTAAAAGGGAGACCAGAAGACACAGGACAACAGCCAGACCACATCCACACTTGTGAGAACCCAGCCCCTGGTGAAAGGGGTAAGATACAAGCCGCAGCCTGGAGGGACGCGAGGCCCCTCACTCCAGGACTGCTGAACAACCAGCCCTAGCCATCTGCACTGGAGCACAGACACAGTGCGTGCATGGGGTGCTGGAAACTAGGGAAGCAGGACAGTAAGACTTGTGAGCAGGTCCCGCAGCCAGAGCCCATGGGACAAGGAAAAGTGAGTGCTTTTTGAAAGTCTTAAAGGGACAGAGACCCCACCACTGGACAGAAGAATCCCGGGTCACAGTCCAGCAGCTGAAAATTCCAGAGAACTCTGGGAACACTAACCCACTGGGCAACAGCTCTGAGATACCTCATGGAGGTAAACAGCCAAACAGCCCCCAATTCATTACAGCTGTGAGATCACTCACAGAGGTAAACAGCCAAAGAGCCCCCAATCCATTAGCCCTTCGGGGCCTGCCATACTAGAGCAGTAGCCTGATGGTGGCTACACCCACAGCAAGAGAGCTTCCTCCATACCGGCAAGCAAGATACAGAGAGCCAGTCTACACATAATTGCCCAAAACAAGACACTAGGGATCTCAGTTGTCCTAGTAAAGAAAGGCCAGGAGCCAAGTGGAAAGAGGGTTGACTCTCCCAGCTGATAGATGGGTCAATACCACTCCACTGCACCTATCAAGATGAAAAGGCAATCAAATTTGATCCAGACAAGACTAACCCAGACAGCTTCGACATCTTCTACATCTTCTCCTGAGAAGGAACCTGGGGAGATAGATTTAACCAGTCTTCCTGGAAAAGAATTCAAAACAAAAGTCATAACCATACTGATGGACTTGCAGAGAAATATGCAAGAACTAAGGAGGAAGAATACAGAAATAAAACAAGCTCTGGAAAGACATCAAAACAGAATGGACGAGATGCAAGAGACCATTAGTGGACTAGAAAACAGAGAACAGGAACTCAGAGAAGCTGATGCAAAGAGAGATAAAAGGATCTCCAGGAATGAAAGAATTCTAAGAGAGCTGAGTGACCAATTGAAAAGGAACAATATACGCATTATAGGGGTATCAGAAGAAGAAGAAGAGAGAAAAAGGGATAGAAAGTGTCTTTGAAGAAATAATTGCTGAAAACTTTCCCAAACTAGGGGAGGAAATGGCCTCTCAGACCACAGAGGTACACAGAACTCCCATGACAAGGGATCCAAGGAGGGCAATAACAAGACACATAATAATTAAAATGGCAAAGATCAGAGACAAGAACAAAGTATTAAAGGCAGCCAGAGAGAAAAAAGAGGTCACCTACAAAGGAAAACCCATCAGGCTATCATCAGACTTCTCAACAGAAACCCTACAGGCAGGAAGAGAATGGCATGATATACTTAATGCAATGAAACAGAAGGTCTTCGAACCAAGACTACTGTATCCAGCACGATTATCATTTAAATATGAAGGAGGGATTAAACAATTCCCAGACAAGCAAAAGCTGAGGGAATTTGCCTCCCACAAACCACCTCTACAGGGCATCTTACAGGGACTGCTCTAGATGGGAGCACTCCTAAAATGAGCACAGAACAAAACACCCAACATATGAAGACGGAAGAAAAAGGAATAAGAAGGGAGAGCAATAAAGAATCATCAGACCGTGTGTATAATAGGACAATAAGTGACTTAAGTTAGACAGTAAGATAGAAAAGAAGCTAACCTTGAATCTTGGTAACCACAAACTTAAAGCCTGCAATGGCAATAAGTACATACATTTCAATAATCACCCTAAATGTAAATGGACTGAATGCACTAATCAAAAGACACAGAGTAATAGAATGGATAAAAAAGCAAGACCCATCCATATGCTGCTTACAAGAGACTCACCTCAAACCCAAAGACATGCACAGACTTAAAGTCAAGGGATGGAAAAAGATATTTCAGGCAAACAACAAAGTGAAGAAAAACAAAAAGTGAAGGTGTTGCAATTCTGGTATCAGACAAAATAGACTTCAAAATAAAGAAAGTAACAAAAGATAAAGGACATTACATAATGATAAAGGTGTCAGTCCAACAAGAGGATATAACCATTATAAATATATATGCACCCAATACAGGAGTACCAACATATGTGAAACAAATACTAACAGAATTAAAGGAGTAAATAGAATGCAATGCTTTAATTCTGGGAGACTTCAACACACCACTCACTCCAAAGGATAGATCCACCAGACAGAAAATAAGTAAGGACACAGAGGCACTGAACAACACACTAGAACAGATGGACCTAATAGACATCTACAGAACTCTACATCCAAAAGCAACAGGATACAGATTCTTCTCAACTGCGCATGGAACATTCTCCAGAATAGACCACATACTAGGCGACAAAAAGAGCCTCAGTAAATTCCAAAAGATTGAAATCCTACCAACCAACTTTTCAGACCACAAAAGCATAAAACTAGAAATAAATTGTACAAAGAAAGCAAAAATGCTCACAAACATATGGAGGCTTAACAACATGCTCTTAAATAATCAATGGATCAATGATCAAATCAAAATGGAGATCCAGCAATATATGGATAAAAAGGACATCAACAACACAAAGCCCCAACTACTGTGGGATACAGCAAAAGCAGGTTTAAGAGGAAAGTATATAGTGATCAAGGCATATTTAAAGAAGGAAGAACAATCCCAAATGAATGGTCTAATGTCACAAGTATCGAAATTAGTAAAAGAAGAACAAACGAGGCTTAAGGTCAGCAGTAGGAGGGACATAATAAAGATCAGGGAAGAAATAAATAAAATTGAGAAGAATAAAACAATAGCAAAAATCAATGAAACCAAGAGATGTTTATTCGAGAATATAAACAAAAAAGATAAGCCTCTAGCCAGACTTATCAAGTGGAAAAGAGAGTCAACACAAATCAACAGAATCAGAAATGAGAAAGGAAAAATCATGATGGACCCCACAGAAATACAAAGATTTATTAGAGAGTACTATGAAAACCTATATGCTAACAAACTGGGAAACCTAGGAGAAATGGACAACTTCCTAGAAAAATACAACCTTCCAAGACTGACCCGAAAGAAACAGAAAATCTAAACAGACCAATTACCAAGAAGGAAATTGAAGCTGTAATCAAAAAACTACCAAAGTACAAAATCACTGGGCCAGATGGATTTACCTCAGTATTTTATCAGACATAATACCCATTCTCCTTAAAGATTTCCAGAAAATAGAACAGGAAGGAGTACTCCCAAATTCATTATATGAAGCCAACATCACCCTAATACCAAAACCAGGCCAAGACCCCAGCAAAAAAGAAAATTACAGACCAATATCCCTGATGAACGTAAATGCAAAAATACTCAACAAAATATTAGCAAACTGAATTCAAATATACATCAAAGGATCATACACTATGACCAAGTGGGATTCATTCCGGGGTTGCAAGGATGGTGCAACATTCGAAAGTCCATCATCATCATCTACCACATCAACAAAAAGAAAGACAAAAACCACATGATCATCTCCATAGATGCTGAAAAAGCATTCAATAAAATTCAACATCCATTCATGATAAAAACTCTCTACAAAATGGGTATAGAGCGCAAGTACCTCAACATAATAAACACCATATATGATAAACCCACAGCCAACATCATACTGAACAGCGAGAAGATGAAAGTTTTTCCTCTGCAATCGGGAACAAGGCAGGGATATCTACTATCCCCACTGTTATACAACATAGTACTGGAGGTCCTAGCCATGGCAATTAGAGAAAACAAAGAAATACAAGGAATCCAGATTGGTAAAGAAGAAGTTAAACTCTCACTATTTGCAGATGACATGATATTGTACATAATAAAAAACCCTAAAGACTCACTCTGAAACTACTAGAGCTAATATTGGAATTCAGCAAAGTTGCAGGATACAAAATTAACACACAGAAATCTGTGGTTTTCCTATACACTAACAATAAACTAATAGCAAGAGAAATCAGGAAGACAATTCCATTCACAATAGCATCAAAAAAGATAAAATACCTAGGAATAAACCTAACTTAGGAAGTGAAAGACCTATACCCTGAAAACAATAAGACACTCTAAAAAGAAATTAAAGAGATCACTAACAATTGGAAACTCATCCCATTCTCCTGGCTAGGAAGAATTAATATTGTCAAAATGGCCATCCTACCCAAAGCAATATAGAGATTTGATGCAATCCATATCAAACTACCAACAGCATTCCTTAATAAACTGGAACAAATAGTTCAAAAATTCATATGGAAACACCAAAGACCCCAAATAGCTAAAGCAATCCTGAGAAGTAAGAATAAAGTTGGGGGATCTCACTCCCCAACTTCAAGCTCTACTACAAAGCTACAGTAATCAAGACAATTTGGTACTGGCACAAGAACAGAGCCACAGACCATTGGATAAGAATAGAGAGTCCAAACATTAACCAAAACATATATGGTCAACTAATATTCGATAAAGGGGCCATGGACATAAAATGGGGAAATGACAGTCTCTTCAACAGATGATGCTGGCAAAACTGGACAGCTACATGTAAGAGAATGAAACTGGATCACTGTCTAACCCCATACACAAAAGTAAATTCAAAATGGATCAAAGACTTGAATGTAAGTCATGAAACCATAAAACTCTTAGAAAAAAACATAGGCAAAAATCTCTTAGACGTAAACATGAGTGACCTCTTCTTGAACATATCTCTCTGGGCAAGGGAAACAAACGCAAAAATGAACAAATGGGACTATATCAAGCTGAAAAGCTTCTGTACTGCAAAGGACACCATCAATAGAACAAAAAGGTATCCAACAGTATGGGAGAATATACTCGAAAATGACAGATCCGATAAAGGGTTGACATCCAAAATATATAAAGAGCTCACACACCTCAACAAACAAAAAGCAAATAACCCAATTAAAAAATGGGCAGAGAAGCTGAATAGACAGTTCTCTAAAGATGAAATTCAGATGGCAAACAGACACATGAAAAGATGCTCCACATCGCTAATATCAGAGAAATGCAAATTAAAACCGCAATGAGATATCATCTCACACCAGTAAGAATGGCTACCATCCAAAAGACAAACAACAACAAATGTTGGCGAGGCTGTGGAGAAAGGGAAACCCTCCTACACTGCTGATGGGAATGTAAATTATTTCAACCATTGTGGAAAGCAGAATGGAGGTTCCTCAAAATGTTCAAAATAAAAATACCATTTGACCCAGTAATTCCACTTCTAGGAATTTACCCCAAGAATGCAGCACTCCAGTTTGAAAAAGACAGATGCACCCCTATGTTTATCACTGCACTATTTACAATAGCCAAGAATTGGAAGCAACCTAAATGTCCATCAGTAGATGAGTGGATAAAGAAGATGTGGTACATATATACAATGGAATATTATGCAGCCATAAGAAAGAAACAAATCCTACCTTTCACAACAACATGGATGGAGCTAGAGGGTATTATGCTCAGTGAAATAAGCCAGTCAGAGAAATACAGGTACCAAATGATTTCACTTACATGTGGAGTATAAGAACAAAAGAAAACTGAAGGAACAAAACAGCAGCAGAAGCAGAGAACCCAAGAATGGACTAACAGTTACCAAAGGGAAAGGGACTGGGGAGGACGGGTGCGAAGGGAGGGATTAGGGCGGGAAAAAAAGAAAGGGGGCATTACGATTAGCATGTATAGTGTGGAGGGGGGCACAGGGATGGCTGTGCAACACAGAGAAGACAAGTAGTGATTTTACAGCATCTTACTATGTTGATGGACAGTGACTGTGAATAGGGATGTGGGAGGGACTTGGTGAAGGGGGGAGCCTAGTAAACATAATGTCCTTCATGTAATTGTAGATGAATGATACCAAAATAAAATTTAAGAAAATAATAATAAAAAAATAAAAAAATATAATATAATATAATAAAAAAGTAAATGGTGCTTTTGTGTATGCATGTGGGTGTGTGTAGTAACAGAGCACTTAAGAAAGACAAAGAACATTTTTAAGAAGTAGGTGTCTGAATGCCACTTACTACTTAGTTTTTTAAAAACAACAATAAAAGATAAGGCAAGTTAGTGTTAAAAAGTCTGTAATTTAGTCATTGTAGGCTATTGGGTCATTTTCTTACTATAATTTTTGCTATTATTGTACACATTTTTAGGTATTCTGTTGTACAGTGATATGCATATTTGCATTTTTTCTGCAACCATCACCAATATCCATTGCCAGGACTCTAAAACAGTAGCCCTCTATACCCCCTGCCCCCAGGAACTGGCAGGCACCTTACTATTACTATTTTGTCTCTTTAAATTTTACTATTATGGGATCATCAGATAAGTGGAATTATACAAAATTTGCCCTTTTGTGATTCCCTTATTTCATTTAACATAACATCCTCAACCCTCATCCACTCTGCAAATGTGTCAGAATTTCATTCCTTCCTAAGGTGAATAACATATTCCTTTGTAGGTATAATATTTTCCTTATTAATTCCTTCCATCTCTGGACATTTGGGTTGATTGATGCTGCATTAATATTCCTAACTCTACTTTCACACTATGTGAATGAGTCAGTTTTCCACTGATTTAATTATCTGTACACCTACACAAGTAAGATATTAAGAGATAATTCCTAACTAAATTGCAAACGCATAAAAAGTGTGGTTGGAAATGAAAATGAAGAATTAGCTCAACTTGCAAGTAAAGAATAGTGGCACTAAGTGGAAGGATGAAAGTTCAACATTGACTAGTGCAGGAACAGGAAGATTTACTTCTCTAAAAAAAAAGTTTTTATCTTTCTTTTTTCACTATGTCTTCAGAAATCTTTTTTTCCCTCTTTTTCCAGACTTTTGCTTACAATATTTCTAAAACTTCTAGATCTTTGTGTTCAGTCTCAGAATCATCTCTTTCACAATGCTAATAGAAGGCACAAAGATACACCCTTCCTATTATAGAGTTATCACAGAAAATTTAGAATAGTGTCTATAATTTTCCTTCCACATTTTTCTGATCCTTGTTGCCCTAACTTTAAAAATGAACTCTTTTTCTTGAGGATGCTGAGATGATTAATCAATCTATGCTGTGAAAACTAAAATAGTAACAGCCAAATCATTCACTGGACTGAATTGACCGGTTATTACCATAGTTTTTACCTGGTGACTGTGTCAGCTTGCATACATTTCAGTTCTTCAGATTGCAGGATAGACAAATAGAGACTTTAATCTGTGAATCTATATGGAGTAAACAGCAGAACTATGGATTTTCTGGGGTTGAAAAGTCAGTTTATGGGAAGGGATGAAATATTTGCCAACCACATATATTATATGGGCTTAATATCCAAAAATGTATTATAAGAACATACACAGCTCAGTATCACAATAGCAAATAATCTAATTAGAAAATGAAGAAAGGACCTGAGTATAATTTTTCCAAAGTGGATATGCAAATGGCCAACAGGTATTGAAAAGGTGCCTCAACATCACTAATGGACAGAGAACTAGAAACCAAAACAATAACCAGATATCACCTCACATATCTCACCATGGCTTTTCTCAGACACATAACAAAACCTAACAAGATAAGGGAAAAAATATCCTTCAGACACTGTCGATGTAAATGTGAAATGGAGCAGTCTACGGAATACAGTATGGTGGTGACTCAGAAACTTAAAACATAAACTCCACTTGATCCAGCGATCCCACTGCTGGGATTTACCTGAAAGAATGGAAATCAGTATATCAAAGATGATCTGCACACCCATGTTCATAGTTGCATTATTCACAAAACCCGAGCTATAGAAACAACCTAAAAATCTTTGATGGATAAGTGCACAAATAAAATTATACACACACACATCCATGGTGTATCATTCAACAGTAAAAAAGAAGGAAGTCTTGCCATTGGTGACCAAGTGGGTGAATCCGGAAGGCATTATGCTAAGTGAGGTGAGCCAGACAGAAAGACAAATGCTGTATGGCCTCACTTACATGTGGAATCTAAAAAACAAGCAAACAACCTCATATTTACAGAGAATACAATGGTAGCTGCCTTGAGCTTCAGTGAGGGGATGAATGTCAAAAGATAACAATTTTTAATTATAAGAAAAAGTTCAGAGGATCTTATGTAGACCTTGGTGACTATAGTTAATAATACGGTATTCTATATTTAACAGTTGCTTAAAATAAATCTTATAAATTATCACTAACATGTAATGAGTTAATTCTGTGAATTATGTGTCCTGATGATGCATTAACTATGGTCATCTTGGTAGTGATTCAACTATATATACACATATATAAATACATATATATATATATAATTTTCATATTGTATACTTTATTTTTATATATTATTAGGATATACAATATCATATTTGTTTCACAGGTACAACATAATGACTCAATCAATATATACATAAATACAATTATATTTGTCAATCACCCCACAATAAAAAATAGCTTAAAAAGCAAAACCAGTCACATCATAAAATCAAGGACAAGAACAGAGTTAGAGGACTGATACTGCCCAATGTCAGGACTTGGGAAGCTAAAGATAGTGTGGTAATGACCCAAAAGCATGAAATAGGTCAATGCAATATAATAGAAAGCTCAGAAATAGACCTCTGTAAATATAATCAAGTCATATTTGACAAAGGTACAGATTGTGTATTCAACTAATAATGTTGCTGGAAAAACTTGGCATGAAAAAACAGTCCAGATATAGACGGTACACACTTTACAGAATTTAAGTCTAAATGGATCTTAGACCTGAATGCAAAGCATTGTAGTAGAAAACCCTGCTAGATAGCCTAAGAGAAAGCCTAGATAACCTTAGTTGTATGATGCCATTTTAGATACAACATCAAAGGCAGGATTCATGAAAGCAAATGTTGGTAACCTGGACTACAGTAAAATTAAAAACTCCTGTTCTGAGAAAGAAAATATCAAGAGAAGGAGAAGACAAGCAACAGGCTGGGAGAAATAATTTGTGGAAGACATATAGGATAAAAGACCCTTATTCAAAACATGCAAAGAACAAATAAATTCAACAATAAGAAAACAAACAATACCACTGAAAACTGGGCACTTCACTGATGAAGACAGACCGATGTCAAATACACATTTGAAAAGATGCTCCATATCATATGTCATCAAGAAAATAAAAATAAAAACAATGAGATACCACTGCACACAAATTTGAATGGTCAGTTTAGACATTAACAGAAATGCTGCCAAGAAGGTGCAGCACCAGGAAGTCATACATATTAGTAATAGGAATTCAAAATGGTACAGCCACTTGGAGCCAGTTTTGGTGGGTTTTTTTACAAACCATATATACTTTTATTATGTGGTCCAGCAAACATGTTCCTTGGTATTTACACAAAGGAGTGGAAAACTTATGTACACAAATGAAAACACAAAAGAATATCTATAGCAGCTTTGTTCTTTATTGCTGAAACTTGGACCGAACCAAGGTGGCATTCAGCAGGTGGAAAGGTAAATTAATATGGTGCATGCAGACAATGGGATATTATTCATAAATAAAAGGAAACGAGCCATCTAGCTATAAAAAGACATCGAGAAACTTAAATGCCGATTACTAAGTAAAATAAGCTAATTTCAAAATGTTCTTTATTGCATGATTCCAACTATATCACATTCTACAAAAGCCAAAATTATGGAGAATGGAAGAATTCAGAGGCTGCCAGAAGCTGAAGTAAGTAAGGGAGAAAAGTAGGCAAAGCACAGAAGATTTTGGGGGTAGTGAAATGCTCCGTGTGATATTATACTCATGAGTAATATCATTTTACATTTCTACAACTCATAGAATGCAAAGCACTACGATAGAAACCCTAATGTAAACTATGGATGTTGAGTAATTATGAAATGTCAACGGTACATTCTTCGTTTAAAAGAAGTATGACTCTAGTTAGTATATTGCTCTTGTGGGAGGCTATGTATTTGTGGGTATAAGGGTTTTGTAGAAAATCTCTATACATCACAATCAATTTTGTTACAAACCTAAAAATCTTCTAGAAAGAGTCTTTAAAGGAGTTTAAGTAAAAATATTACCAAATAATGGACATATAATTATTGATGATAATTGTTATTGAAATAAAAGATGGAATACCCAACGATTTTGGATGAATAGTCCTTTCAGCAACATTCCCAGAGACTTTTTTATGGCATTATTTCTTAGATTATATATCATGGGATTAAAGGTTGGGGGCACCATGGTGTAGAACATAGAAATGACCAGGTCAAAAATGGAAGGGGCCTGTGAAAACGGCCTTAGATAAGCAGAGAAACCAGTGGAGAGAAATAACACAATCACAATCAGATGTGGAAGGCAAGTGGAGAGGCTTTTGACTGACCTTCTGTTGATGGCATTTTCTTGACAGTGGAGAAGATGTAGGCATAGGAAACTAATGAGGATAGGTACAATCTCTCTTAGTATGTTTTCTGAGCAGGAAATAGCCAATAACTGTGGGATAGCACCAGAAAAAATGATGGACCATGTTAGAACCACAGTAGGATAAGAAGAAGGTGCTTGCTGTGTGCATTATGGCGATCAGACCCCCACCCAGCCAGGACACAGCTGTCAACTGAACACGCATATTCACATTCATGACGACCTCGTAGTGCAGGGGGTGACATATGGCAGCATAGCGGTCAAAGCACATCATGGTGAGGAGATTCAGCTCTGCAGTTGCTAAAAACACAAGCAGAAAGACCCGGGCTACACAGCCAGGAAATGAGATGGAGTCACTGTGAGTCAAGGAGTTGGCAATGGATTTGGGGATTATGAATGTAAGTAGGCAGAGATCCAAGAAGGACAAATTCTTCAGGAAGAAGTACATGGGGTGCAGAGACGCTTGTCCAAAGTTATGATCATGATAATGAGGATGTTTGCCATTAGGGCCAAGAAGTATATCAAGGTGAAGAGCACTGAGTGCAACATGTGCATATTTTCATTGGTAGAAAATCCAGTGAGGACAAATTCTGTCACAGCTGTGAGATTTGTTGTGCTTGCAGACATAAATCTGTATTAAAATAAAAAGAGAAATGAAATGTCATTTTCCAGTCCTTCCATATTCAACTTACAATATAGTTATATATTCATATAGTCATCACACAATCTATTTAATAAAAATGTTTCTCCTATCCTGTGGGTTGATTGCTAACAGTACCTGAATAACACTGCTTTACTGAACCACTTTATACTCAGTGCACATGCACGTGCCATTTTTATTACCCAAATATATTCTATGAAAGATGCTGAAGGACTGAAAATTTGAACCGACCTTAACATGATTGTCCTGATGAAAAGCACCCTCCACATATCTATAAATGAATCCTGAGAAACAAACCGATAACTACTAAAAATTGTGCCCTAATCTTAATGTCCTTACATCCTATCCCATGACTAATATTTGTTTCAGCACATCTTCCAAAAAATTGAACAGTAAACAATTCTTTAAAAAACTGAATTACAGACCTTCCTCAATCCTCTAAGCTATTTAACCTACATTCTCTCTACAAAATACTCAATCTGGAGATGTTCTTACATTTAACATTTTAATATAGAGAGAGATCTAACTGCGTTTTTCTCATTCATAATACTCAAATTATTTATCAAAGAAGTTTTATGCATATATGCATTATGGTTCTATATGACACATATCCTGATTACCTTAGGTATCAAATCCTACAGGGTATGACCTAAGATTGTTGGCCTCATATTCATCAATTTATCATTTCCTCTTATTATTTCCCATTTTATCTGACTTTTTCCCCATATCTAATAAGTTAAAAAGTGATTCTCCATATTTTTCTTTTTTATCATGTCTGAACTTTCAGTCCCACAATTACATGAACTTGTAAGTATGATATTTTCCACGTTCACCTATACCCCATCTATTTTCCTGTCTCCTTCTATCCCTATCATAAGATGAATGCAAATACGTGGTGGGGTAGAAGGGACCATTTATAGCAGGAGCTAAATTCAGTCTTGGTCTGTTGAGTGTAATTTTCCTCTTTCTGCAATGACACATTGATACCTTCTGTTTGTACAGATTTTGTTCATCAACCTTCATGCAAATTTGGTAAAATATTAAGCCTTTACTGTACAACATTCTATCACACACACTCTTCTTATTCTAATTCTCTAAAATATTATGTTCCACTTTTCTCCATGGTGCTAGACAATGTGAACATCTTCAGTAAATATTGGTTGTTAGGTTTGGGAAAGTAATAATATAAAGCAATTTTAATATATTAGTGGAAATAATTCCACATATTTTACTGAAAACAAAATAAAGTTTAGAACATACTCCTGTCAAAGATGCAAAAATTTTGGGGTGACTTAAAATACATGTTCATAATGATAAAATTAGATTTGATATACAGGTCCTGATGTCCCTGTTAAAATATTATAAATTCTTCATTTTACAAGATCCATGGCAGCCTTTCAGTGAAAGACTAAGAAAAACCAAGGTGTTCATCATGATAAATAGATTTCCATATCTGTTCATCACTTCTACTGTGATATATTAAATGATTAAGAAATAATGCTTCATTACATCCCTGAAGATACAATCTGACTCATATATGTCATTAATATTTTAGGGGTTGAAAAATATAACACACCTTTTCGAAGAATCCGCATTATTTTATTTTTAGTTTCATCTTGAGGCTCGTCATTATTTACTGTCTACTTATCATTAATTGTTATTTCATTTAACATTTTATACACTTTCACCTTAGTATTCTAAATGCTAAATTCAACACTAACAGATAGGAATGTAATACTATAATAAAAGCAGTAAAAATCATAATCAGTGGAGCACCTTAAATTTAAGAAAAATAGTATTTTCTCCCACTGAAACTCACCTCAAAAAGGTTGATGTTGTTAATTGAACAATTTGTGTTCCACAGAATAAATTGATCCCTCTAGATATTTTTTAGTGTTCATTCTTATAAAATGAGTATTTTAACAACTGCTTCTTTTTCTCAAATACAAAATGAAATTTTAAATCTAGAATACTTTAAATTTAAAATGATTTTTCCAAAAAAATTATTTAATAGTATACCTCCAAATCCTGGTACATAGAAGTTTCAGTTGTCTACTTAAGCTTTTTTCTAGTGAAATTTACTGCCATCACAAGGACAGAATGATACACATCTCAACTGAGTAGAGATGACTAACTTTGTTGAATCCTCTGAAAAGTTGTATGATTCTTAACTCTGGCTTCATCAATAACTCAGTCAAAAAAGACAGGAGACCTGAAGAGCTTGACCATTTTACCTCTCCTCCTGATCTCTTGTGTGCTAACTGTAGTCCAAGAGTTGTAATTTATCAAGCTGTTTTATTCCAAAGGGATTATAGTGTTATTGTTTTCTCCATTAACCTGCTCAGTCAGTATCAGCCTGTACTAAATCTGACTCAATTATTAGTGCGATCAGTGTGCCATATTTTAACTTTGTTAGTGGTTTACATATCTGTGACAGGACTCCACTTAATCTAGCATCCAATGTTTCAGTCATTTATTGAGTGCCTACTATGGGTCAGACTCAGTAGACTGCAATATGTCATTAAAAGCAGTGCAGTGAGTCAAAGTCCAAAGGTGAGCGTGAATGTACTGTCTCTCGCCGGGAGATGGAGGCCTTGGAGAGAGACTGGAGGAAGAGAATACAGTGCAGTCCCAAAGGGAGGGCCACTAACACCAGGTCAGTTAAGAGCACAAGCAGGGGTGTGACATGTGAGCTTGGCGATTTCCAGGGAGCAGGGAAACAAGAGACTAGAATATGAGTGGACAAAAAGATTTCATGATCAAGAATACTGCACTTCATGTGAAGTTGTTAATTTTTACTGTGAGAGGAAAGACACAGGTGGTTCTGAGTAGGAGAGAAGCATGTCATGTTATACTTAACCTTGATCCCTCTCTGGAAGTGTAGACTGTAGAGAAAGTAGACTGGGAGCAGGACTGGATGCAAATACATGGAAAGGAAATACGTCCACAGATTATAAGAATTACTATTGTTAATACACTATACTACACCAAACCATCTTACAGATTCAATTTTATCACTATCAAAATTATAATGCCATTTTTCAAAGAAATGGAAACTATCATAAATTAGTATGAAATGAAAAATACTCTGACTAGCAAAAGCCGGCTTGAAAAGAGGGACAAAGTTGGTAGCTCTCACTCTCATTTCAAGCATTATTAAAAAACCACAGTACTGGCATAAAAATAGATACATAGATCAATGGAACATATTGGCTACCCAGAAATCAGTACACTTGTATATATTCAAGTAATATTCATCAAGGGAGCCAAGAAGATGAAATGAGAAATGATATCCTATTCAATTAACAGTAGTGGGGAATGTGAAAAACTACATGAATAAAAATACAATGGTCCCCTATTTTACAAAACACAAAAACTAACTCAAGATGGATTAAAGACCTACATGTAAGATCTGATACCATAACACTCCTAGAAAGCAGACCCAAGAGCCGCCTTGACATTGGTCGTGGCAAAGTTTTTTGGATATGACACCAAAAGCATAAGCACCAAGGCAAAAATAAACAAGTAGCACTACCCTGAACTACAGCACTTCTGCAGAGCAGAGAAACAGTAAAACAAAAAGCAATGCATTGAAAGGGAAAAAAATATTTGCAGACCATCTACCTGACAAGGAATTAATACCCAAAATACATACATGCAATGTAATAGCAAAAACTAAGAAAAAAAATAAACAAAAAGTGGTTTAAAAATAGATATCTGCAACAAAATCCAAATTAAATGAGGTATCACTTTATGATTTGTTAGAGGGCTATTACCAATAAAACGAGATACTAAGTGTTGGCAAGGATGTGTGGAGAAAGGGGAGTCCTTGGTGGGAATGTAAATTGGCACAGCCCGTGTGTAAGACACTGTGGACGTCACTCAAAACATAAAACTACCATACAATTCACCAATCACACTTCTGCCTATATACCTGAAAGAAATGCAAATATTGTATTCATTTCAGTACTACACCCATAACCAAGAAAGATGTGGAAACATCTAGATGCAGAAATCCTAAGTGACCTTCAATGAATGATGGAAAAAGTGTGACTTCATATGCATAATATATATATATATATATATATATGTAATGAAATATTATACAGTTCTATAAAAGGAAATTTTGCCTTTCTGAATAATTTGGATAGACCTTGGAGGCATTATGCTGAGTGACATAGTGAGACATACAAAGAATAACACTCCATGTTTTTATTTATATGAGCAGTCTGAAGAAGCCAAACTCATAGAAATAGAGCATCAAATGTTGATTGCTGGGTCTTGGATGAGGGAGAAATTTGGAGTAGTTGGTCAAATGGAACAAATTCCCAGCTGTAAGACAAATAAAAGCCGTTTCTCTAATGTACAGCATCATGACTATAGTTAACAATACTGTGTATATACTTGGGGGTTATTAAGAAAGTAGGTCATATTATCACTACACACACAAATCATGATTATGTGAGGACTTAACGGTGTTAACTAACATTACATTAGGAACAATTTTTCAATACATTTGTGTCTAATTATAACATTATACACTTTAAGTCTACTTATGTTTTGTTTCAATAATACCTAAATAAATCTAGGGAAAAATAATGCAAGAACAAAAGGTGACACACTATGACAATTTCTCTGCTATTGATACTAATTTTGATCACTCGCTTGAGATGGTGTCTGCCAAGTTCTCCAGGAGTAAGATCAGTACTAGGTGGGCAGATACCTTGATACTAGACATCTTGTTAGATTGAAAGTTATCACTCCATTTTTTAATTCCTTAAGTTATTTATATGCCATACACTCTCCTGACATTCTGTGCAATGTGCTTAGTGGGTTTTTTTTTTTACTGAATAACACATTTTTTATTAAGTTATCATTGATATACACTCTTATAAAGGTTTCACATGAAAAATATTGTGGTTACTACATTCACCCATATTATAAAGTACCCCCCATACGCCATTGCAGTCACTGCCCATCAGTGTAGTAAGATGTCACAGAGTCACTACTTGTCTTCTCTGTGCTACACTGTCTTCCCTGTGACCTCCCCACACCCCACGTGTACTTATCATAATACCCCTCAATCCCCTTCTCTCTCCATCTCCACCCACCCTCCCTCTCCCCTCCCCTCCCCTTTGGTAACCACTAGTCCCTATTTGGAGCCTGTGAGTCTGCTGCTGTTTTGTTCCTTCAGTTTTGCTTTGTTGTCATACTCCACAAATGAGGGAAATCATTTGGTACTTGTCTTTCTCCACCTGGCTTATTTCACTGAGCATAATAACCTCTAACTCCACCCATGTTGTTGCAAATGGTAGGATTAATTTTCTTCTCATGGCTGAATAGTATCCCATTGTGTATATGTACCACAACTTCCTTATCCATTCATCTACTGATGTACACTTAGGTTGCTTCCATATCTTGGATATTGTAAATAGTGCTGTGATAAACATAGGGGTGCATGTGTATTTTTGAATCTGAGATCTTGCTTTCTTTAGGTAAATTCCTAGAAGTGGAGTTACTGGGTCATATGGTATTTCTATCTTTAGTTTTCAAAGAACCTCCATAGTGATTGCACCAATTCATATTCCCACCAACAGTGTAGAAATGTTCCCTTTTCTTCATACCGTCTTCTTCAGTTTGAAATGTTTATACCAGTGGAAAGTGTTCATATAATGTCAAATTCTATATACTTTTTGAAATTGGAGCCAAGACAAGTTGGTAATGTGGAATGTGCAGTTAAGAAGGGATCCAAAAGAAACAAGTGTCCTTTGCTCTTCAGAAGACAGGGATCTATGAACATTATGCTTCTCCACACCTCTGGGGAGTCATACAGGAAGGGGACCCATGAGACCTGACTATTGTTGTTTCAATAACATTGTCTCTCTCCTGCCTGTATGCAGAACTTCTCCTGGTCAATCTTCCTTTAGATGTATGTCACAACATGGAGACTTATAATCCCTAAATGTATAAACACATGGATCTGCAAACTCATTTTTCTGCCCCATATCTACTCCTTCAGAAGGGTTAAAAATCTTCCATGCCATCTGGAAATTATTAATCAGAAAAATCCTTTAGAGTTTAAAACTTTACTCTGTATGTCCATTCAAACATCATCATCTCCTTAAAGCGCAGATTACATCCCACCCTGAAGTCCTCTCAAATGGTGTTATGTCTCTGGAATAAGCACTTGCTGCCTAATTGAGGTCAGCACACATGCTCAGGTATCACTGTCTCAGGACCTACCTGGGGAAAGGCAGTCCGTGCCCTGCCATGCCAGCCCACTATGAGCAATGTTGGGGTGAAGGGACACCACGGTAGAAAATGCTGGCTCTGAGCCCTAACTGTATGTTGGTTCATGACCTTAGGAGTTCTTCAAATGAGATTCAAACTGACCACCACTCAATGAAGGACAAGGAAAAACTACAGAAAGAGGCAGGCCACTCCATGTAAGTAGGCTGCAGGTTTGATAAGCAAAGTCACTTACATACATTGTTATTCTTGGCTGGCTGCAAGATGAATACATGTCTGTGCCTGCCCACCAGTATCTTAAAAGGGAACACAAAGGTATTAATGGGTTCCAGGAAGTTATAGGGTCAGGATGGTCTCAATAACACTTATCTGTCATGGCTGTGTTCTTGAATCAGCTCTTACAGTGGGAAGGTGGCACAATATAAGGAGAAGGGAGAGAAAGAAGCCTTCCCCTTCCCAGTTTCAGCTTTTTCATCAATAGCAGTTATACCCTCTCCATGACCTCCTCCAACACTAGGTAGGGAAAACGTTTGCTGACTCACACTCTGCCCAATCCTACTTCTTTCTAATTCTTTCCACTGCTGGTATTGATTTCTGGAGTGTATCCATCTCAATTTAATATCTGTGTCCAGGCAACCCTTCCTGCAACACAGGAGGGGGCTGCCTTCTCTTTAACTCCCTTCTATCACTCAGTCTAAGGAAGAACATGCCTGCTTTACTGTCCATCACCAGTTCTAGATCCTTCTCCCTGCTTCTTCCAGGGGTGATGAGTTGCTTGAATTTTATATCATAAGCCTATACTTCCTTCTCACCACTTTTATTGAGTCATTTACCCTCCAAGATTCCCCACCTGGATGATCATGCCCAGTTTGACTTCTCATTGTCATTATCCTAGACAAAAATGAAAGATGAGGAATGTGGTATATGATTAATGTAATTATTTTCAGAATGATATATTTCAATCACTGAATTTTTATAAGACAAATATAACTTAATGCACATGTAGAATGAAATTCTTCAGTTCCAAGGAAATTAACTGCAGTGATGGTGTGATTTCATTTAATTTGTTAGTGCTTCTGATAGGAGCTTTCGATTATGATATGTTTTAGTCTTACTTCTGAACATAGAATTTTCTCAAAGTGTCATGTACATATTTTTGAAAACTTGAAATTTTTTGCAGAATAGGTTTTATAATTACCCTTAAATGCTATACAAAATTGATATATCTTGATTTTAACAGTATTGTGATATCTGTAATATTTTTGGTGTGCATTTTACAAATAATGGAGAAAATATATTCTATTATTTTATTTTTTTATTGAAATCATTCTAGTTTCATCATATATTAGATAAAAAATATTTTTTGCTACTTAATTTTTAAACTTCAACTTAAAAATTATTCTTCTGAAGATCTTTATTGTGTTCATATAAGTTTAATTATTAATGTATTTTAAGATGGATATGTGACTTGAAGAGAAAAGGAAGTTCAAATAATAATTGAATCATGTATACAGTCTGGAATTTTTTAAAGAGATAGCAATTTGACTAAGATATACACACTGCCTTTGTTATATTTTTCTGCGAGTTTTATATATAAGAGTTTGGAATGTTTGAACAAGAAGTGAACTAGATTGTTTTTAAAAAATCATTAGTCATATCAATAAAACCAAAAAAACTTTGATTTTCTTTGGCAGGTTCAATGTACTCAGATTTCCCTCTTTTAAAACAAAAAACCTTGGAGTATATTGGAGGAGCAAGTAAGTATATTGGAGGGGAAAAGGATGGCAGTGTGAGAAAAGAAGCAGAAACTTCCCAAAACCACATACAACACAAAAATAGAGCAAATACAACTAATCCTGAAAAGGCAACCCAAAGATGGCAGAACAGACTTTCTACATCTCTGTGAAATAGAAGACATCACAGAAAAGGATAAAGTAGTGAAGCTGCCCTCTTGCAGGACCCAAATTCCCTAGAATGTAAACATGAGCCACTTTTTCCTGTAGACATCTCCTTGGGCAAGGGAAACAAAAGCAACAATGAACAAGTGGAACTATATCGAACTAAAATGTTTCTGTTCAGGAAAGTACACTGTGAGCAGAAAAAAAGGCATCCTACAGTATTGGAGAATATATTCATAAATAACTTATCCAATAAAAGTTTCACACCCGAAATATATAATGAGCTCTGTCACAATCTTAACACCCAGAAAGCAAATAACCCAAATACAAAATGGGTGGAGAATCTGAACACACACTTCTCCAAAGAAGAAAATTAGATGGCCAAAAGGCACATGAAAAGATGTTTCACATCACTAATTGTTAAGGAAATGTAAATTAAAACCTCAATGAGTTATCACCTCACACCAGTTAGGGTTGCCAACATCCAAAAGACAAGAAACAACAAATGCTTGAGAGGATGCAGAGAAAGGGGAAACCTCCTACACTGCTGGTGGGAATATAATCTAGTTCAACCATTGTGGAAAGCAATATGGAGGTTCCTCAAAAAACTAAAATTAGAAATACAATTTGACCTGGGAATTCCACTCCTAGGAATTTACCCAAAGAAAGCAACTTCTCAGATTTAGAAAGAGATATGCACCCCTATGTTTACTGCAGCACTATTTACAATAGCCAAGATACGGAAGCAACCTAAGTGTCTATCAGTAGATTAATGGATAAAGATGTGGTACTTATACACAATGGAATACTATTCAGCCATAAGAAAGAAACAAATCCCACCTATTGCAAGAACATGAATGGAGCTAGAGGGTATTGTGCTCAGTGAAATAAGCCAGAGGGATAAAGACAAGTACCAAATGATTTCCCTCATTTATGGAGTATAACAACGAAGCAAACCTGAAGGAACAAAACAGCAGCAGACTCACGGACTCCAAGAAATGACTAGCGGTTACCAAAAGGAAAGAGTTGGGGAGGGTGGGTGGAAAGGGATGGAGAAGGGGATCAAGGGGTATTATAGTTAGCACACAATATAGATAAATCATGGAGAAAGCAGTATAGGATGGAGAAGACAAGTAGTGACTCCACAGCATCTTGCTCTGCTGATGGACATTGATTGCAATGGGGTGGGAGGACTTAATATGAGTGATTGCTGAAACACAATGCTGTGCATGTGAAACCTTCATAAGACTATATACACTGATACCTCAATTTAAAAACCAAAAAGAATTCAGGAAAAAAGTTCATTTCCTATTAAATTCTTAAACTGATTTAAAATTTAGAATCTATTCTGATCTCTGAATTCTACTGCATTAGTCTATATGTCTGTCATATATAGTTGACTACTGTACCTTTCCAGGAAGTTTTAAATAAAGAAGTATATTCTCTAAGCTTGAATTTTTTCCCAGTTTTTCTCTGACTATTCTGGGTCATTTGACTTTTTACATGAAAACAAAGGGAACCCATGCATATCCATGAATTAATTATGTTATTGGTTTATCAATTTTTACAAAAAATCTAAGTGGAATTTAACTAAATATGTAAATCAATTTGGGGAGTATTGCCATCTTAAAAGCATCATAATTTCAGAATTCAAGAATTTGTGATTTTTCCCTTTTCCCAGTTTTTTAATTTCTGTCAACAATTTCTTATATTTTTCTGAGTATAAGATTTATACTTGTTTAGTTAAAATTTTAACTAAAAATTTATCATTTTTTTGTTGTAAATTGAATGGTATTTTTGATTTCATACCACTGCTATGACAGATGCATATGGGGGTAAGGCAATTAGGGTGAAGAAAGCCCAAATCCCATGGGGGCGAGGACATTTACCCCAAAGGAGTATACTGTGTATATTTCTCCCATCCCTGAATATATTTTGGGGGTGGATATAATGCAGGGCCTGTGGTTACAGACCATTGCAGTTGAGTTCAGACCAAGGGTACAAGTGGTAAAGAAGTTCTGAGGGGACATGGTAAGCACCCACCCATAGCTCTGCCTATAACTAGGTGAGTGACAATTATTAAGCAGTATAAATTGCTGGAGGGGCACATGAAAATTGGAAAAACTGCAGTATTTGGAGAAGGTGGGCATCATAAAGCCCACTCATAGTCCTTTTAATTCCTCAGTGTGGCCAATGAAAAAGCCAGACCGCTCTGGACTATAGTGAACTATAGTCCAGAACAAAGTCACACCCCCTTTGCATGCTGCTGTCCCCTCTATAGCAGCCCTTATGGACACATGAAGTCATGAACTGGGGACTTATCATTAGGTAGTAGACCCTGCTAATGCTTTCTTCTCTATTGACATAGTACAGGAAAGTCAGGAACAGTTTGCCTTCATGTGGGAAGGCTGTCAGTGGACATTCACTGTCCTTCCACAGGGATACCTCTGCAGTCACACCATCTGTCATGGATTGTAGCCCAGGACTTGGCCAAATGGAAGAAACAGAAAACAATGGCAGGTGTATCACTACATTGATGATATTATGCTCATGCCTGATTCTCTTTCAAATTTAGAAGAAGCAGTTCCTAGATGCTCCAACATCTATAGGAGAAAGGATGGACTGTGAACAGCACAAAGGTTCAGGAACCTGGTTTGTCTGTAAAATTCTTGGGGGTAGTTGAGTTGGGTAAAACTAAAGTTATTCCTGAAATAGTCATAGTCAAGGTCCAGGCTTTCCCTACTCCTACCACCATGGTGGTCTTTCAAGAGATTTTCTATCTTTTAGGCTGCTGGAGAATATTTATCCCACACTTGGCACAAATTATGAAGCCCTCATACAGGTTGGTATATAAGTGCATCAGGAGGCACTGGGGTGAGACATGTGCATCTGCTTTTACTGCGGCTAAGTGAGCAGTCAAGGCCGTATTGACCTTAAATGTAATGGACCCATCACAGCTCTGTGAGCATGATGTTCATGTAACCAAAGGTAGTTATGGATGGCGTCTTTGGTAGCCCCTTGGATGGACACGACAACCCATTTGATTCTGGTCACAACTGTGGAAAGGAGCAGAAGTCCAATACAACTTGATAGAGAAGCAATGACCTGCTGTGTACCACACGTTGCTGGCTATGGTGTCCATCACCAGAACAGCTTCAAGATGACCACCTATCCCATTGAGGGGTGTGTGTAAGACTGGATCAAAAGGCCATGGAGTGGTGTGGCATAGATGCCTATACTGGCCAAATGGGCGCATATTTACAGCAGCATAACATCTGCTCTACTAGCCCCTTAAGTGGAGAACTTCAATACTTACTAGTGTCAGTGATGTATACCAGTGGAAAGAAGAAAGAACTTGATTTTTAGCCATTGGTAGCTGAGAGTCCTTGCCAGGAGGGAAAAGCCCATACATATACGTGGTATACAGATGGCTCCACTTGTGGGAGCCCCGCAAGTGGAGGGCTGTGGCTTTTCATCCTTAGACTGAGACAATATGGATGGAGGATGGAGAGGGAAAGAGCATTCACTGGACTGAGTTGCCGGCAGTGTGACTCATGATCACCCAGCAGCCTTCCCCTATAGTTGTCTACACTGACAGCTGGGCTGCCTATCAGGGCTTGACCCTGTGGCTACCAACATGGTACCATGTCAACTGGATGGCTGATCCCCAGCCCCTTTGGGGGTAAGAGTTCTGGCAAGACCTGTGGGCCTTTGGTCAGACTAAGACTGTTACTGTATAACATGTGAATGGCCATTTGCTCTTGGCATCCCCAGGGAATAATGAAGCAGACACACTGGCCCAGGTGCAATGGTTAGAAGGAACGCCTGCCTCTAATTCACTCAATGGTTACATGAGCATATGTTGCAAATGGGAAAAAGACAATGTGGGCTGTAGCCTGTCAGTGGAGCTTGCTGTTGACATTTGAAGAAGTCAGCAGAGCCTGGAAGGAGTGTCCTGTGTCCTCTAAGAGGGACTAACACTGAGTCCTACAACAACATGGGATAATAGTAAAGGGGCTGATACCCCTTGCCTGGTTGCAGATAGACTATATTGTTCCTCTGCCCATAACAGAAGGTATGCCATGATTTGTATGGATACAGCTACTGGCCTTTGGTTGCTTTTCTGTCATGTGGTGCAAATCAGCAAATCATCAAGGGGGGTCTAGATCATCTCTGTGCAGCCTATGGCCAGCCACAGGTCATTGAGTGATCAAGCACCCACTTTATTGTACATGCATTACAAGGATGAGTGCAGCAATTAGGAATAAAGTGTAAGTTTCATGTACCATATAAACCTCCTGGAGAAAGCATGACAGAGAGGTACAATGTTTTACTGAAATCTGACATGAAATCAGATACCAGTAGTCTATTTGGTGGGTCAGTTCAATTATGGACAGTGCTATGGTGTTTGAATGAGAAGCCCTGGAAAGGATCTTTGAGCCCTGTGGATATGCTAACACACATTGCTGGGTCTCCTATACACCTGCCTGTGCTAACCAAAGAGGAGTTATTGAAGCCGGGATATGGCCAACAGAGTAAATCCTGCTGCCAGCCCCTACTGCAGTAAGCCCTGGAGACACTGTTGAATGGACATGGCCCCGGACATTTTGTCACATGGACAAGAGATGGCTGGCCCTTTTGGCACTTTGGGAAAAAGGCCTTGAAGCTGGCTTCATGTGTATTCCTGGAGGAACAGCAGAGTGGGCCCCAAAGTCACAGTAGTGTACCAAATACATCTTTGAGGTAAAGCATCTTACTGGGAAATTTTGTTTTATCTTTATGGCCAGTGAATGTACCTCCCACAGCCCTACATAATGACCCACCTGTAACTCCCACAGGGAGAGGGATGAAAGTCTGGTATGCTAGACAATGATGAGATCCCATTCCTGCCACTGTCCTTTCATAGGACAACTCCCTTTCATTCATCCTACCTGATGGAAGTGTTGCCTATGCTGGAGTCATTTAAAACATGAATCTTATCACCCTTAAGGTTATTTTCTTATACAGTCCTTATGGCCTGGATGTGTCCCCTGGCTACAGGTGTGACATGATGATTGCTCTGAATTACCTGTTCAGCTTCTTACTGCCTGTGGAGTAGGTGAGCTTTGGACCTAATCTGCCTAGGACTTTGAACCTAGCTGAAGCCTCCAACTTGAGGATTATCATGATTTTATTGCTTTTGTTATTTTATGTTTTTAGCCTCCTTGCAATGATCCAGTTTTCTTGAACAGGGCCATTGCAGAAAATGGGGAATGTGTACATTGTGAGGTGAGATTTCTGCATTGATGGGCTGTGGATAAAATTGTAATATTTCCAGAATCTCTCATCTGGTTTTGATGCATCTGCATATCAATTGGTGTTTCCAAGGGGTGGAGATTAGTAGTCCATCTTACTATCAATAGGTAATTACAAGCATGTGAGAGGGTTTATTTGGACAGGGAAGGTTTTGTGAGCTTTTTTCTGCTGCAGCCTGGTCAAGAGAGATATGGGATGACTGTCTGCAAGAAATAAACAGGTCTCTTACCTCAATTTCTCCCTTTGACTAATTTTGGTTTTGGAGGTATTTTGCCCCAGGACTGTCCCACTTGGACTTGCACTCCCATGTCTTTCACCCATAGTATGTCTAATAGTATGCTATTGAGGACTGCTCATCCTTATATCTTCCTAATGACAAGCAACAATTTAGATATGATTTTTGACAACACATATTATATTTTTACTGTGACTTCCATGGTTTGGTATATGTCCTTCATTAGTCATTATAAAGTGACTAAATTCAATGTTTCACACGTGGTTATATTAAAAAGTCTGAAGTTTCTTTTCTGGTAAATTTGACACAACCCTGGGAAGAGTTCAATGGTCTTGCTAAATTAACTCTTGCCATATCTAAATGGAGACCCAAGAAATTTACGGGATGGTGCACTGTTTTCTTCATTTCTGCATTCATTATTTTAGCTACTGTCTCTGTAGCAGCAGTGTCTCTTACTGAATCTATTCACATGGCTATGGTAGTGTAACTCCAGTGGGAAAATATTTTCCCAGCCTGGGGCAAAATAGCTTTGACTGAAATCAGTCAAAGGGAGAAATGAAATGGGAGAAACCCCTTTATTGATTACACACAGTTGTTCACTTCTGCTTACCCATGTCTATCACAACCTGGCTGCAAAAAAGACCCACCAAACCTCTCCAGTCAGATATTCACTGCTCACCTTGTAATTACCTATTGATGTAGAGAAGGCCAGGTGAGGGATTCTGGAAATATTGCAATTTTACCTAATCTACAGGTAGTTATCCATTTTATGACTCACATCACTTGAGCAATAATAACACCAACACAAATTGATGAGGGCATTATGCAGAGGCTGCAGGCTATGGAGGCTGCTCTTGAGTGGCTTAGGGACCAGAAACAAGCTCTATTGATCAACAACACATGCAATGTGATTGGCAACATGACAAAATCTGTGTCACCCCATTGCCGTATGATCAATCCCAGGACTCATGGGACCTTGTAAATCGACACTTGCAAGGAGCCTTTTCCTCTAATCTTCAGATGGGAATTAATGCTCTCTCTACTCAATTACATCAACAATTACTTGACATCTAACCAGAAACACAAATACAGGTTGAACAAGATTCATCCAATATCATGAAATGGTTACACAACAAAATGATTCCATAGCATTAATTTATGTATCGGGTCATTGTAGCTCTTGGTCTGTTACTCTTTTTCATTTTTCTCATAGCCTTATGAATGATTTGTATCGTTATGACCAACTCCAAGCATCATGAGCAAGAGCTGGTTATGTTGCTGTTTTCTGAGAAGGTTGAAGGATATTAGAACCAAAAATGGGAATATGTGGGGGACCAAATGGCTATGTCCTGGATTGGAAAGCTGTACTGTAGGGCCACCCGGCAAAGCAGAACACTGCTTCCTCATCATGTTGAAAACAGCACAACATGCTTTGCTTATCTATTCATAGTTGCTTAGGATTTTACTCTCCTTTGAAGTCATGGAAATGGCTGTACTTGACTGCCTGCACGTACCCTGCAGCATCCTGTTCAGCACGTAGCCTTCTGACATACCATACATTGCTTTTGTAAATGTAGGCTTAATAAATATAAGAGCTTGAGAGCAGTTTGGGGAGACCTCCCTTAGCCTCCCTCTCAGCTCTCCTGACTTTCCTCTCTTGAGTAGTTCTTTCTGCCACCGCTGACTATGTGGGACAAAGCCCACGGAGTATTCTGCACTTCAAAATGTACTAAGTGAGTAGATCTCATGTAATGTTCCTCCCACACACACGCTCCTGCACAAACACACATAAGATAACAAGGAAACTCTGGGAGATGTTGGCTGTACCCATGACCTTAGTCGTTATGATGGTATGATAGCTATTTGCATATGTCCAAACATGTCAACTGAATATGCTAAATATGCAGTTTCTATATATCAATTATGCTGAAATGAAACTGTTGAAATACATAAAATGTAAGAAAACGAAATAAATGAAGTTTTCAAAGCCATCATCCTTACTCCCAACACAAAACTATTAGGGCATTGAAGATTTGGAGATCTAATTTTATTAATTCATCTAACTTATTAAGCTTTAAACAGTGAAAATTATTTTAGTTTAGTCTTTATCCATGTTAACTTTACTTCTCAGACTAATCTACTTTTCTGCTGTTTCTTAAAACTCATTACTATTTTGAAGTAGTGCATGCCCTCTTCATGACATCTCTCCTCACCGGAGAGAGAGAATACCACTTTGGGATCGTGACAATGAAATGTAGAACATTTACTTTTTTCCCCACTCTGGACTTACCACAAAGTCTTTCTACTCAAATATTGATAATATCATCTCAAAAATCACTCAGGATTCTTTCTTTACTATCCTTCAAAAGCAGTAATGGAGCAGAGAGCAATTCTAAGCTTCAGGTTAGGTTCTTACATTTTGTTTTAATAAACATTTTCCTGTTGTATTCCGTGTCTTGTGATCTTCAAACTTATCCTAGTTTATTTACTATTAATGTTGGTGACATTGAGGCTGTTTCAAACACTTAATTGCAGATGTGAGAGGTGGGTGAATAGATCTTGCTTTATTTCCTATTTTCACACATTTTTAGACATTTATTTTTCAAAAGTGATAATTGTATTGATACTTTAATTTCAATGTTATAATATTTATATATGCATATTCATACAGATAAAACATTATATTATATAGTTTTAATTTTTACTCCAAGTATATTGTTCTTATTATCATGAGGCTTTAACTTTGAAATGTTATTAAACCAACACTGACCCAGACCCCATTTTAGAGAAATTATATTTTTTCAGGTAGTATAAAAACCTCTACTCAAAGTTATCTCCTAAAAAAATTTATTATGAATCTAATTAATCTCACTGGATTGGCCAAAATATCTATGGAAAACAAGTTGTTGAATGTCTCAGCTTTTCAGGAGTCTGCAATTATTAGTTCCTCTGAGGGCTGTAAGATGTATAAGTACCACAGTGCCCTCCAGAAAGAAATCACAGTGCAAAGCGGAGAAATAGTACACACTTCCTCATGTGATTTAGTGTAATGATACACTCTGAGAAACGGTTCTCAGGATTATGAGTCATCAAATGAGATGAAAGTTAATGGTATTGTACTTTAGTGATTCTGTAAGAGATGCTGGTGTGTGGAAAGACAGACCTCATGTCTAAGCTCTCAGGTTTATCTGTTTTTTCATCATGTTCAGGTTTTTGTGGGACTTTAGTTTAGATTTTTAAATTCCATTTTACAAATTTCTAAGATGTCCAGTTTGCAGTTATAGTATTTTTGCATTTTCCTGTATTTCATTTTATTGATTTCATTCATTTGACTAATATGTACTGCACATTGCTTGGTGATTATAAGGCATGCAACCTTAAAGTCAGTAATCAATTCATAAAAAATATTTTATAATATATAACAATCATTTTGTTCTCTATTTTGATTGTAGCATCATCTTACTACATCATCTTCAGACTCGAGGTTACAAAGCATGTTAGTATACATGGAAAATCTCACCATCTTCACAGAATTTGTTCTCATGGATATCTCCAGTTCCCGGGAACTTGAAATCTTGCGAGGTCTCATGTTCTTAGTAATTTATCTGGGTGCCTTGGCTGGAAATCTTCTGACCATTATTATCATCGTGATGGACTCCAGTCTTCACTTCCCTATGTACTTCTTTATAGGTAATTTATCTCTCATAGATTTTGGTTTCATCTCAGTTATCATTCCCAAATCGATCATGAATTCTCTAATAGGTAGTAAACTGATTTCTGTCAAAGCATGTGCTGCTCAGACTTTCCTGTATATTTTCTTTGGGTCCACAGAGATCTTCTTCCTTGTGGTGATGTCCTATGACCGCTATGTTGCCATTTGCCATCCTCTGCACTATGGGCTCACCATGACCCCACGTCTGTGCACACAGGTAGCAGGTGTCTCATGGGCAGGTGGGCTGGTCAACTCTGCTGTCCACACAGGGACCATGTTCAGACTTCCCTTCACAGTGTCCAATGTGATTCACCAGTTTTTCTGTGATGTTCCTCAAGTCCTGAGCATCTCATCCCAGGAGGTGCAGTTTCCTGAGTGTGTAACTCTTGCTGTAAGTGCTTGCATTGTTTTACTCTGCTCTGTCATCTTATTCAGCTCATATATTCACATATTTTCAGCTGTGCTCCAGATGCGTTCTGCGGAAGCCCGGAATAAAGCCCTGTCAACCTGCTCCCCCCAGATAGCTACTTTCATCCTATTTGTAATGTCTGCATTGTTTGCTTACTTGAGCCCCATTTCACATGTATCAACCATTCAAAACCTTCTTAGAGCCATGTTCTATTGTATGGTGCCCCCCTTTGCAAACCCTATTATCTTTAGTCTACCAAATAGGGAAATTAAGTGTGCTGTTGGTAGAATGTTTATTAGAATAGTTCATTTCCCTAAAAGAGTTTGTATGTGTGTGTGACTGGAAATATTATTTTCAATATTCAAAGTGGAAAGTGAGTTCCTTTTAACCATTAATCTAAAATTCAAATATAGTTAAAATTTAAGCCCCATAATTATTTTATACTTCAAAGGATTTATAAATAAATTAGGTGTATTTAATCATTTGAATTAAATTATGGATTGTGTAAAAATAATTTCTTACATTCACTCTCTTGTTGAAATATAACATACAGTAGTAAATTTTTGGTCTTACCTTCTCATGATGTAAGTGAATTAAGATGTCAAAAGAAAGTCTTTTCTTACAGGAACAATGATTTCTTTGAGAAAAACTAAGTTGCAAACATAGTCATAACAAACTGCCATATTGTGCCATAATTTCTTCTTTTTTTGACATTTAATATATTTAGACACACAGGTCTATTGCTTTTCATAAACGTAAGGGGTAGAATACTGAAATAAAGTTCTCCATTTCAAATACCTATATATGTATATGTCTGTACATATATGCATATAGAAATAAATATATAAAACATAAATGCAAATAAATACAATTTTTATGTATAATATATATGAAAGCTATAGAAATAAACATATGAAGATCTAATGTTTAAATAACTATGTATACATTTGCATTAAATATGTGTGTATATGCTTAATTTTATGTAAATAAATAAATATATATATATATAATTTGAACTACATAATTTTTTTCAGTTTTCTACTTACTGTATCTATGAGAATATAACCTGGGCTTTTTCTGGGCAATTACAAAGAGAAGTACTTACACCTATAAATGGATTCAATCATATTTGTAACATATTCAGTATAAAATTTTTTCAGGGTTCCTGTAACTCAACGACCTAGTTGTGGTGAGCAAAAGGCAGCTGATAAAATCACCAGTTTATAAGAGGTTACTGGTTAGTAGACATGAAAAAAATGTAGATGAACAATATGTAATCATATCCAACATAGGAAACAGATGCTTCTAGTGAAGTTTTAATGCTTAACATAAATATAAAGAGTTTAGTAAAGCAAAGATTAAGAAAATTAGAATAATGTGGTCACATTCATTTATTTACACTCCAATATATACAACAATACTAACAGGAAATAGTGAGGGGCAATGAATCAAAACATAGATCCAGGAGAAGCAAGTGACAATGCAGATTGGACAAGAAAACAGACTTTAGCACAAGCTGTATGAATCACAAGGAAATATATTTTGTTCTCAGTACCATTCAGAACTGCTTATACAATTATTACTGTTTTATAATGGATAATTTTGTATGGTAGAATACTTTTGTTCCAGAAATGATGGGGGTTATATGTTCAGGAAAAAAAGTATTTGCTAATTCAAAGATGCCTGGATATTAGATAATTTTGGTCTACTGTAATATTATATAGTCTTTTGTTTAACAAATTATGAAAGCTGGCATTCAGGTCTCAATGGGCAGTGGCCAAAAATATTTTTCCTTCAAATGCAATTAGTACTGAAGGCTTAATTCATACTGAATGCCTCTATCTGTGTTTATACATTTCATTAATTCTAATAAATATCGTTGTAATGTAATATCTGTTGTTGGTTTTTGTTTAAATCAAGTGGGTCAGTGAAAGCTTTTGAACTTAAAACTAAATATACAAATTTGTACTAATTGCATTGACTTTCATACCACTCACCATACTTCACCCATTTATTCCATAGTCCATGAATATCTAAGTAGTTACAATCCTAAGCATATAAAATATTTCTGTTTTCAGAAAAGAAAAATTCACATATTTAAACTCCCATCAGCAATTCACCAACATGGCACTTTTTTCAGAACTATGCTAAATATGGTCAAACCTAGCTTTCTAATTGCTGCTATTTTATGTTTATTTAGTTGTGTGTCATCTTTGTCTGAGTTGCATTTTTCAGATTACTAGTGCATTAGATGTTATAATTGAATAAATATGTGGGAATTATGTCACAGGTATTAAAAATATTAGTTTTCCCATGTTTTAGTTGATGTATTAATACGAGAATTAAATTTTTTACATACTTGCACATTGTGAAATAATTACCACAATTATGATAATTAACACAGCAATCATCTCACATAATTACCATATTTTGTGTGTGTCATTAGAAAACAGGATCTTCCTTCTATGAAAATCTCAAGTACACAATATATTAGTCCTACTTATAGTCACCGTGTTATATATTAGTTCTCCAGAAAACTGGAGTTACAGGCAGGCTCATACTGAAAGCCATGCCTTAACTAAATGTAGACTCTCAAATGAAAATCACCATTGGAATCAGCACAGGGATGGGTAGGAAAACCTGAACTGCAATTCACTAATTGCTGGAGACTCAGTTTTGCACTTAGTTTGCACAACTCTTAGAGTCACAAATGCCAGGGAACTCAGTCAAAGTGATGCTGATATCTCATGTCATTTTGATTTGCAAAACCATGATGATTAATGAGGAGGAGCATCTCTTTAAGTACCTGTTGGCCATTTGTATTTCTTCTTTTGAGAGAAGGTCTGTTAAGGTCTTCCACCCATTTTTTAATCAGGTTATTTATTTTGTTGGTGTTGAGGCACAGGATTTCTATGTATATTTTAAATGTTAACCCCTTATAGGAGAAATCATTAATGAATATATTTTTCCATAGTGTAGCTTGTCTTTTTGTTCTGTTGATGGTGTCCTTTGCTGTACTGAAGCTTTTAGTTAGATGTAGTCCGACTTGTTCCTTTTTATATTTTGTTTCTCTTATCTGCGATGTGTCCAGAAAAAAAATTGCTCCTGTATGTTCAAGAGGTTTTGCTTTTATTTTCTTTATAGAGCTTCGTGAATCAATGTCATCATTTAGTACTTTAATTGATTCTGAGTTTATTTTTATGTTTGGAGTTAGACAGTAATACAGTTTCATTGTGTTGTATGTAGCTGTCTAGTTTTCACAACAAAAGTTATTGAAGAGACTATCCCTCTTTGTATTTTCATGGCAACTGTATTATATATTAATTTACTAGAGATTATTTGTGCTCTAGTCTCTTCTATTGATCTCTGGGTCTATTCCTACATAAATACCATACTGGTTTGTTTACTGTAGCTTTGTCATATAGCTTGAAATAAGGAAACATACCCTCAGCTTTGTTCTTCTTTCTCAAGATTGCTTTGATTATTGGAGTCTTTTGTGGTTTCATGTGGGTTTTATGGTTATTTGCACCAGTTCTTTGAAAAATGCCATTGATATTTTGATATTTATTGTATGGAAGCTGTACATTACATTGCAGACAATGGGCATTTTGACAATAATAACCCCTCCTATCCATTAGCAAGGTACAGATTTCCATTGATTTTTGTCCTTTGTATTTTCACTCATGAATGCCTTAGAGTTTTCAAGGTAGATGTCTTTTGCCTCCTTGGTTAGGTTTATTTGTAGGAATTTTATTCTCTTGGATGATGCAACTGTAAATGGAATTGTTTTCTTGAGTTCATTTTCTGCTATTTTATTGTTAGAATATAGTAATGCAACAAATTTCTGTTTATTAATTTTATGTCCTGCAACTTTGTTGAATCCAGTTAATTTTCTAATACATTTTGGTTTCGATTTTAGTGTATTCTATATGTAGTATGATTTCATCTGCAAATGGTGACAGTATTACTTCATCCATACCAATTTCATGTTTTTTCCCTCTTTATCATTTTCTGATTACCTTCACGAGGACTTCCTATACTTCGTTGAATTAAAGTGGAGAGAGTGGACATCCTTGTCTTCTTCCTGATCTCAGAGGAAAAGCTTTCATGTTTTCACTATTTAGTATGATGTTAACTTTGGGTCTGCTGCATATGGCATTTACTTTGTTGAGGTTTGTTCCCTCTAGAACCATTTTATTTGTAATTTTTAATCATGAGTGGATATTGAATTTTTTCAAATGCTTTTTTAGCATCTATTAAGGTGATCACATGATTTTTATCCTTTTTTGTAATATGGTGTGTCACATTGACTGATTTCTGAATAGTGCACCATCCTTTAATCTTCGGAATTCACCTGACTTCGTCATGGATGGAACTTCTGATATATATTTGAACATATTTTGCCAATATTTTGTTGAGAATTTTTGTATCTATGTTCATCAAGGATATTGGTTTATTGTTTTATTTTTGTAGTGTCTTTAATTTGTTTTTTTGTATAATGCTGCCCACAAAGAATAAGTTTGCAAGGTATTGCCTTCTCTTTTACATTTTGCAATACTTTTAAAAAGTTCAGTATTGTGTTTTCTTTAAATGTTTGGTAGAAATTAGCTGTGAAGCTGGCTGGCATTGGAATTTTTTCTACTGGGAACTTTTTATTATTACAAATTCAATTTCATTGCTGGTTTAGATTTTCTGCTTCTTTCTGGGTCAGTCTTGGATGTGTACTCTTCTAGGAACTTCTCCATTTCTTCTAGGTTGTCCAATGCACGGGCATATGATTATTCATGGATTTCTCTAAAAACTTCTCATATTTCTGTTGTGTTAGCTGTAACTTGACATATTATGTTGACTACTGTTTTCTGGCATTATATTAGGGTTATATGTAGAATGATTTATATACTCCTTGGAAAATTAAAATTTTTTAAATTTTTAATGAAAAATATTATTTTCTTGTTTGAGGGTATTGTTAACATGTCTTTTATGCCAGGTTAGTTTATCATGCTATTCAAAATTTGTCCTTCCGTTGATATTACTCAGGTTCCTTAAGAGATGTTAGCTGACAAGTATGTCAGCCTGGGGTTCATTAAAACTATGGTCATCCCTGAGGCCATCCAGGATGAAAAGTGTGGCTTAACAAAACACAATGCACATCCTTAGGTGACAAGGTTCTTACTGACCAACCCGACACCCACACATGAAGTAGGAACACCATCCACAACATCCATTTCTTTCTCTCATTGGACGGAGTAATGTGGGTTGGTAGCCTTTCTTTGAAACATCAGAATTCACCTAAACTTGGAAGTGTCTTTCCTCCGCAGACATGCTTCCAAATGTTGCCAATGTTATTCTGGAGCTCTGATAAAGTTTTTCATGGCAGATATTTCCAGATCAATAATTTTGGTGAAGGGACTAATTCCCAGACTGTCCATCTTCTATGACATCACTTCATTTCCTTATAGTTTTACAGATATTGTTTTTCCTGGGAAACTTTTACTTATGCTGTATACAGTGAAATGTTGTTCCTTTATCTTCTTCCTTATATTGTTTAAATGAAAGTGTGCAATCAAACTTATTCTTTGTCCTTTCTATGTTTTTTCTCCAGCTGATTTTCAGTTTTACTCTTTACGCCTAGGAGTAATTTTACCATGATGTGTCTTTGAGAAGCTTTCTTCATGTTTGTTTTGCTTACAATACATTTATCTCAGACATGGTGGTTTATAGTTAATATCAAATTTGTAAAACTTTGGCCATTATTTTTTTAAATATATTTCCTCCCCTTTTTCTTACTCTTCTCCTTTGTGGATTATATGTAAAATCGGCTAATTTTAGTTGATGTTTTACATTTAAAAACTCTTTTGCATGTTTTATTCCCAATCGTTTCTATAACTGTAATTTCAGCTTCATTCTTTTCTTTTGCAATGCCTGAAATGCCATTGTCCACAAATATATTTTAACTCTAAAATTCTGATTTGGATAAATGATCTGGGTCTTTTAAAATTTAAACTAAACTATAGACCTCATGGGCAGTTTCTTTGTCCTTCTTTTCTTTTCTTTTCTTTTTGTTTTGCTCTCATTTCCATCCAGCATCCAGTTATGAGATGGAATGATTGCGTTCAATCCACTATGTTACATGGTATTTTGTGATCATGTTATTTATTGTCCTCACATCTGTGACCAATTCTCAGTCTTCCCTGTGTTTCATGACCATTTGTTCATTTTTATGGAACACAGTGGTCAATGATTTTACAGAATGCTTCCCCTTTTGTGTCTGATGTTTTCTCATGATTAGATTTTAGCTATAAGCTTTGGGAAGAGCAATACAGAAATGAAGCTCCCTTCCCTTCCACTCTATCACTGTATATTTTAGATTGAGTTCATTAACACTGAATATGTTAATACTGATAGTTTGTTGAGCTGCTGTCTGATGTCACCACCACCATATACATATGCTAAGCAAAAGGACCGATGTATCTTAGGCCAGCACCTGGCTACGGAAACAAGAGCAATGACATAGGTGTGAGAAAAATGGCCAAGGAATGGAGCCTCCATGACAAAGAATCTCAAAACATAACAGTAAAATTATAATGTACAGCATTTGGCTTAAGAGAAATGGGGATATTACTATTGATGAGATGAAAGTGAAAATTTGGATAAAATCTAGAATATTGGAACAAATGTTATGTGAGTAGTTTCATTTGTCTGAATTTATTATGAAAATTAATATTATGTTTAATTGGAGAACACTTCTACCTACTCTTGTAAAAAAAAAATAGGCATGTATTCCAACATTCTTCATGTACCAACTGGATAAGCCAAATGGGAATATATAGAAATGCTGAAATGCCCCAGATTGTTGTTTTGGAATAGATAAATATGCCTGGTGGAATAAAAGAGATTAACATTTTAATACATAACATGTTAGAAGCCCAGTTTTTTTTTCACAATATTTTAGACTCCATATTCCACATCTGGGGATAATGCTACCTCCTATCCTTAAAACTACATAAGTACATCTTTAAATGGTGAAATCGTGGACAATCTGATCTGAAAATAGTGGTCGTCCTCTAGATGCCTTGGGTCCCAAAGATCCACACTCAGATTTGATTTTGGAAGTGCCTATAACATGTCCTTGTGCAGGATGGAACCTGTGGGAAAGTCTGTGAGAAGCTTCTAACAGGGACTTCTTGAATTTATACCATAGAATTTTCAGTGGAGAGATACTAGCTTGGTATTTCCCTTAATGATATTGTAGTCTGGCTGAAGGACCTACAGTAATCATAAAAGCTAAGATAGCCCATGTATTTGGTGGATATTGAATACTCTAATGGGGATGGTGGTGTCCAGAGGAGTTCCACAGAAAAGTGGAAATGGATTCTGCAAGAACATGCTACCAGGTAATGAAACCACTCAACTTATTCATAAGCTGACAACACCTTTTTATGAAACTGACATTGGAATCACTTGAGGAACTTCTGAATCCTGTAGTCTCATGGGCAGTCCTATGAACAAATAAATATGAACAACAAAGAGCTGCCTGGTTTATGGTTTGTCATTGCAACACGAACAGGCAGCATCCTTCTGGGGAGCCATCCACAGAGATAGAAAAGGAAAATCATATCAGCCTGGGGTGCTGAATTACATGTTGTTTCTGCTTATCCCTGGGCTGTTACTGCTTCATGGCCAGTGATTATGGGCCTGTCAAAAATAATATATTTGTTGAGCAGTGGAATACTTGTTTGTTTAAGTAAAACCCTTGTTGACTATGTATCTTGAAAATTACCATAGGAATTCAAGGCATCAGAAGACCCCTTCACAGCATTGGAAGTTGATTGGAATTGAAAACAGGGCATCCTGATGCTCTCATGGAGGTGGCCACTGAGTTCATGAAACAATAGGAAATGGAAGAGCTGCTGTGATGGAGAGATAGTCTGATATTTTCCTTCCATCCTCTGATCACCAAATTCTATCTCCCACATAACTGGAAGTTTAGAATGATGCATGTACACACAAGAGACTTCAAACGGGTCCTGACAGGAATTACAATAAACTCCTGAATGGGCTTGCATACACAGTTGTAGAAGCAACGGTTTACAAAATTTCTGAAATTAAAGATATTGAGACAGCGTTATCACATCAAATGAATATACTATCTTGCATATCATTTTCAGAGTAATGGATTCCTAGACATTTGGTATGAGTAACTGAAATATTTGTTGACAGAAACTGGGGAGTGACAGGCATGAAATGCTGTCTTATAACTTTCATAGATCTCAGAATCACACCCAATAAGAGGAAGACTAATGGAAGGTCCCCTAAATAGATTCCTCTCCTTTCTTAGGACTTGTTGGGAGGGGGAAGGAGAAGACACTGCTATGACTGTACAATTATTCTATACAAGACTTCAGCTTTACTTTTGTACAAGAATACCTCAACCCTTTATTTCAACCAGGATTTGTTGCCCCAGCCAACACTTCACCAGTGGGTGCTTGAAGAGAAGATATTCTCTAGACAAGAAACCACAACTATTCTCTAAAAATTTTTGGTTAGTATTTGTAACGGCCTGATGGAGCAAATTATGCATTTGCTTCATCTGGAAACACTGGAGTTTATAGTAAAATCTACATTGCTTAATGGCTGAAAGGGCCTACAAGTTCTGTACTTATGAATCCCTACCCTATATGATAGGAATGGACCAAAGGTGATAGTAGCCCAGTACAGTTCTCATGAAACAGATCATCACAACAGGTGAACTAAACATCTCTTCCAAAGATGGAAGAGTGTACAATATATTTTATGTTAATTTTATCTCCAAAGTTTACCTAAATGTTAGCCACTAGTGTCTCATGTATTTAGGGACACAGTCTATATTTACTATATTTGATAAAGTAAATATCATCGAACTCTTTTTGTCAGGTTTCAAATCTCTGTGTAGCTCTCCTCCATGACAAATCAGGTGGGCTATGCAGAAATCACTAGAAGAGATATTTGGTCATCTAGCACTTAAGGTCTAGGTGAATGATATTCAATTATGATAACATCTGTATGCTCTCAATAAAAGTGGATGTACTAGTTCCTAAGTTAATTATGTAACTCCTTTAAGTATACCAAGTCACACAAGATGAACTGGTGATAGACTTTATTAAATATAAAAATAATATTAGCAAAGAACTGTAAAAGTATTAGGCTTAGAAAATAATTCTAAAACTATTGGCATATCTAGCTTGATGTCTAGACAACTGCTTAGGGATGTACTGTGTGTCCTGGTGGTCAGGAACCTGGATTTACTGGTTTCATGATGGTGTTGATTGTATGGTCACTCAGGCTCTCGTCTGGTTTAATTAGCTGAATATTGCAGTGGTAGGAGCAATTTGTACCATTTAATTAATTATTAACAGTGGAATAGTCTCATTTCAATATTGGGAATTATTTTATGCAAACCTGAGTCAAAATTTTTGTGTTGATTTTATGCTTTTAAGTCAAATCAATGACTTTAAAGAAAAAACAATTTATAGCATTAAAAGTATAAAATGGCATAGTAATTTATTGATTGTGAAAGTATTTATTAAGACACTTTATGAATTATAAATAATAGCATAAAAACTAAAAAAGAACCTTAGATAACCAAAATTAACCAGAAAGTAACAATCATTACCCATGTGAAAGACAATCAGAAGGAAGAAACCTTGGCCAGAGTGTCAGCTTATGCTTGAGCACAGAGATGTTCCCGGGGCAAGGAGACCACAGCAGGCCTTCTAAACACTGGGTGCTGCCATGATAAGGTCTGCAGTGGTCCACAGGCATCTTCCATTCTCCTAAAATTGCCACAAGGAACTTATGAGGACATTTCAGCCTTGGAATTTTTAATAATTGGTAATTCAATGTGCTTGTTAAATTGTTCCACAGTGAAAAGTACACTATATATTTTTTAATCACTTTTGCATTCTACACTTATTTATTTTGATTACTGCATACCCCAAGCTGGGTACTATTCTTAGTATATTTGTCTTGTTAATATCCCTCTTACTGATGTCATAGTTATTAAAATATAAAATTTTTAAGTTTTTCTCCTAGGATTTATTTAAAATTTTTCTACTCATTCTTCATGACAGTTTCTGAATCACCTTAATATTTTGTCCATTTGACTTTTTTCATTACAACCTTTGAATCAGCTTCTCATCAGGGACTCATCCTAGCATAGGTAATAATTTACATTGTCATATACAATAGCCATTTTCATTTGTCATCCTGTGGCAGCCTATTTTCAAAATTATTGCAGTAATTTCACCACTTATAAGTGTGAATTTGTGTCTGCATCAGACACTTTTGGTTAGTTTAATTCAGATATGAAAGTTGAGCACATCTTGTAATTTTTAAAATTGAAGTATGACTGATACATGATCTTATATTGGTTTCAAGTGTAAAGCACAGTGGTTAAACAGTTACATACATGATTAAATCCTCATGCCAACTAATGTGGTTGCTATCCGTCAACACAGAAAGATGTTACAGACCCATCGATTATATTCTCCATGTTGTATTACTATCCCTTTGATAAACGTACATTATGATTGAGTATTTTTTGTCCTCTTTTATCCCCCTGACCCTCCCAATCCATCCACGCCAATTGCTCCTCCATGGTAACCACTAGTCACTTCTCAGTGTTTCTGAGTCTGCTGTTTATTCTGTTTTGCTTTGCTTTACAAAAGAACTTAATACATATGGTATTTATTTGAGTCTATTAACACACAATTTATAAATGTATTTATTTATTAAGCTACTATTGACCCATGAACCATTTGAGGATTTGTACTTTCTCAAATTTTATGAAACATGTTTCAAATACAATCTCTAAAAATATACTGTTGCCGATTTAATTGATCTCAGTGAACTGGCCAAAATATCTGCAGAAAACAGGGTATTGAAGAGCCTTTTGCATTTCAGAAAGGTGAAATTACAAGTCTCCTGGGGCTTCCCAGGTATACAAATAAAACACTCCCTTTCAGAAAGAGGTCACCTAGTATAAGAGAAGAGCCCAATGCACATTATCTCATGTGGCTTACAGTAAAAGTCCTTTCATCTTCAAGAAAGGACTCTCTGGTGTGCCTAATGAAGGAAATTGAAGTGTATGGTATTGACCTTTGCCAAAGTAAGTCTTTGTGAGTACTGACATGTGGGAGAGAGACCTCGTATCTCAGTCATCAGCATATCTGTGTTTACCCTTCCTGCTCATTCCTTATTTGGACTCTATTTTGATTTTTATATCCCATTGGACAAAACAGATTTTTTAAAGATATATAGACAGTATTTAATATTTTGGCTTTACTGTATTTCTTAAACCTTGATTATTTCATTTGATTAATTAATAAGCACTCTTCAAGGTAAAAGCTTTGTATATGAGTTTGCATATTAAATTCAGTAAACCAATTTATACCACATATTTACAGCATATAAGGACATAATTGTTCTCTAACCAATTTGTTTCCAGCATCATCTTATCCCTTTTCAACTGACTATAGGTTTCTGAATTATGTTAGCAGATGTGCACAACCTCACCATCTTCACAGAATTCCTCCTGATGGATGTCTCAAGCTCCCGAGAGCTCCAAATCTTGCAAGGTTTGATATTCTTAGTCGTTTATCTGGGTGCCCTGGCTGGAAATCTACTGACATTTACAATCATTGTTATAGATCCACATCTTCACTTCCCCATGTACTTTTTTATGGGCAATTTATCCCTTATAGATTTTGGATACATCTCAGTTACTGTTCCCAAATCCATCACAAATGCTTTGATGGGTCAGGAAATGATTTCTCTTAGAGCATGTGCTGCTCAGACTTTCCTATTTATTTTCTTTGGATCTGCAGAGTTCTTCTTCCTCGTGGTCATGTCCTATGACCGCTATGTCGCCATCTGCCACCCTCTGCACTATGCGTCCACTGTGAGCCCCCGTTTCTGCAGACAGGCATCATGTGGCTCATGGTCCAGTGGGCTGGTCTATTCTGCTGTCCACACAGGGACCATGTTCAGTCATCCCTTCACAAAGTCCAATGTGATTCACCAGTTTTTCTGTGATGTACCTCAAATTATGAGCATAGCATCCAAGGCTGTGCAGTTTTCTGAGTTTGTCGCCCTTGCTGTCAGTGCCTGCATTGCATTACTTGGCTTGGTCATCTTATTTGCCTCATATGTTCACATCTTTTCAACTGTGCTGCACATGCATTCTGTGGAAGCCCAGAAGAAAGCTTTGTCCACCTGCTCCCCTCAGATAGCTACACTTACTCTGTTTATAATTTCTGGATTGTTTTCTTCCTTAGGACCTGTTTCAAACTCATCAAGCATTCAAACCCTCCTTACAGCTATGTTCTACTCCATGGTGTCCCCCTTAGTCAACCCCATCATCTTTAGCCTGAGGAACAGGGAGATTAAGTCTGCTGTCCATAGAATGTTAAAGAAAGTTTTCCAGTTCCACAGAAGAGATTTTATTTCTTAACCAGAAATTGATGTTACTCTAATCAATGTGGGAAAATGTGTACAAAAATATTAACTTTAATTTTTAAGTTACATATTAGTAGTGTGGTCATTTCATAAAAGAGAGATGGATGTATTAATAAATTTGAAGTAAATAATGTGAACAAAATAACTGAATAAAATGAGCTAGTATTTCTCATACACTTTTTAAACACGAATTGTTATGCAGTATGTAGTGGTATATTATGTAGTTACAATCCCATGATTTTGAAAGCAAATAAAGATCTAAAATGATAAATTTATTTCCACACATATGCACTGAATTTTTTGTAATGCTGAGATGAAAAATCAGTTCTGTGTTTCTGTAAGATAATCCATACCTATAATTTTTCACCTTATCTCTTTATTTCAGTGTATTTTCACGTTCTATAGATGAACATAAAGCATGTAATTTTATTAGATAGCTGCAGAAAATAATACTTGTGTCTGTTAATATGCCCATAATATGCATAAACATACACAACATACATCCTTTTTCAGATTGTCCAACTCTCATAGACTTAGCAAAGTGAAAGTTAATAATTACTATGCATACTAGGAAACCCTGAATAGCTCCTTATAGACATATAAAACAAAGCATCATAAAATAGTATTTACCACTGCAAACATATAATTGTGATAGTTTTATTTAATGCTTAAAAGACATATTAATCATTTATAAGACAAAGAATAAAAACATGGAGATAAGTTAGTTGAATTCAGTCATTGACCTTCTTGCATATGGAACCTGGTTGCACGTGATGGGGTGTGACACAGGGAAATACAAATTTGGGGCCAGGAGAAGCTAGCCATTATGGTAGGTAGGAGAGATAATACAGCTTAACACACATTGTATGATTCCTATCAGATAAAAAAATATTTATTGTTCTCTGTAACCTTAAGAAGTTCTGGTGAAATTGTGTGTAAAATTCCTACTTAAAAGTTGGAGAAATAGTTTTATTCCAGCAGAGGGGAGGCACGTATATTTATAAAAAGACATACAAAATCCATGATTTTCAGATACACAGTAACCTTGATCTAGCCTAAAATTAAATCTTAAATTGAACAAGCTATTGCATGTCATGATCTACAGCCCTAACTGAACAAACTCAAAGGGAGAACTCCCTCAAATTTAGTTGTTGTAGAAGTCAGAATTCATACTAAATATTACTAAATATGGCCATCTGTTTTTCTTTGTTGATCCATTCATTCTAATAAATATTACTAAAAATAAATCTCATGTCTGTTTTGTTTTAACCCAACGGGATTGTTGAAGTTGCTGAGTATAACTATTTAATTTATTCTTCCTACAGCATTGCTCCTTATAGGACTCACCACATTTCATTTATTCATACCTTAACCAGTGAATATCTACATTATTCCAACTCACCTACATTAAAGGTTTTGTTAAAAAGATCTCCACCCATTTCTACTCCATTCATATTCCTCTATATGATTACTGCACATAGAAAATTGAAAACCCAGTTTTCCAATTGTTGTCATTTATGTGTTAAAGTTTCATCTCAGTTGTATTTCAGAATATTAGAGAATTAGAATTTCTTTTAAATGATATACATATTGTACTTAAAAATATGTAAGGGAGTTACTTTATAAATATGTAAAGCTAGTTCTATGCCCATTTTTATTGAGTTATTGAATTTCTGATCATATCACTGTGATTTGAAAATGTTAGCATATAAATTAATTTGTTAATACTATATATATTCCTTTCTAACTTTGAAGAAAGAGAAGCAATTCCTATATTTACATGTCTATTTAAGTGGTGGTGTCTTCTCTTTGAAGAAAAATGTTATATTACCAAGAAACTATTTTATCAGAATTTTCTGGGTTTCAATATTATTTGAGAAATTTTATTAACCGAAGAGCAGAAAAGTATCTAATTTTTTATTTTCTCTGGGATTGCACTGCTTACAGTTTGATTTTAATTATTCAAATTTCAGCATTTTAGAGCTGAAAGAATGCAGGTGATTATACAGTTGATTTATCTCCTAAAGATGATACAGTTTATTTGTGACTATCTACAAATCCACTTTTCTTTTGCTTTGGGAAAACCCTTAATTAAAATATAATTTTACCTTGAATACATACACTATTTATGAACACTTTATGTTCATTTTATATATTTACTTCTCCATCATAATATTAGTCTGGCTACCTAGAGCTTCTGAAGAAACATTAATTTTATTTACATACTTGTTCTTTTTCAAGTTGAGTAATACCAGGAATATTCTGGGAAAACTGATTTTACAAATATGAGGTAATATCGACTTTTTTCAGATAATACTTAAGCATGGAGTTAACACATATTAATTGCAAAATTGAAGTATGGATAGAAATGATATATTTTATGGTTCTTGATAAAGAAGGTCCAAATTTCCTGAAAATAATTGCACATTTATATGTATTTATCCTAAACTTCATTTGTTTCTAATTTTTTTTGGTATCAATGTACAATTACATGAAGAACATTACGTTTCCTAGGCTCCGCCCTATACCAAGTCCCCCCCACATACCCCTTCACAGTCACTGTCCATCAGCATAGTAGGATGCTGTAAAATCACTACTTGTCTTCTTTGTGTTGTAGAACCCGCCCCATACCCCCCACATTACACATGCTAATTATAATGCCCCCTTTCTTTTCCCCACCCTAATCCCTTCCTTCCCACCCATCCTCCCCAGTCCCCTTCCCTTTGGTAACTGTTAGTCCATTTGTGGGTTTTGTGATTCCGCTGCTGTTTTGTTCCTTAAGACTTTCTTTGTTCTTATACTCCATATATGAGGGAAATCATTTGGTGCTTGTCTTTATCCACCTGGCTTATTTCACTGAGCATAATACCCTCTAGCTCCATCCATGTTGCTGCAAATGGTAGGATTTGTTTTCTTCTTATGGCTGAATAATATTCCATTGTGTATATGTTCCACATCATCTTTATTCTTTCATCTACTGATGGACATTTAGGTTGCTTCCATTTCATGGCTATTGTAAATAGTGCTGTGATAAACATAGGGGTGCATCTGTCTTTTTCATACTGGGTTGCTTCATTCTTAGGGTCAATTCCTAACATTTCTTTCTAATTTTAAAGGTACACTTGAACACTTTCATTAAATACATTGAGTTTTGTGCAATGGTAATAGAATCCATTTCTGCATAGTGAAAAATGCATTGTTATATTAAACCTAAGATATACCTACTATATGCTTAGCAATTTAGAGTTGGAGAAAAGAAAATGTTTAGCTTCTCCACTTTTTATTATTCTAAATGTTATCTATTATTAACTTCTTTTAGGCATTAACAGACTTAGGGCTTGAGAAGAAAGCAGGTAAAGTTAAATAAAGAGAACTTTAAATGTCTATTTTACTGGTAATTGTCATTGATGCTCTATGTGTATAATAAATACACATTTGAAGGCCTTTTTCAAATGTTACACTATTTATCCACATACACAAGCATACATTTTTATCAGGATTATTGAGTGATAACTGAAAGCCATGATGTGGAAGAAACCAAACTGTCCATTGAGAGAGATGAATGGAAAAAGAAGAGTGTCTTGTATACACAATGGAATATTATTCAGCCATAAAAAGAAAGAAATCTTGCCATTGTGACAACATGGAAGTACCTAGAGGATATTATGCTAAGTATAACAAGCCAGGCAGAGAAAGACACGTTCAATATGATTTTATTTACTTGTGGAAGCTAAAATAAAAACAATACAAAATGAACAAAAGAGCAGTACACTCATAAACACTGGGAAGTGACTGGTAGTTACCATGGGGGAGGGTTTGGGATGGAGGTTGGGGAGGTTGCTGGAGATTAAGAGGAACAAAAATTCTTAATTGTAATATAATTTGGTGAATCAGACATCTTATGGATGGTAGTATAGAATGGAGAATACATCTAATGATTCTGTAACATGTTCTTATATGGGAAGTTCATAACTGCACCGGTCAGGGTGAGGATTTAATTATATGGGTAACTGTTGAACCACCATGTTGTATACTTGGAACCAATATAAAATTGTATATTGATTATACTTCAGTTAACAAAAAGAAAAGTAACATTGTGTATGTTTACAGTGAAAACCATGAAAATTTAAAACCATATATGTGGTGAATGACAATTGCAATAATGTTGCTAAACACATTACCCCACATAATTACATAGTTTTGTTGCATGATGTCTTTTAGAATTTACTCTCAGCAACTTTAAATTATATAATGCAGTATGGTTAATTACATTCAGCATGCTGTACATTAGATTCCTAGGACCTATCATTTTTTACTAGTTGTATAAATTTATTTTAAATTTTTTATTAAGGTACATTTGACATACACTCTTGTCAATGTTTCACATGAAAAAGCAATGTGGTTACTAAATTCACCCATATTATCAAGTGCCCACACATACCCCAATGTAGTCACTGTCCATCAGTTCAGCAAGTTGCCAGAGATCCACTATGTGCCTTCTCTGTACTACACTGCTCTCCCCATGACCCCCGAACACCATGTGTACTAAACATAATACCCCTCAGTCCCCTTATCCCTCCCTCCACACCCGCCCCTCCCATACACCACACCTTTGGTAACCTCTAGTCACTTTTTGGAGTCTCTGAGTCTCCTGTCATTTTGTTCCTTCAGTTTTGCTTCATTGTTATACTGCAGTTGTATAAATTTTAATAAAATCATAGAGCTGTGTAACCACTACCACAATCAAGATACAGAACATGTCCACCACCTTCCAAAATTTTCCTGTGCCCTTTTGGTAGAAAATTCCACTTTCCCTTCTCACCGTGGCAACCACTCACCTCTTTCTGACCCTATAGGTTAGACTTTTACAGAATATCCTGTAAATATAATCATGAAGTATACAATCTTCTCTTTAAATTACACTTTTTATTTTAAAATAATTGTAGATTCACATGCTGTTGTTAAAATTCGACCTAATGGTAATGTCTTATAAAAACTACAGTGAAATACCAGAATCAGGATTAGCTTTGATACAGTCAAGGTACAGAGAACATTTCCATCACCACAAAGAAGCCCCCCCCCCATTGCCCTTTTATAGCCATGACTACTTCCCTCCATCCCAAGCCCATAATCCTCACCCCTTGGCAACTACTAATTTGTTCTTTGTTTCTAATTTTGTCATTTCAAGATTGTTCTATAAATAGAATCATACAGTGTGTGAAATACTTTGGGACAGGCTTTTTCTTTTAATTTATGGTATCATTGATATACAATTTTATGAAAGTTTCTCATGAGCAACATTGTAGTATCAACATTCATCCATATTATGATGTTGCTCCACACCCCACTGCAAAATCTGTCCATCAGCATAGTAAGATGCTACAGAGTCATTACTTGTCTTCTTCCTGCTGTACTGCTTCCCTGTTATCTAATTATATTATGTGTGCAAATTATAATGTTCCTTAATCTCCTTTTCCATTCCCTGCTTGCCAACCCTCCCCAAACCCTTTCCTTTGGTAACTGCTAGTCACTTCTTAGAGTCTGTGAGTCTGCTGTTGTTTTGTTCATTCAGTTTTGTTTTAACATTATACTCCACAAATGAATGAAATTATTTGGTATTTTTATTTCTCCAAATAGCTAATTTCACTGAGCAAAATACCATCTAGTTCCAACCATGTTTTTGCTAATGGTAGGATTTGTTTTTCTCTTATGGCTGAATAGTATGCCATTGTGTATATGTATTACATCTACTGATGGACACTTAGGTTGCTTCCATATCTTGCCTAATACAAATAGTGCTGTGATAAACATAGGGGACTATATATCTTTTTGAATCAGGGATCTTGTTTCCTTTGGGTAATTTCTTAGGAGTGGAAGTTCTGGGTCAGGTGGTATTCCTATTTTTAGATTTTTAAGGAAGCTTCTATTGCTTTCCACAATGATTGAACTAATTTACATTCTCACCAACAGTGTAGGAGGGTTCCCCTTTCTCCACATCCTTGCCAGCATTTGTTGTTTCTTGTCTTTTGGATGATGGCCATCGTAACTGGTGTGAGGTGATATCCCATTGTGGTTTTAATTGGCATTTCTCTGATGATTAGTGATGTGGAGCACCTTTTCATGTGCCTGTAGGCCATCTGAATTCATTCTTTGGGGAAGTGTCTGTTCATATCCTCTTCCCATTTTTTAATCAGGTAATTTCTTTTTTGGGTGTTGAGGAAATGGAGGTCTTTATATATATTGGATGTAAACCCTTTATTGGGTATGTCATTTATGAAAATATTCTCCCATACTGTAGGATGCCTTTTTGTCCTGCTGCTTGGGTTAGTCCTTTGCTGTATGGAAGATTTTTAGTCTGATGTAGTCCCACTTGTTCATCTTTCTTTCATTTCCCTTGCATGGTGAGATACGTTCATGAAGAAGTTGCTCATGTTTACATTCAAGAGAGTTTTGCCTATGTTCTCTTCTAAGAGCTTTACGGTTTCATGACTACATTCAGGTCTTTGATCCATTTCAAGTTTACTTTTGTATATGGAGTAAGACAGTAATCCAGTTTCATTCCCTTACATGTAGCTGTCCAGTTTTACCAACACCAGTTGTTGAGGAGGCTGTCATTTCCCCATAGAATGTCCATGGCTCCCTTATGTATATTTATTGGCCATATATGTGTGGCTTTATATCTGGGCTGTCTATTCTATTCCATTGATCTATGTGTCTGTTCTTGTGCCAGTACCAAATTGTCTTGATTATTGTGGCTTTGTTGTAGAGCTTGAAGTTGAAGAGACTAATCCCCCCAGCTTTATTGTTCTTTCACAGGATTGTTGAGGCTATTTGGGGTCTTTTGAAGTTTCATATGTATTTTAGAACTATTTGTTCCCGTTCATTGAAGAATGCTGTCAGTATTTTGGTAGGAATTGCACTGAACCTGTAGATTGCTTTAGGCAGTATGGACATTTTGACAATACTAATTCTTCCTACCCAAGTGAAAGGGATGAATTTCCATTTATTAGTGTCCTCTTTAACTTCTCTCAAGAGTGTCCTTGTAGTTTTCAGGGTATAGGTCTTTTACTTGCTTGGTTAGGTTTATAGGAATATAATAGGTGTATAGGAATGCAACAGATTTCTGTGTATTTAATTTGTATCCTGAAAATTTGCTGAATTCAAATATTGGTTCTAGTAGTTTATGAATGGATTCTTTAGGGTTTTTCATATACAATATCATGTTCTCAGCAAGCAGTGACAGCTTAACTTATTTCTTACCAATCTGGATGCTTTTTATTTCTTTGTGTCATCTGATTTCCATGGCTAGGACCTCCAGTACTATGTTGAATAAAAGTGGTGAGAGTGGACATCCCTATCTTGTTCCCAATCTTCAAGGAAAAGCTTTCATCTTTTCACTGTTATGTATGATGTTTGCTGTGAGTTTGTCATATATGGCCTTTATTATGTTGAGGTATTCACCATTTATAACCATTTTGTTGAGAGTTTTTATCATGAATGTGTGTTGAATTTTGTCAAATGCTTTTTCATTATCTATGGAGATGATCATGTGATTTTTGTCCTTTTTATTGATAGCGTTGATGATGATGGAGTTTTGAATGTTGTACCATCTCTGTATCCCTGGGATGAATCCCACTTGATCATGATGGATGATCCTCTTGATGCATTTTTGAATTCAGTTTGCTAATATTTTGTTGAGTATTTTTGCATCTATGTTAATCAGGGATATTGGTCCGTAGCTTTTTGTAGTGTCTTTGCTGGCTTCATGGAATGAGTTTGGAAGTATTCCCCCCTCTTCTATTTTTTGGCAAACCTTAAGAAGAATGAGCATTGTGTCCTCTCTAAATGTCTGATGAAATTCTTTGGTGAAGCCATCTGGTCCACAGATTCTATTCTTGGGTAGTTTTTTGACTGCACATTCAATTTCTCTTCTGGTAGTTGGTCTCTTCAGATTTTCTGTCTCTTCCTGGGTCAGTCTTGGAAGATTGTTACTAGAAAGTTGTCTATTTCTTCTAGGTTATACAGTTTGTTAAGAAAGAATTTTTCATAGTATTCTCTAATAATTCTTTGTATTTCTGTGGTGTCCCTAGTGATTTTTCCTTTCTTATTTCTAGTTCTGTTTATGTGTGTAGAATCTCTTTTTTCTTGATAAGTCTGACTAGGGGTTTATCTATTTTATTTATTTTCTCAAAGAAAAGTCTCTTGGTTTCATTAATTTTTTCTATTGTTTTATTCATTTCAGTATTATTTATTTCTTCTAATCTTTATTATGTGCCTCCTTCTACTGACTTTGGAACTCATTTGTTCTCTTTTTCCAGTTTCAATAATTGTTCATTTAAACTGTTCATTTGAGATTGCTCTGCCTTCTTTAAATAGGCCAGGATTGCTATATACTTTGCTCTCAACAAAATGGGTATAGAGAGCAAGTACCTCAACATAATAAAGGCCACTTCCTCTGCCTTCACTGCATCAAACAGAAGTTGGTGTGCTGCACTGTTGTTTTCATTTGTGTCCATATATTGCTTGATTTCTGTTTTAATTTGGTCATTGACCCATTGATAATTAAGGAGCATGTTGTTAAGCCTCCATGTGATTTTGAGCCTTCTTGTTTTATTTGTACAATTTATTTCTTGTTTCATACCTGTGTGACATGAGAAGTTGGTTGGCAGAATTTCAATCTTTTTGAATTTACTGAGGTTCTTTTTGTGGCCTAGTATGTGGTCTATTCTGGAAAATGTTCCATGTGCACTTGAGAAGAATGTGCAACCTGCTGCTTTTGGATGGAGTGTTCTATAGTTGTTTGTTATGTCCATCTATTTTAAAGTGCTGTTCAGTGCTTCTGTGTACTTACTTATTTTCCGTCTGGTTGATCTGTCCTTCGGAGTGAGTTGTATATTGAATTCTCCTAAAATGAATGCATTTCATTCTATTTCCCCCTGTAATTCTGTTAGTATTTGTTTCACATATGTAGGTTCTCCTTCTTTGGGTTAATAGATATTTATAATGGTTATATCCTCTTGTTGAACTGACTCCTTTATCATTATGTAAGGTCCTTCTTTGTTTTTTGTTACTCTCTTTGTTTTGAAGTATATTTTGCCTGATACAAGTACTCCACCACCTACCTTTTTCTCCCTATTTTGCATGAAATATCTTTTCTGATCCCTTCACTTTATTCTGTGCAAGCCTTTGGGTTTGAAGTTAGTCTCTTGCAGGCAGCATATAGACTGGTCTTGCTTTTTTATCCTTTCTGTAATATGTCTTTGGATTGATGCATACAGTCCATTTACATTTAGGGTGATTATTGATAGATATATACTTAGTGCCATTGCAGTATTTAGATTCATGGTTACAAAATTTTCAAGGGCAGTTTCTTTACTATCTAACAGTCTACTTTAAGTCACTTATTACACTATTATAAACATAGTCTGAAGATTCTTTTTTCTCTCCCTTCTTTTTCTTCCTCCTCCACTCTTTATATGGTAGGTGGCATATTCTGTACTCTTTGTATATCCCTTGACTGACTTTGTGGATAACTCATTTGACTTTCTACTTGGTTAGTATTTAATTGGTCCACTTCCTCTGGTGCAGTTTTATTTTCTCTGGTTACAGCTATTTATTCTTAGCCACACTTCCATCTAGAGAAGTCTCATTAGAATACACTGTACAGATGGTTTGTGGGAGGTAAATATCCTGAAATTTTGCTTACCTGGGAATTATTTAATCCCTCCATCAAATTTGAATGATAATCTTGCTGGGTAGAGTATTCTTGGTTTGAGGCTCTTCTCCTTTATTGCATTGAATATATCATGCTACTCCTTTGTGGCCAGAAAGGTTTCTGCTGAGAAGTCTGATTATAGCCTGATGGGTTTTCCTTTGTAGGTGTTCTTTTTTCTCGCTCTGGCTGCTTTTACTACTCTGTCCTTTTCCATTTTAATTATCATCTGTCTTGGTGTTGTCCTCCTTGGGTCCCTTGTGTTGGGAGATCGGTGGACTTCCATTGTCGTAGGCCTTTCTTGACTAATTACTTCCTCCTTGACACAGAGACAGCTGCACAATTAAATCAGGTCATCTCCCTAGACCAATTCCAGCAAACCCTCCAGAAACTGGAAGTAGCTCCAGAAGGGAAGAAGTACTCATTTTGAGTGAGGAGACTTCATCTTAGTTAAGACAGTGCCCTCTACTGGTTCTTCTCTCACCCCCATCTGGGAAGGACTGCTTACAGTAATTCCCCTCACTCTCAATGCAACAAAGGTGACAAGGCACAAGTCTCCAATCCATGACTCCTGACTGAGGGCCTCGGTGTCTGAAAAACCAAGCCGTCCTCTGATCAAGGATGACTCCCCGTCCCATTATTCTTGTGAGTTTGTAGGATATCTGAAGATCCTTTTTAAGTGGTAGATGCCTAAGATAAGCACTTCATGACTCCAGAGTCCTGTGTCCTTTTCAGTGTCACTGTGGGAGTGGAACTTCTTGTTCTCCTATTGTTCAATGTTTTTGTGTCCCCCTCTCTGTTGCCAGCAGTATATCTAACCTTGCTGAGTTTGAAGTTCAAGCAATGGCCTTAAACCACACTTATTACTATTATTGACACCCTCCTTATTGACTCCTCTCATGGCAGTGGTTTATCCTCTGACTCCAGTAGTTAACAAAATTGCTAATCTAAGTAACCAGACCAGTAGCTGGATCTGCCACCCCTGAGATCATTTGGTGGATGATACAGATCTCCTCAGAATTCTAGTATCACTAGAAACAGTTGCTTGTACCATAGCATGATATTGGGATTTTTCTTATACAAACTACACCACCACCAAAAACGATGGACTAGGTAGAGGCCCATGTTTCCCTGATCCACAGTGGGTTATTCCATTACTAGTTAAGCAAGTAGGCAAAGTCCAGCACCCTGCTGCCAAAGCCAGTCTGTGCTTCTCTGATCCATGGAGCATGGGTCTTCTATTTCTATAACACCACCTTTATGTATAATCATACCTTTCCTGAGTGGGGGGATTTCCACTGAAAAGGAAGAGGACTTTGATGTCTATAGCCTTCCTACACCATCATCTGAGACCCACGTTTGCCTGGAAAATCTCTGGTGTCTGGTTGTGGTGAAGCAATAATAAATTCAATGCCACCAATAATTATGATAATGAGGTTTGGGCCACAGCCAACAATTCACTGGGGCAAGAGACTCTTGGCACTGGAACTAAAACAAAGGTAGTCTTCTACATCTCCTGTGACAACCTCAAGCCTTACCCTCATTTTTATGTCATTAAGCTCATGTTTGGAAGCCTTCACTGTCAGATTCCTCATACTCATAATGAATCCCTCACCGACTTCTCTCCCTTATGTGCTCATGATTATTTCACAGGCTTAAAACACTCTAGTTTTGACCCCTGTGGGCCAAAGGTTTCCTCTATTTTGGTCAATTACACTCATCTCCCAACTTCACACAAATACTCTCAGCTACAAGGATGGTCCCCTGGAGTCTCACTGGCTAGATCTGGAGTGTTTTTATTTGTGGAACAAATGTGTGCTTGGCCCTGCTGAGGAGATGGGGAGGGTGGTGCACAATTATTATAACTATACCTGATGTATTGACTCTTAACATACCTTCATCCTCACCTCCAGGCAGCTGCCTGACCTTCCTTCCTGGATGTGTCACTCTGGCACCAGAATAGGAGCCAGGTGCCCCAGACCCCTGAGTTCAGTGGGCCATCCACAGATAGTGCAATAGTAGAGATGAATGGCCTGGATACTTAATATTCCATGGCCTGTTTTGGATTATAGGGATTCCTGAGCTCAAAAGGAGCATTAGAAACATCTCCCTAGCAATGTGAGGCACCTCAAAAGTAATAGTTGGAGCCATAGAAACCCAGGAAAAAGCCTTAGACTCCTCAGCTCATGTGGTTCTTTGATGAGGAGAGCCTTGGATATGCTCACCACTGAGGCCAGGGATACCTGTGCTGTGCCCAGTGAGACCTGCTGTTTTTATGTTATCACCTCATGACTAGTAGAAGGGAATTTAGAAAGGATCAAGCAGCACATCCATGTCTTTAATGAGCTCACAGAAAGGGAAATGCAGGACTCCTGACTGGGCCAGATGGTCAAATCCACCATGGGCAGCTGTGGCTCCAGCTGACACCCTTCATTACCCTCCTTGGAGTGATATTATTTGCTCTCATATTTGGAACCATGTCTACTTAGTCTTCTAATCAAATCTGTCACCTCTTATTTAGAGTCCATCAAGGTCCAGATGGTAATGCAAATGGGAACCTCCATGACAGTAATCCAACATTTACCAGGGGTCACAAGATAGGCCACTCAGAGACTGAACCCAGCCTGCTGTTACCCAGGAGTCACACATTGTCAGAAGGAAGCAGCCAAAGTGGTCTTTGCCCTTCTCCCTAGTGACAGTGAAGGTTCCCTCTTCTGAGTTGGGGTTGAGACAGTTGGGACTCAGGCAGATAAAGCTCAAGGCCCTGGTAAGGTAAAGTCATGGTCAAGGCTTCACAGGAAACAAGAAGTCACCCTGAACATCTGGGAACATCAGCCAAAGAAAAAAATTTTTATTTCTCTTCCCTTTTATCCCAGCTTGTCCACAGCAAGAGGTCCCAGCAATACCTCCCAGCCACATGAATGCTTTCTGTGCTGATAAACCCCAGACAATGCAGCTCTAATGGCATCCCCTCTTGGTCCTTCCTGGTCAGTGGGAGTTTTACTCTTTCCTTTCCACTTCATTAAATCTTAGCTGGTTGCTCCATACTCTTGTCTGCTGACTTCTTCATTGCCTCCAAGACATGATCCTGGGAAAGCAGCATCTTCACTGGTAACAACTTCACCTAACACATGTCATTTAAAAATCATTTCTATGCAGGAAAAGCTAACGACTAAATCAACCTCTACTACTGTAGGGATACTTCTATTTGATAGGATAGATTTATACCTGCTTTGTTTTGTTAATTGAAGATTCATGTGAAAAACCAATTCTCATTTCAGTGTATCTCAGGTAAAGGTTTAATAAGAAAAATATACCTTGGAGTATATTTGGGCTTGAATAGATTTTCTCTAGTGAAAGTTCCATTTTTAATGTATTAAAGGAGATATAATGCATTTAGAAATCATGCATGGCTATGTTATGTTTTCCAGTTGATCCTATAAGATATTGTTTCCAATTAGTTAACCATGTTGGAATCAGCACCTCATGATGTTCACATAATTTTTATTATGATAGACTTTTTAATTTACCAAATAAATACTGAAAAATTATGTTTGCTTATTTTATTATGGGAATGTGACACATACCACCTTACTGTGAAATCACAGTAACTCATGGAAGTAGAGTCTCTTTTGACCAGAGGTTTAAGGTGCATATAAAGAAAATTGCCAAATTGCACAAGTTTGCTGTGGAGACAAATCAAACTCAGGCCAGCACATTCCTGGATTCACTCTCTTTATTTCAGTAACACATATTGTGATCATTTTTATCTAGTCTTGTTCAAATATAATTGACACATGTACATTTAAGGTATAAAATGGGATGATTCGATGTGTGTACATGTTACAAAATGATTGCCACATCTACCACTTCACATAATAACCACATTTTTATTGAAATGAGAAGATTTAAGATCTGCTCTTTAAGCAAGTTTCAAGAATACAATGCATAATTATTAACTGTATTTACATGCTGTATATTAGCTCTCCAGGATTAAGTCATCTTCTGGCTATAAGATGGTACTTTGACCACCTTCACTTACCTTCCACCCCTGTTTCCAGACCTGGAAAGTGAGAATGTACTTCCAGCTTTTATAAATCATTTTATTTTTATTTATATTCCACATACAAGTGAGCTAATATACAATTTTTTTCTGTGTGACTCATTTCACAATAATATTTATACATGATGAGATTTTTTTGGTTATATGTATTCTTTCCTTTTTACTTTTTAATTGAATTATAGTTGACATACAATCTTATATTGGTTTCAGATACACACACAGTTCCACATATAATAATATCCTCACCCCATGACTGGAGTTATTACCTATCAACATAGAAAGATGTTGCAGAATCATTGACAATATTCTCCATGCTATACTAATACCCCTGTGTGCATATGTGTACATATGTACATATATATATAAAACAACTTAGTCTATTTACACGTTGATGGACACTTTTGTTGTTTGCAAGTCTCGCTGTTATACATATTGCTACAGTGAGCACAGAAGGAAGATACCTCTTTGGCAAAGTGATGCCATTTCCTTCAATTACATACCCACCTAAGCTGTCAATTAGTTCAATGTTTGGTTGTTCCTAGGAGGCTCTTGAAAGAAGCTCACCAATATACTTGTCAATGTCAACCAGAGAGTTCTGTATTATAATTTTGATTATGAATATTTGTCCATTGTGTGCATAGAAAAGACACTGGTCATTACCACAGGGGAGGGTGGGGTGAAGGGATTGCTGAACTATGGGAAAGAAGAAAAGTAGTGAGATTGCTTGACATCCTGATCTGGCTGATGGTGACATGATTATATATATATATCAGAATTCCTTTAAATGTATTAAGGATTTTGCATTTCATTGTATGTACCACACTACACAAAAAAAGAAAAACAAACAAATAAATGGCTGTCCAGAGAAGTTGTTCAGAGCTAACCCCATCTTAAAGGAAGGTAAATTAATCATTTTACATAAAACAATGTACGTATAGAACATTAGGATTTTCACATCCCACTTTGTATGACCAGAAATAAGTGTAGTGATTTAGTAAAAATTATCAGCAGGTGTTATTCTCCACATAGTGGCAGCTTCACTCATTTCGTGAGCAGTGCAGAAGGACGGGAGAGCTGAACAATGACGCAAGGCCTGGCCCAAGGCAGCGGGGCCGTCTGAGCATCTCCAGCTCTCAGGCTCAACCTAGGCTCCCCCTACCGGTTTGTGCAGCCACCTGATCTCTATCAACAACTACATAATAGACGAGTCAGGGAATTCCTGTAGGATGCGGCAGACATGGACTCACTGCAATGGCGTACAAAACAAGGATGGATAAAAACTTGGCTTTTATCACTGAGGCTAGTTGTGAGAGTTCCTATGTTGTTGTAGGTACTACAAGGAATGGGAAAAATGTGTGAAATACACGTCAGAGAATGTATCCTGTTCCTTACACCATTTATTTTACATGATTTCAAATGGACAAAGATGGCTCATCGACTACAAAACAAAACAATAGGCAGGGACATTAGTTAAGTCACTTCTAAACTTTCCTCAATTGCAGTCTGTTTATGTGGCACTTTCTATGGACACTTGTGGTTTTGCAATGAATTCTTCTGCTACCCTAATGAACGTGATGATGGAGCTTTCTGGAACAATTCAGAACTGAACCAGATGCCCTTTGCTCAAGAGTTCATGCATATTTAGAGGACCATGATTTCTTTAGACTCCTGCTTCTTAAAAGCTAGAGCCAAATAACTCAACCTCCTCCTTATCCCACTACATTGGGATTAACTTGAAAATGAGGTCCACCAATGTCGCTAGAATATTGTTCCAGAAACATTGTCCCAACTTTCTCACACTGCAAGTTTCAATCAAAGTTAATCAATCAAGGATCAACTATGAATCATCATCCTATGATGATTTTGCAACAATACAAATTGTAAAAAACTCCTCAGTCTCACAGATGTCCAATGTGAAAACATGTAACTCTATTAGTATTTAAAATATATTATTTCTCCAGCACACTCAAATATAGTTAAAATATTTTCTTCTTTAATCAGAACTCTTTCCAGAGCTGCCTTCATATCCTTATTTCCCAGGCTGTATATGACAGGGTTCATGATTGGAGACAACACAGTATAAGAAACAGACAAAAGGAGGGCCAGGATGGTCTGAGAGGGGGAGGGCGGCTTCAAGTAGGCCAAGGCAGCCGTGAAAGTGAACAGCACCACAACCACCAGATGAGGGATGCATGTGGACAGGGTTTTGGACTTTCCCTCCTTGGAGGAGATCTTCAGGACAGCAGAGAAGATGTTGACATAGGAATATAAAATGGAGGTGAACACATTATTGTCATAATTACAGCTATTAATGTCACTGAAGCTTCATCTATGTTCGTTTTTGGGTCTGAGATCAACATACTCTGAGGGATATCACAGAATAAATGATGGATTTTATTGGAACTGAAATGTTGAAAATTTCGCTGAGGTGTGCATGGCTCCATAAACCAATGCACTGACATATGAAGCCACAACCATCTGCCCACAGGCCCCCTTGTTCATGATGGTCTCATAGTGCAGCAGGCAGCAGATGGCCACGTAGCAGTCATAGGACATCACTGTGAGGATAAACAATTCAGCACCACCAAAACCTGCAAAGAACAGCACCTGGAAAACATACACAAGGAAGGATATTGTGTTCCTGTTCACCAGGGAGTTTAGAGCAAATTTTGGGACAGTGACAGAAATGTAGCAGAGGTCTATGAGTGACAGGTTCTTCAGGAAAGTACATTGGTGCGTGAAGCTGTGGATCCCAAGTAATGAGCATGACGATGAGTCCATTTCCTAGCAGGGCTTCTAGGTAGACCATAAGGAACAGTATGCCCTGTAGGTTTTGCATCCTTGGGTCTTCAGACAAGCCTGGAAGAAACTCAGTGACTCCTGTGTAGTTGATCATCACATCCATGGTGCGTTCCCAAGTGTTAATGATGTAAATGAGCCTCACATAAGCCACCAGGTGAAGGTGCCTCCATGTCCCAACTGCACAATAAAAACAACAAAGAAAAACCTGTAAAACCGCTTTTGGATTGAATTTCCAGTAGCAAAGGCTAATTCATCCTAAAATGTATAATAACATTTCTGTGCAATGCAATTTGGCTGTTTTTAAAATGACAGCAAATTGCATGTTTTAATGAAGGAAATGTGTGTCTTGAAAAATTATTGCAAAATAAAACGTGAATCACTGGGAATCTGCTGTAATCAGGGAGCGCCTCTCCATTACATTGCACTGTACTGTTTCTTTTTAAAGCTGTAAACTGAAAACTTGCTTTATGTTCCTTGGTGCTTTGCCAGAACTATCTGTGTTCTCTGAACATATTCATATATTAATAGAAGGTTGAACTGTCCATAGTTAATATTTCAAATGTTATTATATTCATAAGTGAAACTGCATATATTAGGATTTTCTATAGAGGGCTACTCAGTTTCATACTGTAATGGTAAATGAGACAAAAATATATACCCCACAACTGGAGGTGAAGAATAAACTACATGTTGTCTTTCATAGATCTGTAGCTCCATGTTATATCACTATAATATAGGGAACATAATGTGATAAATATTTGTTGAAAGATAAAATGTACAGATATTATGTGCACATAGTAAGAAGTCAGTAACAGTGCAAATTTTTGTTAAACTTTCATATAATGAAAATGCTGGCTTACAGACAGGTTTATACCACATAGTGGGTTTGTGATCTATTGTGTCCACAGTGATTTTAAGTCACACAGAATTCCTGGCATTGTGGATATTGCCTCTGCCAATCACCTGCTGAAGAAATGAAATCTTGCACAGAATTTTCCACCTTATGGTTCCTCATCTGCAAAAAAAAAAAAAAAAGGAGTAAATAGAGGCAGGTCCGCATAGGGGGCTTTGGAGCATTAAGTCAGATCAAATGTAAGGAGACATTTCTTCCTTACAGTGTACCGATAATTTCATTTATTCCTTAAACTGTATCAAGAATTTTATTCTAGGAGAACATAAATGCAATGGCTCCATGCAATTAAACAATAGCAGGACTCAGATTTGCCCAACTCCTGGGCAAACTCTGTGCTGGCTTTGGAATATACAAAATGAAATGGACAAAAAATATGTAACCTTTTAAAGTACTTTCAGCATAGATTAAATGTTAAGGTAATAGGTATGGGTACTGTGCAATTTGATGGTGGCAAAAGGTAAATCACATACTTTACTGCCATTTTCCTTCATGGTATGCATATACACATGCGTGTTTGTTTAAAATATTGATGAATTGGTACATTGTGATTGTCATGTTATCAAAATAAAACTGATGATTTCATTGGTTTTCAAGGATGATTTTTTCATTGTATGTATGTAACACATCTTTTTTAACCTTTCATCATGAAAGGACATTTAGGTGTGTCAGTATCCTGCCTATCATGAATAATGTAGCTGACCCTGGGAGTGAAAGGAGGACATTTATAATAGAAAAGTTTCCCTAAAGGTACTTTCCACAACCTACAGCACTGTATTTTATGTTCATCCACTTTTAATATACTAAATGTTTTATTTATTTTCTATGACCACAAGTATAACAAAATATTTATTCATTGTTGTATTTTCAAAAACCAGATAGAACCAGCCAAAAAATAGCTGGGTCATAGATATTTGTTGAATTAAAACACATGAATGAATAGATTTAAGTACATCAATAGAGTAATTTTTATTTTCTAGAAACCACACGGTTTAAATTTCTTTATTATCAATATTCATCTCTAAGCTGCTTTCTGGTTTTATACCTTTAAGTAGATGTGTCATCATAAATGATATTTATTATAATAATTTATGCAAAATATATCAAATTATATCAAAATATATCAAAATATATGCAAATATATCAAATTGCATAATTTGATATAACACATAATTTGCTAACTTTTGAATAGATTTTTGTTAGATTTCACAATTAACTGTTCTCATTATCTGGAGTTTAATACTATGTTGAGATAAATTAGAACCTTCAAATGTACAAAATTCTTATTGATACTCTCTGATGACAATGAGCACTTGGCAGTGATCAGAACTGAATAAAAAGTGAGAAATATTTTTCCATTTCTATAGACAATGGCACATCAAACTGTGGGGAGTTTACTTACACGGTGTTTATGTGTCAGTCTGTGATGTGATAACTTTTTATATGAGAAGGTTCCTCTATTTTTCCACAGCTTTGTCACATTCATGTGTGGATTTGAAGCTGTTGTTCTTTATACTGGCTTCACATTCTGACAAAATAATAGAAAATAACATTATATTTGGTACCAACCTTGAAACAGAAAGGACAACTATCAATCACAAGAGGATGGAGACTCTCAGCATATCTGAGCAGTGAGTGGCCTCCTGGAATAAGATATGAACTGAGTGGCCTAACATGTCACGTCTTTTCAAGGCCTGGCCCAGCCAGAAGGGACGTGATTAGAGACCAAAGTCCAGGAGTGACCTGGAAACTAAACGAGTTCATCATGTTGATTAAGCCCATGGAAACAGAGAGTATAATGTTAAATTTTGTGCAATAATTGAAGTGGTATTGGTAGCAGGTGGGTGACTCGTAAAGAGGAGAAAGTAATGAAAACTCTTTTTAAGTGACATCAAGGCAAAGACTTTCCTATATACAATCAATCCTTAGAGCAGAGAACTGTCCCGTGGAAACTTCACTGAACACTTGGCTTCTGATAAGGCATTTTATACAACACAAGCTAACAGCTGTATATATCTCCACTACAGTAAGGTTATTATTATTTATAGGGGTACAACTTATGCTTTTCTCAAGTGATTAAATGAAGTTTTACAACTAATATCCTTTTCTGATTTTAATGTTGGGTAATATTTTAATAAAAATAATATATCTTGGAAAATACATATAATTGAACTTGAATTTATTTTCTACAAGGAAATTTCTATTTTTAATATACCTAAGAGAGGGTACAGTTAGATATCTAGGATGGTTTTCATAAGTTGTACCACTGATCTTTTAATACACAATTCCCTATTTGCTAACCACTTAGGAATAAACAACTCATGATTTTCATATAATTCTTATTAAGATAGACATTTTAATTTATCATATAAATAGTGGGAGATTATGTTTGCTTATTTGATTCCAGGAAGGTGACACTTGCCACCTTACTGTGGAATCACAGTACCTCGTACAGGTAGAATATGTTTTCAACAGAAAGGTAAAGGTATAAGTTTAGAAAATTGCCCACTTGCACAAGTTCACTCTGGAGCTAAATCAAACTCAGGCCCTCCTGAATTCACTCATGTTGATTCAGGAATATATTTTGTGATCATTATCATCCAACCATACTCAAATATAATGGACACATATACACTTAAGGTGTAAAATGGGATGATTTGATGAGTGTACTTGTTATGAAATGATTACCACATGTGAGCTACCACATCCAGCACTGCACATCATAACCATGTCTTTATTGTAATGAGAAGGTTTGAAATATACTCTTTTAGCAAGTTGCAAGAATACAATGCATAAGTATTAACTGTAGTCATGCACTGTATATTAGATCTAGAGGATTTAGTGAATTTATATCTGAAATTTGGTACTTTTACCCCCTTCATCTAGCCTCACACTCCCATTTCCAGCCATAGCATACACAATATATGCCTAGTTGCTATGAATCATTTGATTTTTATTTATATTCCACATGCAAGTGAATTAATATACTAATTTTTTCTGTGTGACTTATTTCACAAAGCAGAATATCTTCTATGTTTATCCATGGTGGCACAAACGGCAATATTTCCTTCTTTATGGCTGTATCATATTCCAAGTTGTGTGCTCTATATTACAATTGCTTAGAACATAAATATGTTGATGGAAACTTCTGTTGTTACCATGTCTTTCTGTTGTAAGTAGTGCTGCAATGAGCATGGAGAGCAGATACCTCTTTGACACAGTGACTTCGTTTCCTTCAGATATGAACCCACCTCCACTGTCAAGTCAGTGCAGAGATGTTCACAGCGGGATTCTGCAGAAGAGTCACAAATGCATTTCTCAAAGCCAAACAGAGAGGTCTGCAGTATCATCTTGATTATGAATTTCAATCCATCATTTGGACAGAGAAGACACTGGTGGTTGCCACAGGGAGGGTGGTGAGGGGACTGATGAGCTAAGGGAAGGTACAGAGATTCTGGTATCACTTCACATCTTGATCTGGGGGATGGTAACCTGAGTGTATATTCGCATGTCTGAATTCATTTAAATCTGCTCTAGTATTTGTGCTTTTTATTGTATGTAGTTCAAAAAATGTAAAAACAAATCAATAAATAAGTATTCTGTCCAGAGAAAGCCCATTTTTTCAGAGCTAATGTCAACTTAAAGAAAGATAATTAATCATTTTACATGAAACAATATGCACATAGAATGTTTGAGTATTTTCATATGCTACTTTGTATAACCAGGAATAAATGTAGTGATGAGTAATAATGAGAGGCAGGTGTTATTATTAATGTAATGATAGCTTTAATCACTTAGTAACTAGTACAGATGGGCAAGAGAGCTGAACCATAACACACAGCCTGGCTCAGGCAGCAGGGCCATCTGAGCATCTTCAGCTCTCAGGTTCAACCTCGGGCTCATCCTTGTAGTTTGTGTGGCCACCTGATCTCTATCAACAATTACAGAATAGACGAGTTAGGGAATTCCTGTAGGATGCTGCAGACATGGCCTCACTGCAATGTTGAACAAAGCATAGATGGCTGAAAATGTGACTAATCACTGAAGCTATATGTGAGAGTTCTATATTGTTGTAGGTACTACTATGACCAGGGAAAATGTGTGAAATGCATGTGTGAGAGAATACATCCTGTTTTTAACAATTTTTATTTTCTGCATACAGTGATGGTTCATCAACTACAAAACAAAATAATAGGCAGATGCATTGGTTAAGTCATTCCTCAACTTTTCTCCATTGCAGTCTGATTTCATGGCACTTTCTGCGGACACTGGCGGTTTTGCAATGAATCCTTATGATCCACTAATGAAAGTGATGATGGAGCTTTCTGGAACAATTCAAAAGAACCTATATGCCCTTTGCTCAAAAGTTCACAATACTCAGAGGACCCTGATTTTTTTAGACTCGTGGTTCTGAAGAGCAAAAGCCAAATAACTCATCCTCCTCCTTCTAATTCCACTAAATTGGGACTAACTGTAAATGGGCTCCACCAATGTCTCGAATATTCTTCCAGAAACATTGTTCTAACCACTTTCATACTGCAAGTTTCAATCAAGGTTTATGAACCAAGGCTCAACTATGAATCATCATCCTGTGATGATTTTCAACAAGATAAATTGTAAAACACTTCTCTGCCTCTTTGATGTCCAATATGAAGCATGCACCTCTGTTAGAATTTAAGAAATGTATCATTTCCCCAGCACTCTCAAATATAGTTAAAATATTTTCTGTACTTTTTAATTCAGAACTCTTTCCGGAGCTGCCTTCATGTCCTTATTTCTCAGGCTGTATATGATGGGGTTCATGATTGGAGGCAACACAGTATAAGAAACAGACAAAAGGAGGTTCAGGATGGTCTGAGAGGGGGAGGGAGGCTTCAAGTAGGCCAAGGCACCTGTGAAAGTGAACACTGCCACAACCACCAGATGAGGGATGCATGTGGACAGGGTTTTGGACCTTTCCTCCTTGGAGGAGATCTTCAGGACAGCAGAGAAGATGTTGACATAGGAATATGAAATGGAGGTGAAACACATTATTGCCATAATTATAGCTATTAATGTCACTGATGCTTCATCTATGTTCATTTTGGGATTTGAGGTCAAAATAATCTGAGAGATATCACAGAAGAAATGATGGATTTTATTCGGACTGAAATTTGTCGAAAACATCGCTGAAGTGTGCATGGCTCCATAAACCAATACACTGACATATGAAGCCACCACCATCCGACCACAGGCCTCCTTGGTCATAATGCTGTAATAGTGCAGTGGGTGGCAGATGGCCACATAGCGGTCATAGGACATCACTGTGAGAATGGCAAATTCAGCAGCACCAAAACCTGCAAAGAACAGCACTTGGAAAACACACCCAAGGTAGGATATTTTGTTCTTGTTCATCAGGGAGTTGAGACCAAATTTAGGAACAGTGACAGAGATGTAGCAGAGGTCTATGAGTCACAAGTTCTTCTGGAAGAAATACATTGGTGTGTGAAGTTGAGGGTCCGATGTAATGACTATGATTATGAGTCCATTTCCTATCAGGGCTGCTAGGTAAGCCACAAGGAACAGGAATCCAATAATGTTTTGCATCCTTGAGTCCTCAGAGAATCCCAGAAGGGGAAACTAAGTGTCTCCTGTGTAGTTGATCATCACATCCAGTGTGTGTACCCAAGTGTCACTGCTGTAAATCAAGCACACACAAGCCACTGGGCGAAGGTGCCTCCATGTCCAAACTACACAGAAAAAACAGCTTTGGAAGAGAAATTACATGTATGGAAGGCCAATGAATCCTAAAATGCATTTTAACTATTTTGTGGAATGTAGTCTTGCTGTTTTTACAATGAGAGCAAATAATAAATTTTTATGTAGGAGAAAGTGTCACTTACAAAATTAATGAAATACAAAAAGTGAATCAGTATGAATCTTCTGTAATCTGAGCCAGGAAAAATCGTCTCTATTATTTTATCTAACTGTATAATATTTTATTTTGTGTTGCATTTTATTGTGCTTAAAAATTAATTAAACGTCTTTAATTCACTTTTTCAATGGGAACATGACATTATAACAATGCACAATTTTTCACAAAGATTTTCCTGTTGGCAGGCATCTAGGGTGTTTTTTTATATTTTTCCAATACATTTAACAGTGTGAGTATAGGGTACCCATTGTCATCATTTACTAGTCCATCATTTACTTAACATTTTAGTATGACATGAGGAAAAGAAGCCATAATGGGGAAAAGACAAAATCATCTTTCTTTTTTGGGTAGATCATGATTGGCAACATATAAAATCTATGATAAATGATAAATATTGCATTAGAATGAATGTGAGATTCCAACAATGTTGTTGGGGCCAAGATCAACATTTAAAAAAATCAGTGGTATTCTTGTATACTAACAAAGCCAATTAGAATATTACATTTGTAAATTCAGTTTTAATCCAAATCCCAAGAGGCATTTTAGAGAACCTTCATAGCTTATCCTAAAATTCATACGGAAGCATATGCTTCATTTTCTATTATCATGGACTCCCGATCAATGCTATCATATAATATATTATCTTCAGTGTCTTGCTATTTTAACCTAATGTTGTTATTTTTTCTGGGATTCATCTTAATATATTTAGATTTTAAAAAATGTGAAACTCAATACTTGTCCTCAGTTTCCTTGATGCTTTTCCAGGGCTGCTTATGTTCTCCAAATATATTCCTATATTAATAAAAGGTTGAGATATCCATAATTAGTATTTCAAATATTAAGATATCCAATAATGAAATAAGGGGTATATTAGGATTTTCCATAGAGGGCTGCCCAAGTGAGGATGGCAGCAGTGAAGGAGGCTACCACCCATGTGCCTCTAGAGGTAATGATTAAACCTCACATATTCCTTCACAGGTTCAGGCTCCATGGTATGTCTCTGTGACACTGAGAATGTTATATGATAAGCTACAAATATTTATTGACAGATACAATGTATTGAAATTATGTGCACTTAGTAAGAAATCAATAATATTGCATGCCATGAAAATGCTGCCATAAGGACTGGCTTATCCCATGTAGTGGGTGTGTGATTTACTGTGCCCAACACTGATTTTAATCTTTGGTGGAGACAGAGTTCCTGGCATTGGGAACATTGCATCTGCCTGTTCCCACCTGAAAAAGATATGAAACCTCGTGCAGACCTTCCCGCCTTATGGAACTTCATCTGCAAATCAGGAGGAAACAGTATCAAGAAGCTCCTTGGAAAGTGAATCTGAGCCCATAATTTTTTATGTACATTCCCCCATTCTATACCAAAGGCCAGTTTCCTCCAGATCAGCTTAGGGAGTTTTATACTTTCATAGGGATTATGTGTCAGCCTACAATGCACTGAATGAAAATTGAGATGGTTGCTTTTCTTTTATCACATACGAGTCACTTTTATTTTTGGGTATGGAAGCATTGTTCTACATAGCTCCAACAATTCTGAAAAAATTAAAACACACATTTACATTTGGATACCAACCTCAGAATGGAGACACAACTTTCTATCACAGGAAGCATGGGAAACAGTGGCAGATCTGAGCAGTGCATCACCTCCTGGCACACTGTAGACTCTGAATCCAAGTAGCGTCCTAACATTTCCCTTCTTTTCAAGGCCTGGAACCACCAGGAGAGACAGGATTGGAGAGAATCCAGTGGTAACATGGCTTAGAAACTAAGGGACTTCAGCATGTTGACTAAGCCCATGAGACCAGACAGGGTGCCTTATTTTTGCATGAGGGTTGAAATGGTCTTGGTGTCAGGGGAGTGAGTTGGAAGGGGGACAAAGCAATGAAAAGTCCATGTAGGAAAGATCTGAAGTGACATCAAGGTAAAGTCTATTGCATACCCAAAAGTCTTTAGAGCAGAAGAAATGCATAGCCTACCCATGTTGACTTCATCCAAATATATGTATAGAACACTTAAGACTCAACAGCAAATCAAACTGTTTAAAATGAGCATATATCTGAGTTGACATTTTTCAACAGAAGGCATACAAGGGACCAATATTTTATGAGGAGGTGCTTAATAGCACTTACATTATGAAAATGAAAATCAAAACCACAATATGACCTCACAAATATTACATGGGTTATTACCAAAATTCAGAGATTGTAAGGGTTGCTGTGGGTGTGGATAAAAAGTACACCTAGTACACTCTTGGTGGGAAGGTAAATTGGCACAGACACAAGTCAAAACAGCATGGTAGCCCCCAAAATTAAAACTAGGACTACCATATGATCCAGCAATCCCTCTTCTGGACATGTACATGGGGGAAATTAAGTAGTTATCATGAAAGTTAGAGGTACCTGTGTGTCACTTCAGTGTTATTTACCCCCTCCAAGGCATGGAAACCACTTTTAAGTGTGTATCACAGATGAATGGATATGGTGGCCCATACAGTGGATATACTGGAATATCTATAATTTATGATTATTTTATTTTTCCCTTTATTGACTATTTCTCATATAGTGACTTTCTTAGTTTTTGTGAGGTTTTGACAAAGCTTATATCCTTTGATAGCTGTACAACCCACCCCGTATTCTTTTGTGGTTTCCATTTGTATGGAATATAGTTTTCCATCTCCTTACTTAAAGGCAATGTGTGTCTTTGGGCTACAGTGAATCTCTTGTAGGGTTCACGTAGTTGGGCCTTTCTTTTGTAATCCATTCATTCACTCCAAGTTATCTATTGTCCCTGTCCAATTTGTACTTTATCTTTATTCACATATTATGTGAAAGTTAAAATTCTAAGTGTGTGAAAAGGAACATCAAAATCCTACACATCAGAGGCAGAGCCAAAATGGCAGCATGAGTAGTTCAGTGGAAATCTTCTCCCAAAAACATATATATTTAGGAAAATACAATAAATACAACTATTCATAAAAGAGACACCAGTGGATACAGTACAACAGCCAGGATACATCTACATCCGTGAGAACTCAACATCACATGGAGAGGGTAAGACACAAGCTGCAGACTGGCAGGACCTGAACACACCCCCACCCCAGAACCCAGTGGGAAGAAAGGAGTAGGAACGGACAGGGAGTGAAAGCCCAGGACTGCTAAACAACCAGCTCTATAAATCTTCACCCAGAGCGCAGACACAAGGTGCACAGGGTGCTGGATATTAAAGAAACGGAAAAGCAAAACCTGTGGGCAGGTCCCCACAACTGACACCCCTGAGGCAAAAGAAAAGTGAGTGCTTTTTGCAAGTCTTAAAGAGACAGGGACCACACAGCTGGATGAAGTCATCCTGGCACACTTAGCCAGCAGCTGGGAATCCTGGAGAAATTTAGGTGCCTAACCGCCTGGGTGGCAGCACAGCTCTGAAGCCCCTAATGGCACTAAGAAGCCTGCCAGTTGCTCCACCAACTGGGGCAGACCCTGACACACCAGGCCAGTAGTGGCAGAGTGGCAGCACATGTCAGGGGCATCATAGCCAGAGGGGAATGTGAGCATCTTGTGCATTCCAGAGCACCAGAGGGTCCAAGAGTGGCCCATTCAATCCTACCATTGTTGCAACAGAGGGGCCTTGGAGTGGCCCGCATGCACCAGCAGTGGCGGTGCCAGACAGGCTCAGGAGTGGCTAGTGGGAGATGGTGGTGGTGGCAGAGGTGCACCTAGGAGCATCCACCCTCCCAGCAGGTGAATGGAATCCCAGCCTGATACACAGCTGCCCGGGCCAGACTCAAAGGCTGGTGCTGGCACACAGCTGCTGGAAAGGGGAGCCGCTCTCATGGAAGAAAGCACCAAGCATGCCTGCCAATCCCCACAGGGCACTGCACTGCTCTGACTGAGAACAAGCCCACAGCAGCTTAGGGAATAAATGCGGCAGCTGCTCCAGGATTGCAGGTAACTGACACAGGCAGCAGAGAAGGACAAGGCATCCAGCAAGCAGAAAAGGACTTTCTTCTCTGAGCAGGGACACCTGCAACCTGCCTACAGCCACCACTATCACAATGAAAAGGCAGAAAAATTTAGTCCAGTCCAAAAGAGTCTAGACAAATCCTGAGAGAGGATCTGCAGAGACAGACATAACCAGTCTCCCTGAAAAAGACTTGAAAATAAAAATCATAACATGCTGATGGATCTGCAGATAAATATGCAAGAGCTAAAGGAGCAAGTACAGAGGTAGACTGCAGAAATAAAACAATCACTGGAAGGACTTAAGAGCAAAATGGATGGGATGCAAGAGGCCATTAATGGATTAGAAAACAGAGAACAGGAATGCATAGAAGCTGATGCGGAGGGAGATAAAAGGATCTCCAGAAATGAAACAACATTAAGAGAACTGTATGACCAATCCAAAAGGAAAAATATCTGCATTATAGGGGTACCAGAAGAAGAAGAGAGAGAAAAAGGGATAGAAAGTGTCTTTGAAGAAATAGTTGCTGAGAACTTCCCCAAACTGGGGGAGGAAATAGTTGCTCAAACTGTGGAAGCACACAGAACTCCCAACAGAAGGGACCCAAAAGGGCAATACCAAGACACATAACAATTCAAACGGCAAAGAACAAGGACAAGGAGAGAGTATTAAAGGCAGTTAGAGTGAGAGAAAAGGTCACCTCAAAAGGAAAACCCATTAGGCTATCATCAGAGTTCTCAACAGAAACCTTACAGGCCAGAAGAGAATGGCATGATATATTTAATGCAATGAAACAGAGGGGTCTTGAACCAAAGATACTGTATACAGCACGATTATCATTTAAATGTGAAGGAGGGATTAAACAATTCCTAGACAAGCAAAAGCTCAGGGAACTTGCATCCACAAACCACCTCAACAGGGTCTCTTAGAGGGACTGCTCTAGATGGGAGCACTCCTAGAAAGAGCACAGAACAAGACACCCAACATATGAAGAATGGAGGAGGAGGAATAAGAAGGGAGAGAAGAAAAGAATCTCCAGACAATGTATATAACAGCTCAATAAGTGAGTTAAGTTAGACAGTAAGGTAGTAAAGAAGAAAGCTTTGAACCTTTGGTAAACATAAACTTAAACGCTGCAATGGCAATAAGGGTGTTTTTGTAAATGTAAATGGACTGAATGCACCTATCAAAAGACACAGAGTAACAGAAAGGATAAAAAAGCAAGACCCATCTATATGTTGCTTACAAGAGACTCACGACAAACCCAAAGACATGCACAGACTAAAAGTCAAGGGATGGAAAAACATATTTCAGGCAAACAACAGAGAGAAGAAAACAGGGGTTGCAGTACTAATATCAGACAAAATAGACTTCAAAACAAAGAAAGTAACAAGAGATAAAGAAGGACACTACATAATGATAAAGGGCTCAGTCCAACAAGGGGATATAACCATTCTAAATATATATGCACTCAACACAGGAGCACAAGCATATGTGAAACAAATACTAAGAGAACTAAAGGGAGAAATAGACTCCAATGCATTCATTTTAGGAGACTTCAAAACACCATTCACCCCAAAGGACAGATCAACCGGGCGGAAAATAAATAAGGACACTGAGTCACTGAATAACACAGTAGAACAGATGGACCTCATAGAAATCTATAGAACTCTACATCCAAAAGCAACAGGATATACATTCTTCTCAAGTGCACATGGAATATTCGCCAGAATAGACCACATACTAGCCTACAAAAAGAGCCTCAGTAAATTCCAAAAGATTGAAATCCTACCAACAAACTTTTCAGACCACAAAGATTTAAAAGTAGAAATAAATTCTACAAAGAAAACAAAAAGGCTCACAAACACATAGAGGCTTAACAACATGCTCGTAAATAATCAATGGATCAACGAACAAAATAAAATAGATATCAAGGAATATATGGAAACAAATGACAACAACAACACAAAGCCCCAACTTCTGTAGGACGTAGCGAAAGCAGTCTTAAGAGGAAAGTATATAGCGATCCAGGCACACTTGAAGAAGGAAGAACAATACCAAATGAATAGTCTAACATCACAATTATCAAAACCAGAAAAAGAAGAACAAATGAGGCCTAAAATCAGCAGAAGAAGGGACATAATAAAGATCAGAGAAAAAAATCAACAAAATTGAGAAGAACAAAACAATAGCAAAAATCAATGAAACCAAGAGGTGGTTCTTTGAGAAAATAAACAGAACAGATAAGCCTCTAGCCCAACTTATTAGGAGAAAAAGAGAATCAACACAAATCAACAGAATCAGAAATGAGAACGGAAAAATGATGACACAGTCCACAGAAATACAAAGAATTATTAAAGACTACTATGAAAACCTATATACAAATAAGGTGGAAAACCTAGAAGAAATGGACAACTTCCCAGAAAAATACAACCTTCCAAGACTGACCAAGGAAGAAATGCAAAAGTTAAACAAACCAATTATGAGCAAAGAAATTGAAATGGTAATCAAAAAACTACCCAAGAACAAACCCCCAGGCCAGACGGATTTTCCTCAGAATTTTATTAGACATACAGAGAAGACATAATACTCATCCTCCTTAAAGCTTTCCAAAAAATAGAAGAGGAGGGAATACACCCAAACTCACTCTATGAAGCCAACATCACTCTAATACCAAAACCAGGCAAAGACCCCACCAAAAAAAGAAAATTACAGACCAATATCCCTGATGAATGTAGATGCAAAAATACTCAATAAAATATTAGTAAACCAAATTCAAAAGTATATGAAAAGGATCATACACCATGACCAAGTGGGATTCACACCAGGGATGCAAGGATGGTACAACATTCAAAAATCCAGCAGCATAATCCACCACATCAACAAAAGAAAGACAAAAAACACATGATCATCTCCATAGATGCTGAAAAAGCATTTGACAAAATTCAACATTCATTCATGATTAAAAACTCTCAGCAAAATGGGTATAGAGGGCAAGTACCTCAACATAATAAAGTCCATATATGATAAACCCACAGCCAACATTATACTGAACAGCGAGAAGCTGAAAGCTTTTCCTCTGAGATTGGGAACAAGACACGGATACCCACTCTCCCCACTGTAATTTCACATAGTACTGGAGGTCTTAGCCATGGCAATCAGACAAAACGAAGAAATACAAGAAATCCAGATTGGTAAAGAAGAAGACAAACTGTCACTATTTGCAGATGACATGATATTGTACATAAAAAACCCTAAAGACTCCACTCCAAAACTATTAGAACTGATATCGGAATACAGTAAAGTTGCAGGAAACAAAATTAACACACTGAAATCTGTGGCTTTCCAATATACTAACAATGAAACAATAGAGAGATAAATCAGGAAAATAATTCCATTCACAATTGCATCAAAAAGAATAAAATAAATAAGAATAAACCTAACATAGGAAGTGAAAGACCTATAACCTGAAAACTACAAGTCACTCTTAAGAGAAATTAAAGGGGACACTAACAAATGGAAACACATTTCCACATTCTCTAGGAAGAATTAATATCGTCAAAATGGCCATCCTGCCCAAAGCAATATACAGATTTGATGCAATCCTATCAAATTACCAGCAGCATTCTTCAATGAACTGGAACAAATAATTCAAAAATTCATATGGAAACACCAAAGACCCCGAATGGCCAAAGCAATCCTGAGAACTAAGAATAAAGTAGGGGGGATCTCACTCCCCAACTTCAATCTCTACTACAAAACCATAGTAATCAAGACAATTTGGTACTGGCACAAGAACAGAGTCACAGACCAGGGGAAAAGACTAGAGACTCCAGAATTTAACCCAAACATATATGGTCAATTAATATTTGATAAAGGAGCCATAGACATACAATGGCAAAATGAGAATCTCTTCAACAGATGGTGCTGGCAAAACTGGACAGCTACATGTAGGAGAATGAAACTGGACCATTGTCTAACCCCATATACAAAGGTAAACTCAAAATAGATCAAAGACCTGAATGTAAGTCATGAAACCATTAACCTCTTGGAAAAAAACATAGGCAAAAACCTCTTGGACATAAACATGAGTGATCTCTTCTTGAACATATCTCCCCGGGCAAGGAAAAAAACAGCAAAAATGAGCAAGTGGGACTATATTAAGCAGAAAAGCTTCTGTACAGCAAAAGACACTATCAATAGGACAAAAAGGTACCCTACAGTATGGGCGAATATATTTGTAAATGACAGATCTGAAAAAGGCTTGACATCCAAAATATATAAAGAGCTCACCCACCTCAACAAACAAAAAGCAAATAATCCAATTAAAAAATGGGCAGAGGAGTTGAACAGTTCTCCAAAAAATATATACAGATGGCCAACAGACACATGAAAAGATGCTCCACATCACTAATTATCAGAGAAATGCAAATTAAAACCACAATGACGTATCACCTCACACCAGTAATGATGGCTGCCATCCAAAACACCAACAACAACAAATGTTGGCAAGGTTGTGGAGAGAGGGGAACCCTCCTATACTGCTGGTTTTAATGTAAATTACTTCAACCATGCGGAAAGCTATATGGAGGTTCCACAAAATGCCCAAAATAGAAATAGCATTTGACCCAGGAATTCCACTTCTATGAATTTACCCCAAGAATGCAGCACTCCAGTTTGAAAAAGACAGATGCACCTGTATGTTTATCGCAGAACTATTTACAATAGCCAAGAATTGGAAGCAGCCTAAATGTCAATTAGTAGATGGATGGATAAAGAAGATGTGGTACATATACACAATGGAATATTATTCAGCCATAAGAAGAAAACAAATCCTATAATTTGCAACAACATGGATGGAGCTAGAGGGTATTATGCTCAGTGAAATAAGCCAAGTGGAGAAAGAGAGATACCAAATGATTTCACTCATCTGTGGAGTATAAGAACAAAGGAAAAACTGAGGGAACAAAGCAGCAGCAGAATCACAGAACCCAAGAATGGACTAATAGGTACCAAGGGAAAGGTACTTGGGAGGATGGGTGCATAGGCAGGGGTAAGGGGAGGAGAAGAAAGGGGGTATTATGATTAGCATGCATAATGTGGGGGTTGGGAGAAAGGGGAGGGCTGTGCAACACAGAGAAGAGAAGTAGTGATTCTACAACATTTTGCTATGCTGATGGACAGTAACTGTAAATGGGACTCTCAGGGGGACATCTGGTATAGGGGAGAGTCTAGTAAACATAATATTCTTGATGTAATTGTAGATTGATGCTAACAATAAAAAAAGAAAGAAAAGGGGGACTACTCCCTGATAGGATAAAACTAACTGTAAATCAACGATTAATGCATGCTTTAAATACCCTTAATTTTGATCATTTAAATGGCATCAGATGATCAGCTATGAAAGTGCATTTCTCTGGTAATATTCCTTTCTCTTAAAAAAAAAAAGCAGTTACTGTGTGGTGATCTCCAATAAGTTCTTCACAATGATATAAACGGCATATCAATGTGTGGGCAAATGGTTTGTTTGTGTTTATACAGAGGATCGAAGCCTAATTTGGCTACCCAGGAAACGAATTAAGATATGATATGAAAACTTCTAACATCAACATTCTCTGGAAGAGTCATTCCAGAAGATGATCATCAAAAAACTTCAACAAAGATCCTGGCACTGTTGCAGTTGTTGCTGCATTCATCGCACTGGTTCCTGGAGTTACCATTGGAATGAAGAAGGAGATATCTAAGCTAGCCAGTGTATACAGTAAAACAACAAATTTGACTGGATCTATACTGTCGGAACTCAACCAAGAATTAGGAGAAGTGCAAGTTGCAGTGCTCCAAAATCGTGCGACTATAGACTATCTACTCTTAAAAGAACATAGGGGATGTGAACAGTTCCCAGGAATGTGTTGTTTTAATTTGTCTGATTTTTCTCAAACTAATCAAATTCAGTTAGACAATATCCATCATATCATTGATAAGTTTACACAAATGCCTAGGGCACCTAACTGGTTTTCTTGGTTTCACTCGATATGGCTGGTAATTGTAGGTCTGCTTTTGTTATGTAGCTGTATTCCCCATTATGATAATGTGTGTATGCAATTTATTTAGTAGTTTGTGAAAACCTATACATGCTTATGTTACTCTACAAGAAGATATGTCAAAGAAATAATCAATCTTCCCATGTTTTCTTCCATCTGCTACTTCTAAGTTTTTCTTCTTCCTTCCTAACAACCCTTAAGTAGAATGTGTGCCTCATAACGATATTACCGAGTATCATAATTCTTCCAAGTGGTAAAGATACCTCAAGACAAATACTGGGCATAAAAGCCACAGGGCATAAATATGCAAAGAAGTGAAAAGCTAACCTTTTCAAAGAATATTGCTTCTCTCTCACTTACCAACTTTACATTTTCCCTTATGGCCCCAGAAGATGACTGGTTATCCAGTGACAGGTAAGATTCCTCAAGGGAGGAACAACCTAAGACAGGCACAGTTGCAGGGGGGCAGTCAGATGAGAAATTGGGGATCAACAGAGGTGAGCTTTAGAACCTTACCCCCCTGTTTTGAGAGAAATCTTCTGCATCCGTGGATGTTTTGTTGCCCCTGTCTAGCTTGGATTAATACTTAGTCTATAGGCACACACCTGATCATCTACATTTGCCCTCCTATAGCACTAAACTATGTTTTCTACCTTTATATTGCATCTACCTACCACTTCAGCATTTTATTAAAAATAATAATAATAATGATAATAATAATAATAATAATAAGGGAGAAATGTGGGATTCACATATAAATCGAGTTAAAAATCAAACGAATGTTCATATTTGACCTGATTGTTTATAGTTCATTATACGTGATCAAAACCGAAAGTTTCTGTGATGACTGCCCTTGCACTTTTCACCATATAAGAACTTATTCACAATGTAAAAATTTGTTCACCATGTAAGAACTTGTTTGTTATGCTTCAGAAGTTTGGAGTCTGTTGAGAATTAGGCTCAGGGTTGATTAATGATTGTACATTGAGTCCCCTATACACAATTTTATTGTTGTTAACAACCATTTGATCAATAAATATGAGAGATGCCCTCTAAAAAAATAAATAAAAATAAATAAACTTGAGATTAAATTTCATTATTATAATCAATCTATACAGATTTTCTGTTTCTTCATGATTCATTTTGGAAGATTTTATATATTTAATATATTTCCCTTTCTTGTTGGTTTTCCAATTCGTTGGAATGTAATTGTTCATATTAATCTCTTATGATCCTTTGCCTTTCTGTGGTCAGTTGTAACTTCTTCTATTTCATGTCTGTTCTTTTCTGATCATTTCCACTCTGATTTTTATTATAGGCTTCAGTTTACTAACTTTGGGCATTGGTTGTATTTATTCCAATTACTTTGTGTTTAAAGCATATTAATTATTTGGCATATTCCTTGTTTTTAGAGGTAGGCCAGAATTACTATGAACTCTCTTTGGAGTACTGCTTTTGTCACAACCCAAAGATTTTCAAGCATTGCTTTCTATTTGCATTTACCTCCAAGTATTTTTTCTTAATTTTTCAGTTTTGATTTCTTTATTGACTCATTCACTGTTTAGTAGCATGCTGTTTAATCTTCATGTGTTTGTGAGGTTTTTTGTTTTCTTTCTGTAGTTGATGTCTAGCTCCTACAGTAGTACTAGGTAAAGAGGCTTGATAAGGTTTAAATCCTCTAGTATATATTGAAGTATTTTTTTTGTACCTTAACATGTGCCATATTCTGGAGAATGTTGCATGTGCACTTAAAAAGAATGTGATTTTTGTAGTGATTTCATGAAATGCTATGCATATATGTTTAAGTTCATCTTATCTATATCTTTTAGGGAAAATATTTCCTTACTGACTTACTGTCTTGATGACCTTTCCACTCTTGTATTAAAATCATCTACTTTAATTGTGTTACTGTTAATCTTTATATGTTCGTAATGATTTGCAATTGTCATGTCCTGGTTAGATGGATTCCTTAGTCATTACACAATTCTCATCTTTGTATTCCATAACAGTATATTAAAGTGTTTTGTCAGATAAGACTATGGCTTCTCCAGCATTAGAGTGTCTTTTCCCTCACATCACTCATAATGTTTGTGTGCTTTTTATCTGAAGAGAGTTTCCTCTAGACAACACAGAGATGAGTCATTTTTATCTATTTGGCCACCCCATGTCTTTTGATTTCAGATTGTATTCCATTTATATTTAAAGTAATTATTGATAGGTATGGACTTCTTGCTGTCTTGTTAATGGTTTTCTGGTTGTTCTTATAGTTCTACCTCTTCCTTTCTTTTTCTCTATGTTCACCTGTGGTTTGGTTTCTTTCTGCAGTGTTATGTTTGTTTGTCTTTCACTTTATTTTTCTATATCTATTGGTGAGACTTAGTCCATGGATATCCTGAGATTCACATATACATATATTGACCTCTATATATTATAGTCTATTTGAATCTGAGTCACTTAAGTTTGAACATTCTAGAGTCACACCGTTTGTAATTCCCTCACCTTGTTTATTTTTTAGTTTCCTATATTACATCTATTTATTTTATCTGTCTCTTAACTACTTAATGTTGTTCTAGTTGATTTTACTATTTTTGTCTTTTAACTTTCTTCTACCCTATGTAAGTCACTGGTCCATCATGTTTGCTGTATATTTGCCTTTACCAATGATTTTTTTCTTTCATATATGTAATTATTTATAATTAGGAGCATTCTTTTTCTCATTTTTTAAGACTGGTTTAGTGGACACAAAGGACCCTGATACTTGTTTTACTCGAATATTTCCCCTTCAATTCTGAATGATCACATTGCCCTATACCCTGCATACTTTTATATATGGTGTCTGGGAATATTACAGTTTCATTCACTTGCATGCAATTATCCAGTTTTCCCAACACCATTTATTGAAGTGAATGTCTTTTTCCCATTCTGTATTAATAGATCCTTTGTCATATATTAATTGAATATCTATGTTTGGGTGTGTTTTTAGACTTTCTGTTCTGTTCCATTGAACTATGCATCTGTTCTTGTGCAACTACTATAATGTCTAGAGTAGTGTAGCTTAAAATCAGGGAATATAACACACCCAAGTTTCTGTTTCTTTTTTAAATATGTTGTGGCAGTTCAGTGTACTTTGTGGTTCCATATTAATTTAGGATTATTTGCTCCATTACATTGAAAAATTTCGTTATTATTGCAATACGGATTGAATTGAATCTGTAAATTTCTTTGGGCATGATGGCCATTTTGATAATATTAGTTCTTCCAGTCAATGAGAATGGGATAGATTTTCATTGATTTTGTCTTCAATTCGTCCATTAGTCTCCTATAGTTTTCAGAGTATAGGTGTTTCACCCTCTTGGTTTGGTTTATTCCTAGGTATTTTAATCTCCTTGATGCAATTGTAAGTGGAATTATTTTCCTGATTTCTCTTTTTGGTACTTTATTGTTACTATATAGGAATACAACGGGTTGCTGTATACTGATTTTGTATCCTGAAACTTGCTGAATCCAGTTATTAGTTTTAGGTTTTTGGTGGAATCTTTAGGTCTAGTATCATGTCATCTGCAAAAACCAAAAGTTTTACTCTTTCATTACCAATTTCTATACCTTTTATCTCTTTCTGTTGCCTTATTGCTGTGGTTAGGACTTCCAGTACTCTGCTGAAAAAAAGTTGAGAGTGGGCATCCTTTCCTTGTCTCTGATCTTACAGGAAAACTTTCCCCTTTTGCCAGTTAGCATGATGTTAGCTGTGTGTTTGTTGTATGTGTCCTTTAGGATATTGAGAAATGTTCCATCTATACCCATTTTGGTTGAGAGTTTAATCATGAATGGATGTTGGATTTCATCAAATTATTTTCAGTATCTGTTGTTATGATCATATGCTTTCCATCCTCCCTTCAGTTACTGTGGTTTATCACACTGATTGATTTGCAGATATTGTACGAAACTTTCAACCCTGGAATGAATCCCTCTTGTGCTGGATGATCCTGTTGATGTATTTTTTTAATTCACTTTGCTGAATACTTTGTTGAAGATTCTTGCATCTATGCACATTAAGGATATTGGTCTGTAGTTCTCTATTTTTGGTATTTCTTTGTATATTTTATGTGTTAGAGTAATGTTGGCCTTAGAGAATGAGTTTGGAAGTATTTCCTCTTCTATATTTTGGAATACTTTAAGAATGGATATTAATTCTTTAAATGCTTCACAGAATACACCTTTGAGTCCATGTGGTGCTGCTTTTATGTTTTTTGGTTGTTTTGATTACCAGTTCAAATTTTTTAATGGTAGGTGGTCTGTTCAGATTTTGTGTTTCTTCCTGTATCAGTCTTGCAGGATTGTACATTTCTGGGAATTTGTCCATCACTTTTTCCTTGTCCAATTTACTGGCATGTAATTTTTCATAGAATTTGTAATAATTATTTATATTTCAGTGTTGTTGATTGTACCTTCCTTTTTCTTTCTGATTGTGTTTACTTGTGTCTCTCTCTTTTTCCTTGTTAAGTTTGGCTAGGTGTTTGTCTATTTTGTTTATCTCAATGAACTAGCTCTTGGTTTCATTGATTTTTTTCTCTTTGCTACTTTCTATGTTACTTATTTCTGCTGTGATCTTTATTATGTCCCTCCGTCTACTACCTTTTGGCTTTGTTTGTTCTTCTTGTCCTAGTTCCTTTCCCTTTAGTTGTTGGGGTCTCTGCTGCCAGTGAGGGAGATGGTGCATTTGCTGCTGGCTTGTGCTTTTCTTGACCAGTTGGGCTGAAGGAGGCCTGGAGAACCATCATACTTCTGCTCTTTCTCCTCTGGAGGGAGTTCCCTCAGACCAATACCCCTGCAGCACTATTCACAAGAGTAGCACATTTTTCAAACTGCTGGTTCTGTGTTGGGTCTTAGTGGGAACAACAGAAAATACCTGTCTATAAGTGACGGAGACTTAGTCTCCATAGTGCCACTGTTCTCCCTGCTGTCCATCCTCATTAATCATAAAAGCCCAATGAATTGTGGACTTGTCTTCCCAGAGCAGATCCCCAGGACCAGGTGTGACAGGCTCCTGAGCATTTACCTGTTTTCCAACCCATTTGTATCCAGCAGTATGCAGCTTTATTAATGAGCTTTCCTGCCCTTGTGGGATAACAAAACTGGCCCCATGGCCTGCATGGCTAATTGTCTGTGGACCCAAATTGGGTAAGATTGGGCACTGGTTCCCTGTGGAGATAGAGTTGCATGTTTCCTCTGCAGGTGGTAATCCATGGGCTGTGCTCTCTGTTTAAGTGCCACTGGCAGGAAGACTGTTGCTTTGCTATGCAGCTTCCCTTTTACTCTGATTTGGATCCTTAACCAGGTGGGCTGTGTTATCTATTCAGCACTCAGTGGGGCTGCTCTTAGATCCCTACCCATGAAGAACCAGAGGGCTGGTCCCAGTTCCCTGCAGGTGCTCCTCATCTTGCCTTGTAACCATGTGGTCCTGGAGCTCCATTCAGCAGGAGTGAGGTTTGAATCAGCTCTTCTGCCTGGGAAGCCTGGGCTTCAGTTCTAATCTAGGTCTTTCTTGGTTTTGATCAAGCCCATCTGCTCCCAGATTCTCTGCATAAATGCAGCCCCAACCTTTGCTGTGCAGATGATCAGTGTGATGGCCATGCTGTCTGGTCAACCCTGCTGATTTATACAACTTCCAGGTGCTCCAACAAGGAATCCTGGTGGCAGGGCCACTAGCTACACTCAGCAGTGCTCCCAGCTGTGATCAGCTCCCTTCTTGAAGGGGAAGGTCAAGCAGGTTCCAGGGGAGTGGGAGCCTTCACGGAAGACCTCACCCATGCATGTCTGGGATTTTGACATTTCTTAGTGCTCAGTGGTTATCTCCTTGTGGCTTTAATTTGCATTTCTGTGACAACACATGATGTGGGATATTCACGTGTTTATTTGTTATCTCTGTGATGAGACACTTGTGAAGGTCATTGGAACATTTTTAAATCAGATTGTATTGTTGGATATTTTTAAGTTTAAAAATATATATATTTGGAACATTAGTCTTTTATTAGATGTGGTTGTTGCCAATATTTTCTTCTAGTGTGTGGCTTGTCTTTTCATTCTCTTGACTGTGGTCTGTACATGAAGAATTTTTAAATGTGATGACATTCCGATTGCTGATTATTTCTTTTGTTGGTCATGCATTTTTTTATATATGAAACTTCATTACCAAACACATGGTTATTTATGATTTTCTTGTTCTTTTTGTTTTCTTCATAAATATTTGTAAGTGCTATATCTGAAATATTTTGAAACATCATGTTTCCATTTGCATTTGTAACAAGGTATCTTTTTCATTTGGTTACACATAGGCTGTTTATTAGAATGTTGTTTAGTCTCGCTGTGTCTGCATTTTTTTGTTTTACTTTTGTAGTTGATTTTTATTTTTATTCCATTGTGGTCAGAAAAGACATTTGATATTATCCTAGACTTTCTAAATTCATTGAGATTTGTTTTGTGACCTGACATTGATCACTCCTGGAGAATGTTCCATGTGCACTTGAAAAGAATTTATTTTCCTGTTTAGATGGAATGTTCTGTGGACCTCAGTAAGTCCATCCATTCCAACATGTCATTTAAGGCCAAAATTTCCTTATTGATTTTACTGGATGAGCTATCCTTTGGTGTAAGTGAAGTACTATATCCTCTACTATTATTGTGTTAATGTCTCTTTATTCCTTCTTGTCTTTTAGTATTTGCCTTATATATTCAGAAAGAGATCATGAGGATACAGAGAGAGAGAAAGAGAGCAATTACTGAATGGATTCCCTAGAGTCTGGAAAGGGGCTGAGAGAGAGCTAAAGCTCAAAGGCAGTGATTGGGTTTAGGCAGGAGGACTGACACTTCATCTAAGGTGACAGAGGGAGAGCTCTGTGTGTTATTCTTAGTCTTTTAGGTAGTAGTTTTAACACTGGAGGAACTGTCTGTGAGATATATGATCACTTCTATTTTCTCAGCTCCAGTAAACGCTGTTTTGAGCTGCTTTTTGATAACTAAGATGGAAGGGACAGAGGCGAGACATGGGGCTTTGCCTCCAGGTTCTGTATTCTGGACTTCAGTGGCTGAAACTGCTGCTCTGGCTTAACTGGTACCACAGTTCTAACGAGATCCTATTGGGCTGACACCAAAGTTTTTCTTTCACTACCCCTTCATTTATATAATCAACCCACATCTGGATCCTCATAATCCTCATGGGGCCCTTTGCACCTCTCCTTTCCATTGTATCCCATAGTTCCTTCCATGATCTTATTGTTTCACCCTCCCCCAGAACTTCTAAAGTGAAAGTAGGCTCACTTATGGGCTGCCTTATATGGGGCAAGAATAGTCACTGGAGACCTAACACGAGATGGGGGAGCTGTATGGAGCACCAGATTTCTCATTCTCATGATGAACAAGTCCTTATTGGGGCCCTAGAGGTCCATAGTATAGATGATATTTTTCTTGCCCAGCTCCCATAACACGTACTGGAGCTCTGCATACATTTTTTAGCTAGTGGGTAGTTATGGCAAATCTCCCTGATTAGGCCAAACTACCCTGATGCTGTTGTCATCCAATCCTGAATTGCATGATTCCCTGGTGTGTGATGGGCACTTGGCAAGTGCACCTGGAGGGAAAGGTGAGTCCTCTGGGAAGCCAGTCAACCCATTTCAGAACCCAACATAACAATTTCTCCACCCCCATATGGAAAATTGCAAAAGCCATGTAGGCCGAGATTCTGACGGCTCCTACCGAAACGTATGCTCATGTCCACCAGCTCATCCTGGGTATATAGGTGGAGTATGGAGTGGTCCATAACCTGGGGAGGGGATGGCTCCTCCCACTGAGGAGGATTGGTAGCCTTCAGTGGTGGCCCAACAACAGATAGGCCCTTAACCCCAGCCCCCATCCTCTCCCAAATCTCCTCTACCATCTCCAAGGCTGAAGGCACTGCTCTTTACTCCCCCTCCCCGACAGCCTCCTGCAATGTGGATCCTCCTGCTGCCTCCTCCCTTGCTAATTACACATCTTCCAGGAGTGCAACCTACTTTCTTAATAACTGTCTCTCTTTCGGAAGGGCATCCTGTAGGTTATCATCCTGCTCCTCCACATGATGCTGAACTGTGAATCTGTCCTGCTGAAGTCTCACTCTCTCTCTCTCTCTCTCTCTCTCTCTCTCTCTCTCTCTCTCTCTCTCTCTCTTCCCTCTCTCTCTCTCACTCTATCATTGATAACACTTTCCAATATCGTGAGAAACATACATCCCACACAGTCCCAGCTGGCATGTGGTCACGCAGGTCCTCTAAGCAATCTTCTATCTCATGGAGGGCTAATTCCACAGCTTCTGGTGTCTCCACCCTTCTAGTTGGTGCTTTACCCTTGACCAGTAACCCACTGGGGGCTCTCGAAATTGAAGACCCATGGATAGGGGGCTCTTGGGTGAATCATCACCCCCAACTGCAGCAGCAACTGGGGCCTTCCCACAATCCACATGGGGGTTCCTGAGTATCTCCCCCATCCCTAGGGGCAGCCTGTCATAGCATTGCTTCCATAATGACAGACTTTGTGTTTAGATGTCCTGCTGAATACCAGCAGGTATAACTCCCTGCTGGATTTATACTCACAGGCTCAAGTAAATAAACCTTTGAGACCAAAATCAGTCGAAGGGAGAAATAAAGTGTGAGAAATATGTTTTTTGCTTATAAGAAGTTGTCTACTTTTGCTTGCCTATGTCTCTCATGACCAGGCTGTAAAGGACCCCACCAAACCTCTATGGTCCAGGTGTGCCCTCCCTCCCCCTTGTAATCACCTATTGATATTGAGATGGACTAAGACCAGTTAAAGATTATGGAAATATCACAGTTTTACACACAATTACCATGTGACAACTACCAAATTTTCAAAATTTTATTTTGATGAAATCATAACACTCAAAAAGATATTCAGAAGAATAATAATAGGAAAAACAAATGCTAAAGTGAACTTTGTTGTTTGACATACTAAAGACAATTTGGAATATGATTTACATATTTCAGCAGTTTTCAATTTTTCTGTTATTATTGGGACAGTTCACTCTTTGAAAGGTTTGAAGACAACAAAGCTTAAAGTTACTGGGCTTGCATATATTGGTTGATATTTAACATATTTGAAATGATACATTTTTAGTACATATATTGAATTTAATAAGGTGATAAACCATTTTGATACAAATTTAATATCCAATTTTGTTGACAAGTGGTTTTACAAAAACACAAGTGAGTAAGAGAAGAGGCATTATTTTACATTTTTACAAATCTGTTTAGTATCTGCCTTAATAGAAAATAGGTTATTCTCAGATATGCCTCTTCACCCACTCTGTTGCAATTATTGTTGATTAATGTATATAGAGAAAATAAGGCCTCATACATATAGCTGCAAATTGGAAGCATTGATTTAACATCACCAAATAATAGTTAATATTCAACAATGATAGTATGCCAAACTCAACAAGTCATTTATTGAAGATTAGTTGGTTTTATAATTGAAATCACATATTGAATTTTTTTTCAAGGTCACATATTGGAATGCAATTTATTTTCATTTTATTAATTTATTAATTTATTTTTATTCATTTTGTTATCATTAATCTACAATGACATGAAAAACATTATGGTTACTAGGCTCCCCCCTTCACCAATTCCCCCCCACAAACGCCATTACAGTCACTGTCCATCAGCATAGTAAGATGCTGTAGAATCACTACTTGTCTTCTCTGTGTTGCACAGCCCTCCCCGTGCCCTCCACACAATATACATGCTAATCATAAGGCCCCCGTTCCTTTTCCCCGTCCTTAACCCTCCCTTCCCACCCATCCTCCCCAGTCCCTTTGCCTTTGGTAACTGTTAGTCCATTCTTGGGTTCTGTGATTCTGCTGCTGTTTTGTTCCTTCAGTTTTTCTTTGTTCTTATACTCCGCATATGAATGAAATCCACTTGGTACTTGTCTTTTACAGCCTGGCTTATTTCCCTGAGCATAATACCCTCTAGCTCCATCCATTTTGTTGCAAATAGTAGGATCTGTTTTTTTCTTATTGCTGAGTAATATTCCACTGTGTATATGTACCACATCTTCTTTATCCATTCATCTACTGATGGATATTTAGGTTGCTTCCATTTCTTGGCTATTGTAAATAGTGCTGTGATAAACATAGGGGTGACCCTTTCTTTTTCAAACTGAAGTGCTACATTCTTAGGGTAAATTCCTAGAAGTGAAATTCCTGGGGCAAATGGTATTTCTATTTTGAGTTTTTTGAGGAACCTCCATACTGCTTTCCACAATGGTTGAACTAATCTGCATTCCCACCAGCAGTGTAGGAGGGCTCCACTTTCTCCACAACCTTGCCAACATTTGCTGTACTTTGTCTTTTGGATGGTAGCCATCCTTACTGGTGTGAGATGATATCTCATTGTGGTTTTAATTTGCATTTCTCTGATGACAAGCAATGTGGAGCGTCTTTTCATGTGTCTGTTGGCCATGTGAATTTCTACCTTGGAGAACTGTCTGTTCAGCTACTCTGTCCATTTTTTAATTGGATTATTTCTTTTTGTTTGTTGAGGTGCATGAGCTCTTTAAATATTTTGTATGTCAACCCGTTATCGGATCTGTCATGTATGAATATATTCTCCCATACTGTAGGATACCTTTTAGTTCTATTGGTGGTGTCCTTTGTTGTACAGAAGCTTTACAGCTTGATATACTCCCACTTGTTAATTTTTGCTTTTGTTTCGCTGGCCCAGGGAGATATGTTCATGAAGAAGTCACTCATGTTTACGTCCAAGATATTTTTGTCTATTTTTTAAGAGTTTTATGGTTTCATGACTTAAATTCACTTCTTTGATCCATTTCTAATTGACTTTGGTGTATGGAGTTACACAGTGATCCAGTTTCATTCTCTTACATGCAGCTGTCCAGTTTTTCCAGCACCATCTGTTGAAGAGACTGTCAATTCCCCATTGAATGTCCATGAATCCTTTATCATATATTATTTCAACACATATATTTGGGTTAATATCTGGGGTCTCTCTTCTGTTCCACTGGTCTGTGGCTCTTTTCTTGTGCCAGTACCAAACTATCTTGATTACTGTGGCTTTGTAGTAGAGCTTGAAGTTGGGGAGCAAGATCCCCGTCTCCACTTTATCCTTCCGTCTCAGGATTGCTTTGGGTATTCAGGGTCTTTTGTGTTTCCATATGAATTTTTGAACTATTTGTTCTAGTTTGTTGAAGAATGTTGATGGTAATTTGATATGGATTGCATCAAATCTGTATATTCCTTTGGGTAGAATGGTCATTTTGACGATATTAATTCTTCCTAGCCAAGAGCATGGGATGAGTTTCAATTTGTTAGTTTCCACCTTAATTTCTCTTAAGAGTCTCTTATAGTTTTCAGGGTATTGGTCTTTAACTTCCCTGGTAAGGTTTATTCCTAATTATTTTATTCTTCTTGATGCAATTGTGAATGGAATTATTTCCCTGATTTCCTTTCTATTAGTTCATTGTTAGTGTATAGGAAAACCACAGATTTCTGTGTGTTAATTTTGTATCCCGCAACTTTGCTGTATTAAGATATCAGTTCTAGTAGTTTTTGAGTAGAGTCTTTAGTGATTTTTATGTACAATATCATGTCCTCTGCAAATAGTGACAGTTTGACTTCTTCTTTACCAATCTGGATTCCTTGTATTTCTTTTTTTTGTCTCATTGCCGTGGCTAGGACCTCCAGTACTATGTTGAATAACAGTGGGGAGATTGGGCATCCCTGTCTTGTTCCTGATCTCACAGGAAAACTTTCAGCTTTTCACTGTTCAGCATGATGTTGGCTGTGGGTTTATCATGTATGGCTTTTATTATGTTGAGGTACCTGCCCTTGTACACATTTTGTTGAGATTTTTTATCATGAATGGATGTTGAATTTTCTCAAATGCTTTTTCAGCATCAATGGAGATGATCATGTGGTTTTCGTCCTTCTTTTTGTTTATGTGGTGGATAATGTTGATGGATTTTCGAATTTTGTACCATCCTTGCATCCCCAGGATGAATCCCACTTGGTCATGGTGTATGATCCTTTTGATGCATTTTTGAATTTGGTTTGCAAATATTTTGTTGACTATTTTTGCATGTACGTTCATCAGGGGTATTGGTCTGTAATTTTCTTTTTTGCTGTGGACTTTGCCTTGTTTTGCTATTAGGGTGATGTTGTCTTCATAGAATGAGTTTGAGATTATTCCCTCCTCTTCTATTTTTTGGAAAACTTTAAGGAGAATGGGCATTATATCTTCTCTGTATGTCTGATAAAATTCCGATATAAATCCATCTGGCCTGGGGGATTTGTTCTTGGGTAGTTTTTTGATTACTGCTTCAATTTCACTGCTGGTAATTGGTTTGTTTAGATTTTGTATTTATTACTTGGTCAGACTTTGAAGGTTGTATTTTTCTAGAAAGTCGTCCATTTCTCCTAGGTTTTCCAGCTTCATAGTATATAGGTTTTCATAGTAGTCTCTAATAATTCTTTGTATTTCTGTTGGTTCCATCATGATGTTTCATTTCTCGTATCTGATTATGTTGATGTTTGTTGATTCCTTTTTCTCGTAATGAGTCTGGATAGAGGCTTATCTATTTTGTTTATTTCCTCAAAGAACAAGCTCTTGGTTTCATTGATTTTTTCTATTGTTTTGTTCTTCTCAATTTTATTTATTTCTTCTGTGATATTCATTATGTCCTTCCTTCTGCTGACTTTGGCCTCATTTGTTCTTCTTTTTCCAAATTTGATAATTGTGAAGTTAGACTATTCATTTGGGTTAGTTCTTCCTTCTTTAAATATGTCTGGATTGTTATATACTTTCCTCTTAAGACTGCTTTCGCTGCATCCCACAGAAGTTGAGGCTTTGAGTTGTTGTCATTTATTTCCATATATTGCTGGATCTCCATTTTAATTTGGTCATTGATCCTTTGACTTTTTAGGAGCATGTTGTTAAGCCTACATGTGTTTGTGAGGCTTTTTGCTTTCTTTGTACAATTTATTTCTAGTTTTATACGTTTGTGGTTTGAAAAGTTGGTTGGTAGAATTTCAATGTTTTGAAGTAACTGAGTCTCCTTTTTTGTCTAGTTTGTGGTCTGTTCTGGAGAATGTTCCATGTGTACTTGAGGAGAATGTGTATCCTGGTGCTTTTGGGTGTAGAGTTCTATAGATGTCTATTAGGTCCATTTCTTCTAGTGTGTTCTTCAGTGCCTTTGTGTCCTTACTTATTTTCTGGCTGATGGATATGTCCTGTGCAGTGAATGGTGTGTTGAAGTCTCCTAAAATGAATGCATTGCATTATATTACCTCCTTTAGTTCTGTTAGTATTTGTTTCACATATGCTGTTGCTCCTGTGTTTGGTGCATATATATTTATAATGGTATGCCCTCTTGTTGGACTGAGCCCTTTATCACTATGTAATGTCCTTTTTATCTCTTGTTACTTTCTTTGTGTTCAAGTGTATTTTGTCTGATGCAGGTACTGCAATACCTGATTTTTTCTCCCTATTTGCATGAAATATCATTTTCCATCCCTTGACTTTTAGTCTGTGCATATCTTTGGGTTTAAGGTGAGTGGCTTGTAAGCAACATATAGATGGGTCTTGTTTTTGTCCGTTCAGTGCCTCTGTCTTTTGATTGGTGCATTCATGCCGTTTACATTTAGGGTGATTATCGATAGGTATGTACTTGATGCCATTTCAGGCTTTAGATTCGTGGTTAACAAAGGTTCAGGTTACTTTCCTTACTATATAAGAGTCTAACTTAATTCACTTAGTATGCTGTTACCAATACAATCAAAAGGTTCTTTTCTATTTCTCCTCCTTTATCTTCCTCCTTCATTCTTTATATATTAGGTATCAATTTCTGTATTTTTTGTCTGTCCCTTGATTGACTTTGTGGATGGTTATTTTAATTTTGCATTTGTTTTGTAATTAGGTGTTATTCTTTCTTTACTGTGGTTATTACCTCTGGTGACAGCTATTCAGCCTTAGGAACACTTCCATCAATAGCAGTCCCACTATTCGGCTTCATGGCATTAAATATATCATGCCACTCCCTTCTGGCCTGTAAGGTTCCTGCTGAGAATTCTGATGTTAGTGTGATGGGTTTCTTTTGTATGTGATCTTATGTCTATCTCTGACTGCTTTTCACAGTCTGTCCTTATCCTATTTTTTTAAAATTTCATTTTGGTATCATTAATCTACAATTACATGCAGGACATAATGTTTACTACGCTCACCCTTAACCAAGTCCACCCCACAACCCCGTTCAGTCACTGTCCATCAACATAGTAAGATGCTGTAAAATCACTACTTGTCTTCTCTGTGTTGTACAGACCTCCCCGTGCCCCCCCCCACACTATACATGCTAATCGTAATGACCCCTTCCTTTTTTTCCCAACCTTATCCCACCCTTCCCACCATCCTCCCCAGTCCCTTTCCCTTTAGTAACTGTTAGTCCATTCTTGGGTTCCGTGCTTCTGCTGCTGTTTTGTTCCTTCAGTTTTCTTTTGTTCTTATACTCCACATATGAGGGAAATCATTTGGTACTTGTCTTTCTACGCCTGGCTTATTTCACTGAGCATAATACCCTCTAGCTCCATCCATGTTGTTGCAAATGGTAGGATTTGTTTTTTTCTCATGGCTGAGTAATATTCCATTGTGTATATTTACCACATCTTCTTTATCCATTCATCTATTGATGGACATTTTGGTTGCATCCATATCTTGGCTATTGTAAATAGTGCAGCAATGAACATAGGCTTGCATCTGTCTTTTTCAAACTGGAGTGCTGCATTCTTGAGGAAAATTCCTAGAAGTGGAATTCCTGGGGCAAATGGTATTTCTATTTTGAGCATTTTGAGGAACCTCCATACTGCTTTCCACAATGGTTGAACTAATTTACATTCCCACCAGCAGTGTTAGGAGGATTCCCCTTTCTCCACAACCTCACCAGTATTTGTTGTTGTTTGTCTTTTGGATGGTAGCCCTCCTTGCTGTTGTGAGATGATATCTCATTGTGGTTTTAATTTGCATTTCTCTGATGACAAGCGATGTGGAGCGTCTTTTCATGTGTCTGTTGGCCATGTGAGTTTCTACCTTGTAGAACTGTCTGTTCAGCTACTCTGCCCATTTTTTAATTGGATTATTTGCTTTTAGTTTGTTGAGGTGAGTGAGCTCTTTATATATTTTGGATGTCAACCCTTTATCGGATCTGTCATGTGTGAATATATTCTCCCATACTGTAGGATACCTTTTAGTTCTATTGGTGGTGCCCTTTATTGTACAGAAGCTTTTCAGCTTGATATAGTCCCACTTGTTAATTTTTGCTTTTGTTTCGCTGGCCCAGGGAGATATGTTCATGAAGAAGTCGCTCATGTTTACGTCCAAGATATTTTTGTCTATTTTTTTAAGAGTTTTATGGTTTCATGACTTAAATTCACTTCTTTGATCCATTTCTAATTGACTTTTGTGTATGGGGTTAGACAGTGATCCAGTTTCATTCTCTTACATGCAGCTGTCCAGTTTTTCCAGCACCATCTGTTGAAGAGACTGTCATTTCACCATTGTATGTCCATGGGGCCTTTATCGAATATTTGTTGACCATCTATGTTTGGGTTAATGTTTGGAGTCTCTATTCTGTTCCATTGGTCTGTGGCTCTGTTCTTGTGCCAGTACAAAATTGTCTTGTTTACTGTGGCTTCATAGTAGAGCTTGAAGTTGGGGTGTGAGATCGCCCCCCACTTTATTCTTCCTTCTCAGGGTTTCTTTACTTATTCCGGGTGTTTGGTGTTCCCATATGAATTTTTGAACTATTTGTTCCAGTTCATTGAAGAATGTTGTTCGTAGTTTGATAGGGATTGCATCGAATCTGCATATTGCTTTGGTCAGGATGGCCATTTTGATGATTTCAAATCTTTCTTGCCAGGAGCATGGGATGAGTTTCCATTTGTTAGTGACCTCTTTAAATTCTCTTAAGAGTGTCTTATAGTTTTCAGGGTATGGGTCTTTCACTTCCTTTGTTAGTTTTATTCCTAGGTATTTTATTCTTTTTGATGCTAATGTGAATGGAATTGTCTTCCTGATTTCTCTTTCTATTAGTTTATTGTTACTGTATAGGAAAGCCACAGATTTCTGTGTGTTAATTTTGCATACTGCAACTTTGCTGAATTCCGATATTAGCTCTACTTGTTTTGGAGTGGATTCTTGAGGGGTTTTTATGTACAATATCATGTCATCTACAAATACTGATAGTTTAACTTCTTCTTTACCAATGTGGATTCCTCCAGTACTATGTTGAATAACAATGGGGAGAGTGGGCATTCCTGTCCTGTACCCAGACGTAGAGGAAAAGCTTTCAGCTTCTCACTGTTCAGTATGATGTTGGCTATGGGTTTATCATATATGGACTTTATTATGTTGAAGTACTTGCCCTCTGTGCCCATTTTGCTAAGAGTTTTTATTATGAATGGATGTTGAATTTTGTCAAATGTTTTTCAGCATCTATGGAGATGATCATGTGATTTTTTGTCTTTCTTTTTGTTGATGTGGTGTATGATGTTGATGGATTTTCAAATGTTGTACCATCCTTGCATTCCTGGGATGAATCCCACTCGGTCATGTTGTATGCTCCTATTGATGTATTTTTTATTTTGGTTTGCTAATATTTTTTTGAATATTTTTGCATCTGCATTCATCAGGTATATTGGTCTGTAGTTTTCTTTTTTGGTGTGTTCTTTGCCTGGTTTTGGTATAAGGCTGATCTTGGCTTCATAGGATGAGTTTGGGAGTATTCCCTCCTCTTCTACTTTTTGGAAAACTTTAAGGAGAATTGTTATTATGTCTTCTCTGTATGTCAGATAAAATTCCGAGGTAAATCCATCTGGCCCGGGGGTTTTGTTCTTTGGTAGTTTTTTGATTACCACTTGAATTTCATTGCTGGTAATTTGCCTGTTTACATTTTCTGTTTCTTTCTGGGTTAGTCTTGGAAGATTGTATTTTTCTAGGTAGTTGTCCTTTTCTTCTATGTTTCCCAGCTTGTTAGCATATAGGTTTTCATAGTACACTATAATAATTCTTTGTATTTCTGTGGGGTCCGTCGTGAATTTTCCTTTCTCTTTTCTGATTCTGTTGATGTGTGTTGACTCTCTTTTTCTCTTAATAAGTCTAGCTGGAGGCTTATCTATTTTGTTTATTTTCTTGAAGAACCAGTTCTTGGTTTCATTGATTGTTGCTATTGTTTTATTGTTCTCAATGTTATTTATTTCTTCTCTGATCTTTATTACGTACCTCCTTCTGCTGACCTTATGACTCATTTGTTCTTCTTTTTCCAATTTCGATAATTGTGACATTAGACCATTCATTTGGGATTGTTCTTCCTTCTTTAATTATGCCTGTATTGCTATATACTTTCCTCTTAAGACTGCTTTTGCTGTATTCCACAGTAGTTGGGGCTTTGTGTTGTTGTTGTCATTTGTTTCCATATATTGCTGGATCTCCATTTTGAGTTGTTCATTGATCCATTGATTATTTAGAAGCGTGTTGTTAAGCCTCTATGTGTTTGTGAGCCTTTTCGCTTCCTTTGTACAATTTATTTCTAGTTTTATGCCTTTGTGGTCTGAAAAGCTGGGTGGTAGGATTTCAATCTTTTGGAATTTAGTGAGGCTCTTTTTGTGGCTTAGTATGTGGTCTATTCTGGAGAATATTCTATGTGCACTTGAAAGAATGTGTATCCTGTTGCTTTTGGATGTAGAGTTCTGTAGATATCTATTAGGTCCATTTGTTCTTGTGTGTTGTTCAGTGCCTCTGTGTCCTTACTTATTTTCTGTCTGCTGGATGTGTCCTTTGGAGTGAGTGGTGTGTTGAAGTCTCCCAGAATGAATGCACAGCATTCTATTTCATCCTTTAATTCTGTTAGTATTTGTTTCAGATATGTTGGTGCTCCTGTATTGGGTGCATATATCTATTTATAATGGTTATATCCTCTTGTTGGACTGAGCCCTTTATACTTATGTAATGTCCTTCTTTATCTTTTGTTACTTTCTTTATTTTGAAGTCTATTTTGTCTGATACTAGTATTGCAACACCTGCTTTTTTCTCTCTGTTGTTTGCATTAAATATCTTTTTCGATCCCTTGACTTTTAAGTCTGTGCATGTCTTTGGGTTTGAGGTGAGTCTCTTGCAAGCAGCATATGGATGGGTCTTGCTTTTTTATCCATTCTATTACTCTGTGTCTTTTGATTGGTGCATTCAGTCCATTTACATTTAAGGTGATTATTGAAATGTATGTACTTATTGCAATTGCAGACTTTAAGTTTGTGGTTACCAAATGTCCAGGGTTAGCTTCCTTACTATCTTACTGTCTAACTTAACTCACTTGTTGAGCTATTATAAACACGGTCTCATGAATCTTTATTTCTCTACCTTCTTATTCCTCCTCCTCCCTTCTTCATATGTTGGGTGTTTTGTTCTGTGCTCTTTTTAGGAGTGCTCCCATCTAGAGCAGTCCCTGTAGGATGCCCTGTAGAGGTGGTTTGTGGTAGGCAAATTCCCTCAACTTTTGCTTGTCTAGGAATTGTTTAATTCCTCCTTCATATTTAAATGATAATCATGCTAGATACAGTAGTCTAGATTTGAGGGCCTTCTGTTTCATTACATTAAGTATACCATGCTATTCTCTTCTGGCCTTTAAGGTTTCTGTTGAGAAGTCTGATGATAGCCTGTATGTAACCTTTTTTTTCTCTCCAACTGCCTTTAATACTTTGTCCTTGTCTTTGATCTTTGCAATTTTTATTATTATGTGTCTTGTTGTTGCCCTCCTTTGATCCCTTGTCATGGGTGTTCTGTGAACCTCTGTGGTCTGAGAGGCCATTTCCTCCCCTAGTTTGCGGAAGTTTTCAGCAATTATTTCTTCAAAAACACTTTCTATCCCTTTTTCTCTCTCCTCTTCTTCTTCTGGTACCCCTATAATGTGGATATTGTTCCATTTCGATTGGTCACTCAGCTCTCAGAATTCTTTCATTCCTGGAATTCCTTTTATCTCTCTCTGCATCAGCTTCTCTGCATTTCTGTTCTCTGTTTTCTAGTCCACTAATGGCCTCTTGCATTTCGTCGATTCTGTTTTGAAGTCCTTCCAGAGCTTGTTTCATTTCTGTATTCTCCTTCCTTACTTCTTGCATATTTCTCTGCAAGTCCATCAGCATGGTTATGACTTTTGTTTTGAGTGCTTTTTCAGGAAGACTGGTTAAATGTATCTCCCCAGGTTCTTTCTCAGGGAAAAATATAGAAGATGTCAAAGCTGTCTGGTTTAGTTTTGTATGGATCAATATTTTTTGCCTTTTCATTTTGGTAGGTGCAATGATGAGCTATTGACTCGTCTGTCAGCTGGCAGAGCCAAGATTTTCCACTTGCTCCTCGCCTTTCTTTACTGGGACAACTGCGACCCCTAATGGCTCGTGTTGGGCAATTGCGTGCACACTGGGTCTCTGTATCTTGCACTGAAGGTATGGAGCAAGCTCACTTGCTGTGGGCATGACAAGCCTCAGGCTGCTACTCTGCTATGACAGGCCCAGGTGGGGTAATGGACGGGGGCTGTTTGGCTGTTTACCTCCCTGAGGGGTCTCAGAGCTGCTATCCAGGGGGTAAGCATGCCCAGAATTCTTTGGAATTTCCAGCTGCTGGACTGTGACCCGGGATTCTTCTGTCTGGCTGTGGGGTGCCTGACCCTTTAAGACTTTCAAAAAGCACACACTTTTTTTTGTCACAGGGGCGCCAGCTTCGGGACTCTCTGACAGGTCTTACTGTCCTGTTTCCCTAGTATCCAGAACCCCACGCACACACTGTGTGTCTGTGCTCTGGTGCGGAAGGCTGGGGCCGGGTATATAGCAATCCTGGACTCTCTCTCCCTCCCTGCTCTGACTTCTCTCCTCCCACAAGGATCTGGGTTGTGGGGCCTCGGGTCCCGCCAGGCTGCAGCTTGTATCTTACCCCTTTCACCATGCGCTGGGTCTTCGCAGGTGTGGATATAGTCTGGCTGGTGTCCTGTGTCTTCTGGTCTCTCTTTTAGGGATAGTTGTATTTGTTGTATTTTCAAAAATATATATGTTTTTAGGAGGAGATTCCCACTGTCCTAATCACACCACCATCTTGACTCCGCCCTACCAGAGAACTGAAAATGTACCGCAAACTTAGATAAAATGAGTAGTTTTCAAACTCTGTCACTTCTGGGAGATCTATTAACATCTGGATAATGTACAAAACAGCTCCATGAACTGATTTTCCAGCAATGACTTCCCAAAGCAATCTGAAATGAAGGCTGTCCTCAACGTTCCCATAGGCAGACATGGCACAAGTGGGCAGAGAACCAATGAGCTTGACGATATGTCAAAGGTGAATATCCTGTGCAGCCCCTTGGGCTCGCTGCTCGCCTGCCACCTCTCACAGTCGTGGTTCAGGCCCGCCCGCCCTGGAACCCCACACAGAAGCTTTTCAGCCTTGAGCTCACAGGTTTTAAAGGAGCATCTCTTTTCCTAGACCAGGTCCAGCAACCCAGTCTGTCCTTATCCTTTATCTTTCCCATTTTAATTACTGTTTGTCTTGATGTTGTCTTCCTTTGGTCCTTTGTGTTAGGAGATCTGAGGATCTCCATGGCCTGAGAGACTATGTCCTTCCCCAGATTGGGGAAGTTTTCAGCAACTACCTCCTCAATGACATTTTCTATCCCTTTCTCTATCTCTTCTTCTTCTGGTATCCCTATAATGCTAATATTGTTCCGCTTGGACTGGTCACACAGTTCTCTCAATATTCTTTCATTCTTCGAGATCGTTTTTTCTCTCTCTGCCTCAGCTTCTTTGTATTCCTCTTCTCTAGTTTCTATTTCATTTATTGTCTCCTCATACACATCCAACCTGCTTTTAATCCCCTCCATCGCGCTCTTCAATGAGTGTATCTCCTACCTGAAATCATTCCTGATTTCTTGGATGTCTTTCTTTGTCACCATTAGAATGATGAAGATTTTTATTTTGAACTCCCTTTCAGGAAGATTAACGAGGTCCATTTTATTTGAATCTTTCTCAGGAGTTGTATTAGTAATTTTACTCTTGACAAGCTTCTTCAGCATTTCATGCTTGTATATGGCGTCCTCTAGTGTCCAGAAGCTGTAGCCTCTGAGCTGCTCAGCCCCTGAATCAATGTCAGGGTTCACAGGGGAGCGGTACTAGTATCCCGTTCAGTGAGGTCTGCTCTTTTATCCAGGTGTATGCTGTCTGGTGCCGTCCTCTTTCCTGTTGCTCTCTCAGTATTAGTTGTGCCAATTAAATTTTCTAATTGTATCCAGTTTTAGGAGGAAGCCTCTGTCTCTCCTTTCACACTTCCATCTTTTCTCAGCAATCCTTATTTCTTCTTAATCTTTTATATTTTTGCTCCTTTGCACTGACCACAAACTAAAAGATAATGTGATTTAGTTTTTTCTGGACTTTTTATATGCTGATTTAAATCTACTTAGTACTTTGGATTTTACCAATTCTGGTTTTGTAACATACTGTCTTGATCACCTGGAATAGATTGGCTCCCAGAGACATGTAAATATTACAAATATGACATATTTCATCATATGTAAAAATAAAGCACTTCAATATCAGTACTAATTTCATTATAAAAGTCTTTATGTTCTATAAAATTGTCATGCTTATGTGGGGAACATAATCATTAAAATTATAGTTTTGACTTAAAACTCAAACATTATCATGAGGATCTCAGTTTTTGTATTACTTTTGCTTCAGTTTTGAGAAAATGTGTGTCAAACACCAACGTCTCTCAGAAACAGCATCTGCTTTTACTAATATATGTAATTTATATTTTGAAGATTGTTTGAGATGTATTTGAATTTTGACTTTGTGTAAGTTTAAGGTATTCAAAGTGATAATTCTTTTAACATGTATATGATGAATTTATTACCACAATAAGGCTAGTTAATGCATTATCAACACAAGTTTTACAATACAAACCTGTTAGAATGGCTATTATCTTGTAGACCAGAGGTAAATTCTGGTGAGGATGTAGAGAAAAAGGGAAAGTTTGTGCACTATGGGAGGGCTTATAAACTGGTACATCATTAAAGAAACAGTTTGGGGGATCTTCAAAGATGTAAAAAAAAAACTACTGGTATTTCCATTTCTGGGAATATGTCCAATGGAATCAGTTACTCTACAAGGTATCTGTAGCCCTTGTTCACAGCAGCATTACTTACAGTAACCAAAACATGAAAAAAAAAACCTCAGTGCCTTTAGGCAGATGAATGGATCATGATGAAGTTTTCAGCCATAAAAATGAGGAATCCTGACATATTCAAAAATGTGGATTGATCTTGAAGGCAATATGGTAAGTGAAATGTCAGAGATAGAGAAATAATATAATTTGATTTCACTTATTTGTGGGGACTAATAAGTAAAGATTACAGAAACAGATCAGATTTTTGGTTACTTGGGGCAGAGGGTATAGAGAAAGGAATTGGTTGAAGTGAGGTAAGTAATACAAATTTCCACTTATAAAATAAATAAATACTGGGATGGTATATCCAAAATTATGAGCAGAGTTAATGCAGGTACAGCATGGTGGCCGTAGTTAACAAATATTGAGTTGTATACTTCAAGTTGCCAAGAGACTAGGTCTTAAATATTTTCACCACAAAACTCTTTCAGACGATATCTCATTGTGGTTTTGTTGTGCTTTTCTAATGCCTAGTGATGCTGAGCATCTTTTCAAGCACCTGTTGGCTATTTGCATGTCTTCTCTGGAAAAGTGTATACTCAGGTCTTATGTTAATTTTTAACTTGAATCATATATAGTTTTACTACCCTTGGGTTTGTATGATTTGCCACTTGAAGTACTGTCATAAATTACTGGCACATTAGGAAAAACTGAAGAATTGGAAACCATGACCTGAGTAAAGTCTGGCACAAAACATATATTTTTTTGATATTTTTTTTTCCTGAAGTGTAGTTTATATACAAAATTACATTGGTTTCATTTGTGCAAAAGAGTGATTTGACAGTAATCTACATTATTAAATTCTCATCTCAACCAGTGTAGTTAATATCTGTCAATTTTGAAAAATATTACAGAAAAAATTGACTATATTCTCTGTGCTATACTTTCACCCATGTGACTAATTTGTTATTATTGAGATTTTGTGCCCTTTTATCCCTGTCCCACTGCCACCAAGGTAACCACTAGTCACTTTTCAGTATCTATGAGTCCACCTCTGTTTGGGTCCTTTTGTTTTGTTTGATCTTAATATTCCAGAAATAAGTGAAATCATATGGTATTTGTCTTTATCTACCCAGCTTATTCCACTTAGTATAATACCCTCTAGGTCACAAATGGCAGGACTTCTTTCTTTCTTATGGCTGAATTATATTCTTCTGAGTATATGTACCCTTTCTTCTTTATCCTTTCATCTATTGATGGATTCTTTGGTTGCTTCCCTGTCTTTTTCTATTGCAAACAATGTAATAAATATAGGGGTGGAAATACTTTTCAAATCAGAGATTTTTTATCTTTGAGAAATGCCTAGAAGTGGAATAAGTGGATCATATGGTATTTCTATTTTGAGTGTTTTTGAGGAACCTCCATAAAGCATTCCCTGCACCAATTTATATTCCCACAGCAGTGCAGGTGAGTTCTCTTTTCTCCACATCCTCAACAACACTTGTTATTTCTTGTCTTGTGGATGGTGTCCACTCTGACTGATGTGAAGTCATATCTTATTGCAGTTTTGATTTACATTTCCCTGATGATTAGTGATATGGAACATCTTTTCTCATGCCTATTGGCCATCTCTATGTCATTTTTGGAAAAATTTCTATACAGGTCCTCTGCCTACTTTTTAATTTTTTTGTGTGTTTTTATTTTTTTGTGTTGAGGCATGTGAGTTCTTTATGTATTTAGATGTTAACTCCTTATGAAATAAATCATTAAGAATATATTCTCCCATTATTTAGGATGTCTTTTTGTTCTGCTGCTGATGCCTTGTGCCATAAAGAAGATTTTAAGTTTGACGTAGTTCCACATGTTCACTTATTTTGTTTCCTTTGCCCAAGATATTTCCAGGAAAAAATTGCTCATGCTTATATTCAAGAGTTTATGCCTATGTTTTCTTCTAAGAGTTCAATGGTTTCCTGTCTTAAATTCAGGTCTTTGATCCATTTTGACTTTACTTTTGTGTATGGACTTAGACAGTAATTCAGTTTTATTCTCTTGAATGTAGGTTTCCAGTTTCCATACACCAGTTGTTGAGGGGGCTGTGTTTTCCTCATTGTATATTCATGGATTGCTTGTCATATATTTATTGACAATGTATGGGTTTATATCTGGGCTTTCTATTTCACTCCATTGATCAATGGGTTTGTTCTTGTGCCAGTATCAAGTTGTTTTGATTACTGTAGCTTTGTAGTAGAGCTTATAGTCAGAGAGTGTAATACCCCCAGCTTTGTTCTTCTTTCTTTGGACTGCATTAGTTATTCATGGTCTTTTGTAGTTCCATATGAATTTTAGAATTATTTGTTCTAGTTCATTGAAAGATGTACTAAGCTACAAAAAGAACTTCGATAAATTAAAAAACATTGACATTGAATCAAGCATCTCAGACCACAGTGGTATGCAACTAAGAAGAAATTACTCAAGAAAACAAAAAAGCTACAAATGCATGAAGGTTAAACAACATGCTTCTAAATGATCAGTGGATAAATCGATTAAAACAGAAATCAAGTAATACATGGAGACAAATAAAAACAAAAATTCAGCAGCTTAAAATCTGTTGGGCATGGTGAAGGCAGTTCTATGAGGGAAGTACAAAGTGATACAGGCTTATCTCAAAAAGCAAGACTAATCCCAAATAAAAAGTCTAAACACACAATAAAAAAACTAGAAAAATTACAAATAAAACCTGAAGTTCATAGATGGAGGGACATAATAAAGATCAAAGCAGAAATAAATTAAATAGGGAAGTATAAAATAATAGAAAAAATAAGCAAAGCCACAAGCTTCTTCTTTGAGAAAATGAACATAATAGATAAACCCCTAGCCAGACTTATCAAGAAAAGATAGTATAAACACATAAACAAAATAGAAAACAAAGAATAGTCACAACAGATATCACAGAAATGCAAGGAATTATTATGGATTTCTATGAAAAAATGATTCACCAATAAATTGGACAAAGTAGAAGAAAGAGGCAACTTTATAGAAAAGTACAAATGCCAATTTGATGCAGGACAAAACAGAAAATCCTAAAAGATGAATTACCGGCAATGAAATTGAATTGGTAATTTAAAAAACAACAGTGCCGCAAACCAAATTCCTGAACTAGATGATTTCACAGCTGAAATCTAACAAACATTTAAGGAAGCACCAATACTCATCCTTCTCAAAGTAATCCAAAAAAGGAGAAGAGGAGGGAATACTCCCAAATTCATTCTATGAGATGTGTATCTCTTTGATACAAAAACCAGGAGAACACAACACAAAAAAATATTATAAACCAATATCACTGATTAATACAGGTAAAAAAATTCTCAAAATATTAGTAAACAGCATGCAAAACTACATCAAAAAGGTCATCCATCATGCCCAAGTGAGATTTATTTCAAGGATGGTGCAATATTCATAAATCAATCATTATCATACACCCCATTAACAAAAAGGATAAAAGCTATCAACTCAATAGTTGCTGAAAAATCATTTGACAATATTCAACATCCATTCATGATAAAACATACTCAACAAAATGGGTATAGAGGCCACATAACATAATGAAGGCCACATATGACAGCCCCACAGCCAACATAGTAATTAATACAAAAAACTGTGAGCTTTTTCTCTTAGATCAGGAACAAGACAAGGATGCCCACTCTCACCACTTTTATTCAACATAGTTCTGGAGGTCCCAGCCTCCACATAGATAGAAGGCATCCAGATTGATAAGGAAGAAGTTAGACTGTCACTATTTGCAGATAACCTGATATTATATATAGAAAACCCTAAAGATCTCACCAAAAAACTTAGAACTATAGCTGAATTCAGCAAGGTTGCACAATACAAAATTAATACACAGAAATCTGTCATAGTCATATATATTAAGAACAAACTAGCAATAAAAGTAATAAGGAAAACTACTTTTTTACAATTGCATTAAAAAGAATAAAATATAAAGAAATAAACCTAATCAAGGAAGTGGAAGACCTTTACTCTGAAAATTATGTCACTAATGAGAAAAATTAAAGAAGACACCAATAAATGGAAACCCATGCCATGCTCATGGATAGAAAGAATTAACATTGTTAAAATGGCCATCCTGCTAAAACCAATTTACATATTCAAAGCAATCTCTATCAAAATGCCAACAGTCCCCATATTATTAATCATCAAATCTACTAGTGTGATTGCTATCTGTTACCATAGAAAGATGCTAGTGAATTATTGACTATATTCTCCATTTTGTACTACTATACCCATAATCACATTATATTATGATTGAGAATTTTTGTGCCCCCTTATGCCACTCACCATCGCCACACACACTTCCCAAATCCTCCCGCTTGGTAACCACTAGTCACCTCTCAGTGTCTAAGAGGCTGCTGTTGTTTTGTTCATTCTGTTTTGCTTTGTTTCTATATTCTACAAAAAAATAAAATCATATGGTATTTGTCTTTCTCTACCCACATTATTTCACTGAGTATAACACCCTCTAGTTTCATCCATGTTGTTGCAGGATTTCTCTTCTTATTATGGCTCAAATAATATTCCATTGTGTATATATTCCATATCTTTATCAATTCATCTACAGAAGGACAGCTCATTGGCTTCCATACCTTGGCTATTATAAATAATGTAGTGATAAACAGGGGCATGTGTATCTTCAATTTAGGGGGTTTGTTTTCCTTAGGCAAATTCTTAGAAGTAGAATCAATGTGTGGAATTATTTACTTTTTAAAGCCATGTTGGCCTTTCCCCACAACTGGGGAAGGGTGGAGATACCAAAAGCTGTGGAATTAGCCCTCCATGATAGAGAAGACTGCTTGTGGCACAGAGTAGCCATGTGGCCATCAGAATTGTGGGATGTTTGTGTTTGAGACAGTGAAAGGGGTTATTGAGGAGAGAGTCACACTTCAGTCTCACTTAGAGGAGCTGGGCAGCAACCTATCTGATGCCTTTAGAAAGGAGAGGAAAGTATTGAGAATACTTAGGAGATTGTGCTGCTGGAAGATGTGCTGGCAGTGAGGGAGAAGGCAGCTGGAGAAACCTTGTTGCTGGAAGCCATGGGAAGGGGGAGGGAAGAGCCATGCCTTCAGGCCAGGAGATGGTAGAAGACATGTTGGGAGATTATGAGGGGTTGGGCTGAGGGAGGAACGTTTGCCGAGGCAGCACCCGAGGTACCAACCCCTCCCATACTAAAGGCCCACCCAGGATATGACTGAAAGGAGAGGTGCAAATAGGCCCATGAAGGTCTTGAGTACCCAGATGGGGGTTGATGTGATAAAGGCTGGGGTAGTGAAAAAGAAACTTGATGGGCAGCACAAAGTATCTTGTTAGAACTGCAGCACCAAGAAAGCCAGGGCAGCAGTTCCAGTCACTGAGGTCCAGGACACAGAAGCCAGAGGTAAAGCCCCATGTTCCACCTGGGTCCCTGCAAGACTTCCTGTGGGACAGACTCAGGCTCTGCCTGGGCCCTCACTCCCAAGGAGGACAACTGGGTTTCATGGTTTGACTGGGGAAGGAAGTCAAAATCTGTATCTTGGAGGACATGCTTGGGACTAGAGACTACATGCAAAATCAGTGATCATTGGTCCCCCATATATGTACGATGAGTCCTGGCACCAGTGAACACAGTAGCTCAAAGTTGTCTAATTTATGGCAATGCTGAGTATTTTCTTGGGACCCCTGCCACAATAGATGGCCATGGGGATAAGGCAATTAAAGTGAATAAATCCCAAATCCCACTACGGATAGGGTGTTTACCCCCAAAAGACTATGCTGTGCACATTTCTCCCATCACTGAATATGTTTTGAGGGTACATTTTCTGCAGGGCCTGTGGTTACAAACCACTGCAGGTGAGTTCAGACTGAAGGTACCCTAAGTAAAGGCAGTTCTGAGGATATATGTTAAGCACCCACCTATAGCTCTGCTTATACATAGGTAAGTGGCAAATACTAAGCAGCATATATTGCCTGGAGGGCACAGTGAAATTGGAGACACTCTACAGTAGTTGCAGAAGGTGGGCATCATCTTGCTCACTCAGTCCTTTTAATTCCTCGGTATGGCCAGTGAAAAAGGTGGATGAGTCCTTGTGAATGATCATGGATTACAGGGAATTGAATAAAGTTAAAACCCCTTTGCATGCTGCTGTCCCCTCTGTAGCAGCCATTATGGACACTCTTAATCATGAACTAGGGATGTATTGTTATGTTGTGGACCTTTTTAATGCTTTCTTCTCTATTGACATAACACAGAAAATCCAGAAAAAGTTTGTCCTTCCACAGGGATATCTCCATAGTTCCACCATTTGTCACAGCCTTGTACCCCAGGACGTGGCCACATGGAAGGAACTACCGACAGTGTGTCTGTATCACTGCACTGGTGATGTCATGCTCATGTCTGATTCTCTTGCAGATTTAGAAGGGGCAGTTCCTAGGCTGCTGCAATATATACAGGAGAAAGGATGGGCTGTGAACAGTACCATGGTTCAGGGACCTGGTTTCTCAGTAAAATTCTTGGGGGTTGTCTGGGTAAAACTAAAGTCATCAGTAATAAACTAAATAGTAATAAACTAAGTAGTAAACTAAACAGTAATAAACTAAGTAGTAAAAAAACTAAAGAGAAACAGTAATAGGCAAGGTTCAGGCTTTCCCCACCTCTACAACTGTGGCAATATTACAAAAGATTTGGGGTCTTTTCTGGGCGACTGGAGAGTGTTTATCCCACATTTGGCACAAATTCTGGAGCCATTATACTGGTTGGTATGAAAGGGCATCAGGTGTGACTGGGATGAGACATGTGCAGCTGCTTTTACTGCTGCTAAGCAGGCAGTTAAGGCTGTACAGGCCTTGAGTGTAATGGACTCATCAAGGCCCTGTGAGCTGGATGTTCATGTAACCAAAGGTGGTTACGGATGGGGCCTTTGGCAGTGGCTTGGATGGACCTGCCAAACTGTTGAATTCTGTCCACAACCATGGAAAGAAGCAGAGTTCTGGTACTCTTGACAGAGAAGCACCTGCCTGCTGTGTTCCATGCCTCACTGGCTATGGAGCCCACCACCGGAGCAGCTCTGACCAAAATAAAACCACCTATCCCATCGTGGGGTGGGTGCAAGCCTGGACCCAAATGCCATGGAGTGGTGTGTCACAGATGGCTACACTGGACAAATGTGCCACATATTACAGCAGTGTAGCATCCTTTCCACTAGCCCCTTAAGTGGAGAACTCCAGTGCTTATTGATGCCAGTGATGTACCAGTGGGAAGCAGGAAGAACTTGCTTTTGTTCTGTGAGTAGCCAAAGCATCATGAAGAGCACAGGGAATCACAGCAGAATTGGCACGTGAGGAAGATCAGAACGTGCAGTGTCAGCAGCATGTGGAGCTGTGAGTGAGCACAGCACACAGTGGCCTGCAGCCCCATCATCACATGTAGGGTCCTGCTTGGGCACCAGGCTGTTGTCAGGAGGAAGAGGATTTAATAATACAGGTAACTGTTGAAACACTGTGTTGTACACCAGAAACTAATATAAGATTGTATATCAGCGATACTTCTATTAAAAAAAAGAAAGTAAACTGGTGAAAATGAGCCTTCCCTCCACCATCCTACCCCTGCCATTTCTAATTGCATATGAGCCTAGGAGGGGTAGAACTTTATTAGTATATTATAAAGATAAAATGGAATCTTACAGTCTGGATTCCAAGGGTCAGGGATTCATTTCTAGACCCCTCTGTGCACACTGAGTTTCTGGGAACATGTAGACCTGCTTCATTAGCCGTGAAATGATACCGCAGTAAGGTCACACCAAATCTAGGAAATATGTGGCTCAATATTATTTTCAAAATTATAGAATAATTCTGGCTTGTGGAGGTCTAATTATAGTGGTTTTTGTTAATTAAAGAAACACTGCTGATGCAATACATTTTCAAAACTATTTTGCTAAATAACTGATATTATTAATATCTTCTTATGTTGGCATGCCAAGTAGGAATTCTAGATTACTTTGAAAAGTCTTTATTAATATTGCTAAATAAATTTTGCTACCCACTACTCAAAATATACCACAGTAGTTACATTCCACTGATATCTCCATATGTGATTTCCATGTGTCTGAAGAACATTCCCAAGTGGTAAAACGCTACATTAACTTTAAGACACTTCCCCATTATTTAAGTGGTAAAATCTTAAAATGATACATCTTGTAATTAAGGGGGGACCTCTCTCTAAAATAATCAAATACATTAATCTGAGTTAAATTTTATAGTTCCAAGGACTTTCCCCACAGTTAATTTTATGTCCCGGTTTCTAAGGCTGTATATGATGGGATTCAGTGATGGAGGCACCAGTGTGTAAAATACAGACACCGTGCTATCTAGGTCTGACATCACCTCAGAGGCTGGCTTCAGATAGGCCACGGCACCTGTTGTAATAAACACAGTCACAACAATCACATGAGGGAGGCAGGTGGAGAGGGCTTTGGGCCTGGCCTCCAGGGAGGAGATCCTGAAGACAGCAGTGAAGATGTGCACATAGGAATATAAGATAGAGATGAAACAAACCACTGTAATACTTGTACTAAATGCAGTTATTGACACTTCTTTTACATTCATTTTAGTTTCTGAAATCAAAATAATTTGAGGAATATCACAGAGGAAATCATGGATTTTATTGGAACTAAACGTTGTGGAAAAATTCAAGGCAGTGTGCATGGCTCCATAGACACCCACAGTGATGTATGATACCACCACCATCCGCCCACAGGCCCCCTTGGTCACGATGTTCTCGTAGTGCAGTGGGCTGCAGACAGCCACGTAGCGGTCATAGGACATCACTGTGAGGATGGCAAATTCACCAGAACAAAAACTCACAAAGAACAGCACCTGGAAGATGCATCCAAGGAAGGATATTTTGTTCCTATTCATCAGGGAGTTGAGAGTAAATTTAGGAACAGTGACAGAGATGTAGCAGAGATCAATGAATGACAGGTTCTTCAGGAAGAAGTACATGGGTGTGTGAAGCTGAGGATCCCAAGTGATTGGAATGATGATGAGGCCATTTCCTAACAGGGCTGCCAGGTAAGCCACAAGGAACAGGCAGCCATGCAGGGTTTGCATCGTGGGGTCCTCAGAGAATCCCAGGAGGAGGAACTCAGTGACTCCTGTGTGATTGATCATTTCATGCAATGACATATTCCCAAGAGGAAACTGTTTTCTGTAATCAAAATCATAGGGATAAAGGAAAATAGTACCAGCTGTGCTAAATGATGTATTAATTATCTTACCTGTGGTCCGTATTTCACAATCTTTATGTAAGTATATACATAATTCATATGTATATCTCTATATAAGTTGTATAGATTGAACATATATAATTTATTTGCCAATTAATGTAAAAAATTTGAAAATAAAATATAGGGTACAATTTTAGTAAAGCATTAAGTTGATAAAGTTGTAATTCTAGCAGTGTAATTAACTTTAATGATTCCAAGCTTCAGAGATGCCTTGGTTTTCTATTATAGTGATGGGTGCATAAATGTTTAACAAGTGACTAGAATAGCTGGATAGGGACACCATTTAATCTTTGTCAAATCCAATGGTGTTATTATCACCATTATGGCTGCAACAGCTCACCGATGTGCCATACCTAACACTGAGTTAGAAAGAAATGCCCCAAACTTCTCTCCAAGCAGTTACAGGAAACTATATCATAGTATAAAAACAGTTACAAAGAAAACCTAAGGTGCAAGTAAAGACCAAGGTATTCCTGGAAACTTATTTACACATTCTCATTAAGTTCATAGATATTTAATTTTGCTTCTTGGTGTTCTTTGTTATCTTTAAACATGAGTTAGCCTTGTGTACAGCATGGTCATTGAAATAATCCAGACACAAAATGCGATATGCTATAAGATTCCATTTATATGGGATCCCTGAATAAATTCATGTAGACAGAGACTAGATGGTGATGGGAAGGGCTTGGGGAATAAAGGAACTTGAAGTGTTTGCTTAATGGATACAGAGTTTCAGTTTTGCAAAAAAACAGAAACATTTCTGGAGATGAGTGTGAAGATGGTTGCCCCACTAAGTGACTAGTTACCACCATTTGACAGGACACTTAACAATGTTTAGGATGGAAAATTTATGTGACCTATATTTGAACCACAATTAAGAATAGTTTAACATTGAAGAGCCAAATTTTTCTAACACTCGAAAAGGATTCCTGTGATACGAATGTTTGAAGAAAGATAAATGTTAGCTCTTATTGTAAAGTCACAGAATTAAAAATATGCCCAGTTTTGAACATTTCTCCGATATTTTGTTGGAACTTTTCTGATTTGTGAAGAAGGTATTCAGATAAGTTACTCCATTTCTGAATTTCAGCCAGCTTACTTTGGGGAAATAAGGGGATTTTTTACAAGTTTATAATGAGGTCTATGAGATTCTTGTTATATAGGAGAAACAACAGATCAGGCCAGAAAAATTCTGGTTTTTAGTCTGAGTCTACCACGTAGTGGATGAGTTACCTTGTGATACATTTTAACATTATAGGTGAGTAACTTGTGTGACACTTATCAAGACATTACGTGCGGATTCCCATGGAAGTTTCTTAAGACGAATAAGCATATTGTTTATACAGTATTTGCAATGAGGTAAACATCAATATCTATAAGAAGCTACTATAAGAGTGAAAGGGATAGATATTTATTATTAGACATTGATAATAGACATTTATTTAGTATTTATTGTATATCAGATAAAGTTAAATGTAGTGGTTAAAAACAAGGTTACCCACATTTTTGTGTGTGTTCCTTAATATTATTCCTTGCTTGTTCTAGACATTTGTCAGATTACTTAAACCTTCTGGGACTAAGTCATCAAATTGATGCAGGACAATTCTTGGCACTAGATTAATTAATATGTATTTAGGAGTCTCTGAAGAACTTTATAATAAAATGATTTTGGCATTGCTGATGGTCATCATCACTAATGAATTGTTGAAGATGTTGAAGTTGTTATTTCTTAATAATTTTAGTCTGCACAGTGAGCAAGAAAGTAAGGTGCCAATACTGTTATAATTTCACAATTTAGGATAGTAAGAGAGAGAGGTTCACTGTTCCCCCACCTCCAGACCCAATGAAAAGGCATATAGCCAGTGAAATTGCAGAGATGGGAGAGGAATGTGGTTTCATTGATTTCTATGCATCCCTGTTCTGTGAAGAAACACAAGATTAGAGAGATACTGGTTGGAGACAATAGATGTAGTTTAGAAAATAATAAAAGGTAAGTTTAATTTTAACCCAACATGAATATTAATGTATAGAAAACTAGAACAAGGCTATGTGAGTGGTGCAAATAATTTCATCTCAGTAGTTCCTGCCATTCTTATGAATGGAAAGCATGTTTATATATGTATGCAGCTGGTGGGCTTAAATATTGGTGAATGGAAAGGAATAATAGAACATTGTCTCAATTAGAACATGTTAAATCTTCAAGTTTTTAATAAGAATTAATTATGCATCAAATACTACTTGTGTTTACACTTTCAGAATATATTCTTCCCAAATTGTTTACTTCTCTCTGGGCCTACATGACAGGATCCTACACCTCTAATTTCAGCTTTTCTAATTTATAAGAAATTTTATGAATTCAATAGGAACAATGGCTAAACTTCTAATTGAAAATTCCAGGACTCAACAAAATTATGTTTTCTCCTCTTCTGACCAGGGCCTTAATTAGCATTGCCTGTTATTGAGAGATGATGTTCTTAACTCTTTGTTTGGTGTCTCTGTATTAATGATCTAAGATATAATTTAGCAGTTTTTCCTCATGTCTAACTGGCTTTATAAAGTCCAAACAAATAACAAAGGATGAATCTATAAAATGGAGTCCATGAAGAAAGTGCTGAAAACATTTATGATAAGGTCTGAGTACAATTATAGATTTCCAAATCCCACCTGAACCTGGATTGCATATGTATACGAATCAGCAAATATAACTCAGTCCCCTAGTCTGATGAGTCAGCACTAACTATTGCTGTGGCTTAGAAAACAGTACTGTGTCTGGATTCCACATCACGACTGCCCAGTGATGCAGAATTTGCCAAAGATAGTTGGGAGGCTCATTCGCAGGTCGAGCTGCTCCCAGTCTATGTGGTCTACTGGGATTGGAAGCTCCCTCATCCAGAGCATCTGAGCTCTGAGACAGAAAATGCTGTTGTCACTTTCGTGGATCCTGTATACCACTTCTCTTGGTGGCAGAAGAAATACTGAGACATAAAAGCACTGTGTTTTAATTGCCATAATGCTATTCTGCACATCAAACTAATTTCAGGGATAAAATATTCACAATTGCTCATTCCCTGACAAGGATAAAATATATTCTGGTAATGGAGATGGCACTTTAAAACACATACGAAAAGCCCTAAGATGTTGATATATTTTTCAGATAAATTATTTTATAATAAATCACTAAAATAGTGGGATATTTCTCTCCACATCTATTTTAGAGCCTTGTACAAAGAAATAATCAAAGAGAAACCATTTTTTTCTGTATTCTAATTTTTTAAATGTTTTTTTCTTATTACTGTTTAATCATGATCGGTGAGAACTTGCGAATCATTTTCCTTTCTGGCTTACAGAATGATCTGTAGCATTAATTTATGTGTAAATAAAAATATGCATATCAGAATACATTTTGAATATGTAACATTAAAATTTTCACTTTCTCACAAATTAAACACAAAAAATGCAAGAATTTTTCTCAACAATGAAATTGGAAGATGGTTTTAGGAATACATAAGCAAAGGTACCCAAAACTACATGTTCTTGTAGGATATGAAAAGTGTTTAGATTTTTACTGTATGTTTTTTTTCTTATGTTTGGGAACTCAGTGGGACCGGAAATCGTACTACTTACTTTATTTCTATGTATGTTTTGACAAAAGTCCTTATCCATATCAAATCCTAAGTATATTTTCCTATTTTTGTTTATATGAGTGTGCGTTAGCACCCATACCTGTGTACGAGTGTGTCTGTTTTTCCTTATGCTCACAACTACCTTTTTTTTTTAACTCTGAGCTTTTACTCTTTTAACTGTATCTGAGACAAAGTAATTTAAATTTTCAATAAAATTCATGATCATTTTAGAATAAATGTAGGATTTTGAACCAGAGTCTACAGATGTACACGTGAAATGATCACACCTAACCATTGAATTGGACAGTATGTTAGAAAAATAATACTTTCTATAGTCAAGGAGTATTTTATCCTATCCAAAAATGCTAAATAAAGGTTACTTACATTTTGACAATGCATGAATCTCTGAAAAACTTTGCTTTGAAGGAGAATTTTTCCTTAATACAATAATTTTACATGTGACTTGAACTCCCAATCTTCAGAGATTCTCTTCATCCAGGAAGATTTGTTCTGATCTATTATAATGGTAACTTATATTCGGCTTCTATCCCACCAGGAACTGGGGGAACTCAGCTGTCCTCTCACTGAGAGATCACATCATGACTCTCTAAAAAGAGGCACGTGGTTGCAGCTTGGAAGCTGTGGGGTCTCCCATGAGTCCTTCCCAGAACACCCAGGAGAGGAGGAGGAGGGAGCAGACCAGGAGGGGCAGCTGCCAGTCAGGGACCTGGGGAATCAGGCCAGAGAATAAACCCACAGGTCTGCTTCAGGGAAGTCTTTCTTTGTGATGCTGGTTGGGCGGGAAAGGACAGGCTTTACAAAGTAGCTCAACATTAAGTTAGGAAATCACCGAGAGAGTTAAAGTCCCTGATGCTTATCTACCAAATTAATTTTTCCATCACCTAAAAGTGCAAAACCTTTTCTGTGAGCCACTACAAAATGCTATTGTTTAGAGCCAGAATTTTTATAATTCAAAGTTAAGTATTGGGTCTTTACAATATCGCCATATCTAATGTGGACATATCCTTAACTGAGTATTCATAATATGTAGAATGTACTGAAGAGACCATTTGAGCTAATTTCTGCCATCATTGTCCATGTTTCTTTGGTTTTATATAAAAATTATGTTACCTTAGGATATTAAAGGGTATTTATCTAATTTATATTTCAGTGATAGGTATTCATGTTTTAAAATTAGGATTTGTGCTAGTTATGAGAAGTCATTTAAAAAATGTAGAAAAATTAATGTATTTTCTGCAAGTATTATCAATGTCATGAATTACTATTTCCTTCTGCTGAAATATATGTGCTTATTATTATTTGACATATTATCATGTTACATTTTTTCTTTAATATGATAAAATCAAGAGTAATAATTGAAAATGTATAATGAGTAGGAAATGCTTAACATTCTTCCTGAATCACAATTCAACTTCAGAAAAGGTTTTGAGGAGGGAATGCACTGCTAAGAAACCTACGAGTAGCTTCCAAAAGTGTGTAGAAATGAGATGCACATTTCAGATATGTAACATTTAGAAGGTTGAAATCGTGGACAAAGAATTAGAGAGAAACCCTTCTTTCTATAAGAAGGAGATTCTCTTATGTGAGAAATTCTCAAGTTGGATGGCACCTCAGTACCCTGAGAGGAAGTACAAGGAGCTGAGAAAAGAAATCAGGGTAATACTTGCTAACATCAAGTTCAAGTTCCAAACTCTCCCAAAGGTCCCTTTTGTTACGACTGCTGCATGCACAGGTCACAGATCCCAGAATTATCATAAAATACTCAGGGCCTTGAGTTTTCCAAGTAAAGGGTAGGGTCATATTTTAGGGGCTCAGGAATCTGGGGTTCCCTTCAGATTTGACTTGCCTTTCATTGAAACTGTTACCTGAACACTCAATGTTACAAGATAACATCTATGAGTCTCTTCCCTCATCATACTTTATAATATTTTATTTGGTTAATCATAAATTCCTTGAATAATTAAGGGAATTAAGAATTTCAGCCTTTGATTTCACTTTTGTCTTTTTTTTTAAACCTTTGTTATTTTGTGTAAGATATTATTTTCTATTCACTGAAACACTCCTCAGTTTTGTACAGTCAAAACAAGTTTAGCCTTAAGACAAAAAGTACAAATATACAACACATCACAACATTAACCACAGATTTTGAGAAAATATTTGCAAGTAATATATCCAATAAGAGACTTTATCTAAGATGTAAAGAAGAATGTATACATAATTCCCATCACACAATCAGAAAAAAACTTGAAACATTGACAAATAATATGGTATAGGCCTACCACACCTAAGTGTTTATACAGGGTAATCAGAAACACCTGACCAGAAATGTTTTCCAGTAGTTTATTTTTATTAGGCTGAAACTAGAAACAATACATATGTCCATCAATAGAGAATGGGTAAATGAAGTGTGGTATGTCCTATATTCAAAAGCTATTTTGCAATGAATGAATAAACTATTCATGAACACAACCTCATGAATGAAATGTAGAATTATTATGATTTGTGATGAAGACAAACAAAAACAATTACCTGCTTCATTTATGTGTAACTAGAGAATTCAAACACATATATAGTCAGAGAAAGCAGAAGATGTTTGGCATTTGGGAGAAAGGGTAAGCCAAATGTAGGGATAACCACAGGGTCCACGGAAACTATAGGGGGTGATGTTTATGCTTATTTTGACATGAGGTAAAGATTTCAAAGTTATGTACAATTGCTTATGCACATTATTAATTGTGCACAAAAATATATGAAATTTATTATATGTCAGTCATACTTAACCTGTTAAAATAAAACAAGAAAAAAGGCTAGTGGATTAGGTATTTTTAATACTTAATTTTGGTGTCATATAAAAAAATCATCTTCCAGACCTATATCAAGCAGCTCACTGCATAAGATTTTTTCCTAGGAGTTCAATGATCTAGGGTCTTACATTAAAGTGTTGACATCATTTTAGGTCACTTTTGTATAGTGCGTAAGACAGCAGTACAGTTACATTATTTTGCTTGAGGCTGTTCAGTATTCCCAACCTCATTTATTCAGTATGCCATGTGTAAAGCCCAGGTTTATATTCTTGACTCTTTTGTCACATATTAATCAACTATACATGTGGGTTTATATCCAGGCTTTCTATTTTCTTCATTGATGTATGTGCTTCCTCTTAGAAAATATCACACTGTTTTGATTACTATTGCCTTACAGTATAGTTTGAACCCAGAAACCATGCTATATCCAGGTTTGTTCTTTCCCCAGATTTCTATGACAATCTGGGTTCATTTATTCTATAAAAATGTAAGGATCATTTGCCCTACTTCTGTGAAGTATGCCATTGGAAATTTGATAGGGATTGCATTCAATTTGTAGATATTTTTTGTAGTATGGGCATTTTAACCATATTAACTTTTCCAATCTATAAGTATCTTAAAAATTACTTGTGCTTTTTCAATTTCTGTATTTTAGTTTTAATATGCAGGTCATTCTCCTAATGGTTAAAATACTTTAAATATTGCATTATTTTTCTTCAGTTGTAAATGAGTTCATTTTCTTAACTGTTCTTTCTGATAATTTTGACTGTATAATAACACAACTGATTTCTGTATGCCAGTTCTGTATCCTGTGACTTAATTCACATGAACTCTAACAGAGTTTTGGTGGAGTCTTTAAGATTTCCCACACAGAGAAAATAATCATCTACAAATAGCAACAGTTTTATTTCTTCCTTTCTACTTTGGATGTATTTTATTTGCTTTTCTCTTCTGATTGCTGTGGGAAGGACTTTTCATGCTACATGGAATAAAATTAGTCAAGTTGGATATCTTTGTCTTATGCCTAATCTTAGAGGATAATCTTTCAGCTTTTTTTTTGCCATTGAAAATGAAGTTAGTAGTAGGTCTTCCATATATGGGACTGTAATTGTGAGGAATATTTCTTCAGTACTGTGAGGAATATTTCTTCAGTACCCATTTTGTTGAGAGTTTTTAACAGAAATTGATGTTGAATTTGTCAAAGTATGCTTTTTCTTCATGTATTGAGATGATCGTATGATTTTCAGCCTTCATGTTGTTCATGTGTATACCTCAGTGATTGATAAAGAGATTTGAACCATCCATGCATCCTTGGAATGCCTATTTGATAGTGGTGTCTGATCTTTTTAATGTATTGCTGATTTCAGTTTGCTCATTTGATGAGGGTTGTCACATCTATGTTCATCACTATATTGGCTTAGAATTTTCTTTGTTGTGTCATTCATTTTATAATCAGTGTTATGCTGACCATATAGAATAATTTTCAAACTGTTCCTTATTTTTAAATATTTTAGGAGTGATTTGTGAAGGATACATATTTGTTCTTTACATGTTTGGTAGAATTTACTTGTAAAACTGTCCCATGCTGAGCCTTATTTTAGGAGTTTCTAAATTAGTGAAACAATTTTATTATTTTAATTATCCTATTCAGACTTTTTATTTCCTCACAGTTCATTCTTGGAAGATTTTATGTCTCTAACGTTTTACCCATTTCTTCTAGATTTTCTAATTCACTGACATAAAATTATTAAGTGTTCATATAGACATAATTGTTCATATGACCCTTTGCCTTTCTGTCACATCAGTTATAACTTTTACACTTTCATATTTCTGTTTTTATTTACTTGATCTCTCTGTTTTTCATTGGCCTTGCCAGAAATTTGTAGAATTTATTTAACTTTTCAAGGAACCATTTATTAGTTTCATTGATCTTTTTCTATTGTCCATTTTTACTCTGTATTTCATTTATTTCCACTCTGACCTCTATTATAGCATTTCTTTTACAATCTTTGGTCTTTGCTGTCTGTTAGCTCCATCCTAGGAATGGTAGGATGAGCCTGAGAATATATTTTTTACCAGGGCTTCCATCACTGGATGAAGACCCTGCATTTTCCTGCCTTTAAAATGAGTAAGTGCCTTTAAAATGAGTAAGTGCACTTCCCTTGCATTTTGTGTTGACAATTTTCACTCTGTTGGTTTGACACTGGACCTCAGGGTGACAGGGTCTGGTCATGCATCCTTCAGGAGTAGAATCTTTGTTCCTTATAATTCTATGATTTTTCTGGACTCAGTCCCTGTTGATTTTGTAAACCAGACAGATGAGTAGCTTGTCTTCCCGGTGCCAACCCAGGGTCAGGGTGTCTGATGTGTAACACAGTCCCTTAGAGTGAAAGTGCCATATTTTGGGATCCCTCTTCTGTGCAGGGTCGGTGCATCTGGGTGGGGTTCCATGAAATATCTTTTCTGTGCCTGTTTTGTCTTTTGCTGTGGAGGTGCTGTTCATATAGTTCTCAGGTCTTTATCACTGGATAATTATTCCATGTGAAGCTTGAATTTGCTGTGTTCATGGGAGGAGGTGAATTTTGTGTCTTCCTTTTCTGTCATCATGAAACACCCTCCAGGTGATTTATTGCTTGTGTTTTATATTTTGGTATACCACCCATTCTGTATTAGCTTTTATTATTTGTACATTAGAAATTTATCATTTGCTGGGTTTTCAAAAATACATACACATGTTCAGTGCAAATCCATATCAGGAAATTGTTTCACAAAATATTCCTGATGCCCTAACTCAGGCACCCTCTGTATCTTCCCTTCATAAGCAGCAATTATTAGGGATTCTTTTCCAGAATAGTTCGACCTGATCTTCACATATGTGGGCTCTACCATACGATTTTTTAGTCCAAATAACATTTTGATCCTCACCTACTTGTTGCCGATGTCAGTAGAGTTTTCTTTTTGTTTCCCTTTTTTATATCGCTGGTAGTAAGACACCGAGGGAATGTACCAGAAATTCTTGATTCTTTGATTGGCAGACACATCAGATGCTTACATTTGGGGGCTACTACAAATAGTATTTTATGACAATTCTTTTAGAAGCCTTTCATTCAAACGTACTGATTTCCATTAGTTAATAACTAGTAATAGAATTGCTCTGCCTGTGTTTGTTTGATGAATAACTGCCACTAATTCAGAGAGACATTGTTGTACCTTCTCACAATGCCACCAAAGTGAAATGAGAGTTCTTGTTGCCTCACATCCTTGCTAAATTCAGCATTTTTAATCTTGTTTTTAATTATGTAATTATAATTTTGGGGGATTATTATCTGTGCTTATTGGGCTTTGCTCATCTTACACTGTGAGATGAGTTTTCCAATCCTTTCCTACCTTTATTTGGTTATTTGTCTATCTCTGTGTTACAAGCATTTAAGGGTAGGTGTTTGGAGGATTTCAAAATCTAACAAATTAGGGATATGTGTTGATCTGGGAGACAATTTCAGAAGTTCTTTCAATGTGATAGGAATAACTGAAGTGCTAATATTCTCATGGGGATTGACCAGGTAAGATGTGGATAGAAAACAACTACTAGAATTGACTATTTGAATGTCATTAACTGCCTTGATGAGAGCTGCAGGGTGCAGTATTTGGGACATTGACTGGTCATAGTGGGTTGAAGAGAAAATAGTAGGGGAGGGTTGGAGACAGAACAATAATGTGTGTGAGGTGACATAAATATTGGTACTACCAGATTCTCTGTTTCTGAAGAGAGTTTTAGCAGTTCCCACACCATTTGGAAGGTACTGTATTGAAAAATCTGTTACCTTAACTAATAGTGTGTTAGCCTCTTAATCTTTATGAAGTGTGGGTTTTTCTGACCCAGGGCAGGTGAATACAGGCTCTAGTCCCTCAGTGATATGCCTCCTTACTGAATGGCTGAATTGCAGATGGGTCTCCCTTCATAATGTCTCCATCTGTCCTGTGATATTTTATTTGATCATTTATCCTGCATTGTATAGAATGTGACTGGTCAGGCCTAATTTCTCCGTAAGTGTGATTTGCTCTGTGTGTAGTAGTAGATTTGGTGTATGTGTGTGTAGCAGAAGGCTGGTTTCTGGGTGTTTATATCCTACAACCTTGGAACACCTCCAGGAATGAATATTTTAAACAGTAATATTTCCATGGTTAAAGAGAAAAAATTCTAAAATGAGTAATGTATTAAAGTTCAATTTAATAAAAGGACGTCTTCTTTGGGTGTTTGTATGTTATTTTAATGACACTTGGTAAATCTCTAGGAAGTATTTTCTGTAAATGTTGATGCTCTGGAAAGGATAATGTAGGGTTGCTAAATGTTCTTGCCTGTTCACCAATGTGTAACTTGCATGTTGAGACATCATTTTTACTGGTGATGCAATTATTTTAAAATGATACTTAGAAAGGAAGTAGGACTAGAGAGTACATATTTCATAAATGGATACATGAGGGCAAAATATTTTTTTATTAAAACAAGCAATGTGTAATTTAAATTACAATGATGTAAAACAAGGCAACTTGGATACTTTTTTTTTTGAGAGGGCGTCTCATATTTATTGATCAAATGGTTGTTAACAACAATAAAATTCTGTATAGGGTAGTCAATGCTCAATGCACAATCATTAATCCATCTGAAACCTAATTCTTGTCAGTCTCCAATCTTCTGTAGCATAACGAACAAGTTCTTACATGGTGAACAAATTCTTACATAGTGAATAAGTTCTTACATGGTGAACAGTACAAGGAATACTTTTATTCATTTCAGTCAGGACTAAAAAGGGAGATGAAATACCATTTTTTCAAGGCTTATAAAAAAGAGTTGGGAAATATATTTACATGGACTTTATGGGTTGAACTGGAATTTGCAAATATCAGGAGAATATACAAATTTTTCTCTTCAGCAAAATGATGCAGGCAGCTGATCTTTATCTTTCATAACAAGGTGATTCACATTCATAAAATGTGAGGTTGTAAAGTGCATGAAGTTGTAGGGGTTCTAGAAACAACATATCAACAAATCCCTGCATAAGTCATCCAATTTGTCTTTTGAATACTAAGGTAGTGATTTCAGGTAGAAAAATTGCATGCACATAACACGTTTGCTTTACTTAATATTTGGCTCTTTGTTTTCTGCACATTCTAAACATGAGAAATCAAAGGTTGATCTCGCAAGAGCCAGGTGATTATGATATGTTTGTGAATAAATAATGTAGATCTCTAAGTGAGTATACATGTGTGTGTGTGTATCTATGTGTGTGCTGTTCTGATACATTAAGTTTCTAGTCATGAAGGAAAAGACAAGTTTAGAGAAAACACCCAAATGTCTGTCAGTCTGTAGTGCCCACGGAGGTACAAGGAAGTGTTTAAGCCAGTGCCATTTATGCAGCTCCTGTAGATTGTCCTTGAGTGGCTCCTCAATTTTCTACATTTTTGTGGTAACTTTCAAAATTAATCAATTTAATATGTATCGATTTATCATTACTAAGATTATGATAATTGCTTCTTTGTTTAGTGTAAAAAATTCCTTCCTAAGCACAAGCTTATGAAGATATATTTCTGTTATCTTCTAGGTGGTTTATTGTTTTGCTCTTTACATTTCTATGTTCCTTCACTATGGTTTTCCATTTGAGCATGACAGGGGATAGAGATCAAGAATAATTGCCTCCAAACTATTATCAGATTGGTTCAGCATTATTCATTAAGAGGATGGTCTTTTCCTCCATGTCTCTGTAGTAGAAATTTTGTATATGCCTACTGTGGAATATTTGTATATATCTACTGCCTGTATTTGAGTGGGTCAGTTTTTGAATTCTGTTCTTTCAACTAATCTGTGCCTCTCTGACCCAGAACTGTAACTATTTATGTGAATAAGAGTTCTTGATATTTGATGACATAAATCTTCCAGCTTCTGTACATTACTCAAGTATCTTTAAGTATTCTCAACAGTTTGAACTTTTTAAAGACTTCATTATTCTTGGCCTTTTCAATATCAATGTGAACTTTAGGGTGAACATTAAATCCTGTTAAATAAGTGTACTTAAATTGAAGTTTTGAGCCACAAAAAAACTGTATGTTTCAGTTAAGTAGGTGTTTTTTAGTAATGTATCTTCTGTGTATAGACGTGAATTTTCAGGAGTGAACTTCAAACGTTTTATTTTTGGTCTTGTGAATTACATTTAAACATAATTTTCTAATGGCATTTTCTTTCATATCAAAATATTTTCTTTATATGGAATTATACTAATTCTAATACTTTGTGTACAGAATTTTAAGAAATCACTTTACTGAGGTAAGATTGTTGTGATATTTGATGAACACAACTCGATGAGCTTGGGGATCAGAATAACCCATGAAACCTTCATCACCATGAGGACACAGCCACATCTATCACCTCTGGAGGTTTCTTCATCCCCCTGAGCAAAGTTCAAGTATGCAATAGAGTATTTTTACTTATAGCCACTGTGCTGTACAGTGGATCTACAGGGTGCATTGACCTTGCATAACTCAGGGTTTGCACCCTTTGGCCATCACCTGCCCTTTTCGCCATTTCCGCTCCCTAGTAACCTCCATTTATTCTCTGCATCTATGAGTTTGACTCTTTTAGCTTCCATATCAAAAATAATTTATGGTTTATCTTTATGTGTGTAGCTTTTTCCACTTTATGTAATATCCTCCAGGTTTATCCATGTTGTCAGAAAGGACATATATTCCTAAATTTAGAGATGGAATATTTTTGCCAAATATCCCTAAGCACACAATAAATACATCTTAAAGATTTTTTCCAAAATTTGCTGTAATTACTTTACATATTTTATTTCATTATCCATAAAATCCAGAGCAAGGTTAGATTATATTGTCACTATCTTTTTCTTGAATTTAGGACAAAACATTTTTCCTTAATCATGAATTAGGTATGAGAAGGACTATAGAATATTTGTACTGCATCTCATGATATTTTATCTTTTCTCTTGATTTGTGGATTTTGTGTTGGTTTTACTGTATATAGACGTGTAACAATACGAGTAATTCACATAAAATAAAGCATACAGCTTGATCATTTTTATAAATGCATTGAGACATTGAAACAACCTAACAAATCATGACTAAATATTACTACCATTCCAACATTACAGTTATTGTCCAATTTCAGTCATTTACCTTTCAAAGTGAAACAATTGAATGACTTCAAACTGTCAGTTTGCATGACTTTACGTCTTTTATTAATGGTATCATCTTCTGAGGTTTGCTTTTATAAATCTCCTTTAATTGTGATTGTGATTGTCTGAATCAATATTGTTTTTCTCAATGTCACCATCAATAAATCATAATATAACTGTTTAACTGGGTTTCAGCATTGTGTTAGTTTCCAATGTGGGCAACATAAATTACTGGACATGCCTTTTCATGAATGTAGGTAGGCATTTCCACTGGAATGCCATGGGATTCCTGTGTTCTGGGTAAGTGCATGTCCATGGAATGCCCCCAAATGCCTCCACACCAGAGCTGCATTCCTGTGAGCATCACGGTGGGAAGGAGGAGGGGGCTTCTGACCATGAGGACATGTCCCTTGAGTTTCATGTCATGTTACCTCTGGCATTGCCCATATGGTGATCACATATTCTTAAACAGTGGTAATGGAGGGTTTTTTGTAATGTCCAAGGGTCATGAAGAGCACAGGAAAATATCACCATTAACATAAGGCACTTACGGAATATTTATTGTAAGCTAATGTTGCAGTGGGACAGTGTGGTGCACAGGTGGTCTCGTGTCCTTGTCCTGGAGAGGGACGTACCTGGGCAGCCTCTTGGCAAGAGGAAGAAAATTAAAATACTAGGAGAAAGTAGGTGTCTATCCACACACATCTGTATTTTCTATTTAATTGTGAGCCTAAGAGAGAAAGGAAAACTGCACTTTTCCATTATAAGGATAAATGAACTCTCATTCTGACAGTCTGAACAGCAAGGGCCGTGGTTTCATATCTGGGCCAGGCTGTCCAAGCTGAGGTTCTGGGCACAATAAAAACAGGGTGAGATCTACATGACATGAAATGATACAGCAGTAAGGGCCCTAAAAATCTAGGAAATGTAAGAAACATATTTTCTAAACTCTAGGTTCATTCTTGTGCAGGGCCAGGTTTATTTGAAAAAAAAAAAGTGCATATTATGTTATCACTCATACCCTCCTAAAGTAATTTTATAATGAGGAAGTGTAGATTTAAAAAAAACATATATTGCTAAAGAAATTTTTAGCCACTGCCCAAAATGTACCACAGTAATAGTGCTCCACTGACACCTTCTGCACTGACAGCTCTACTGCAGTTCCCAAATGACCAAGATAGTACATTAATGATATGATACATGAAAGGGATATGTGTTAGGATTAAGGACAAATTTCTATCAAAACTTCCCAAATATATTTAATTTAACTTAATTACCAAAACTACAAGGAGTTTTCCCAGAGCTACTTTTATGTCCTTGTTTCTAAGGCTGTATATGATGGGGTTTACTGATGGAGGAAGCACTGTGTAAAATACAGACAAAACCATGTCTACGATGGATTTCAATTCAGAGACTGGCTTCAAGTAGGCCACGGCACCTGTTGAAAGAAACACAGTCACAACAACCAGATGAGGGAGGCAGGTGGAGAGGGCTTTGGACCTGCCCTCCAGGGAGGAGATTCTTGATACAGCAGAGAAGATGTGCACATAGGAATATAAAATAGAGATGAAACAAGCTAGTGAGATACTTGTACTAAATGCAGTCACTGACACTTCATTTCTGTTCGTTTTGGAGTCTGAGATCAAAATAATCTGAGGGATATCACAGAAGAAATGATGGATCTTATTGGAACTAAAAGTTATGGAAAATGTTGCTGCCATGTGCATGGCTCCAGAGAGACCTCCACTGACATATGAAGCCACCACCATCCACTCACAGGCCCCCTTGTTCATGACGGTCTCATAGTGCAGTGGACGGCAGACAGCCATGTAGCGGTCAAAGGACATTACCGTGAGGATGAACAATTCAGCAGTAGCAGAGCTCACAAAGAACAACACCTGGAAAACACATCCATGGAAGGATATTTTGTTCCTGTTCATCAGAGAATTGAAAGCAAATTTAGGAACAGTGTCAGAAATGTAGCAGAGATCTATGAGTGACAGGTTCTTCAGGAAGAAGTACATGGGTTTATGAAGCTGAGGATCCCAAGTAATGAGCATGATGATAAGTCCATTTCCTAACAGGGCTGCCAGGTAAGCCACGAGGAACAGGACACCGTGGAGGGTTTGCATCTTAATGTCATCAGAAAATCCCAGGAGAAAGAACTCAGTGACCCCTGTATAGTTGATCATTTCATCCAATATTGTGGTTCCCAGGAGTGAACTGTGTACTGTAAACAAACATATACACTAAATAAAATGTCACCTGGTCACATTGATGGACATGTGAACTATCTGTAGTCACCATTTCACTATGTGCAGTGTGTGTGTGTGTGTTTATAGCTTCTCGTTGTTACTAGTTGCAGACATTTGTCAAGTTACTAAATCTCTGTGTACCTGTTTTGTCATTTTCTAGCAGGATGGTTCTAAATTAATAATATCTACATTTAGAAGCTTTTGAAAAACTTTATAAAAGGACACATAATAAGCAACAAACAAGTGGGCCTACATCAAACTTAAAAGCTTCTGTACAGCAAAGGACACCATCAGCAGAACAAAAAGACATCTGACAGCTTGGGAGAATATATTCATAAGCAACTTACCTGATAAAGAGTGAACATTCAAAATATCCAAAGAACTCATTTGCCTTAACTTCCTAAAAAGAAATAATTTGATTAAAAAATGGGCAGAGGACTTGAACAGACACTTCTCTAAAGAAAAAGTAAATGGCCAACAGGCACATGAAAAGCTCCACATGGCTAATCATCAGGGAAATGCAAATCAAAGCCACAATGAGGTATCACCTCACACCAGTTAGGATGGCCACTATTCGAAACAAGAAATAAATGCTGGCAAGGATGTGGAGGAAGGGGAGTCCTCCTACACTGTTGGTTGAAATGTAAATTGGTGCAACAGCTGTGGAAAGCAGTATGGAGATTTCTCAAAAAAAAAACTAAAAATAGAAACACCATTTTACCCAGTAATTCTACTCCTAGGAATTTACCTGAAGAAAACAAAATCCCTGACTCAAGAAGATAAGTGCACCCCTATTTTTATTGGTGCACTATATGCAATAGCCAGTATGGAGGGAACCTAAGTGCCCATCAATAGATGAATGGATAAAGAAGAGATGGTACATATACACAAGGGAATAGTATTCAGCAAGAAAAGGAAAGAAATTCTGCCATTTTTAACAACATGGATGGATCCAGACAGTGTTATTTATGCTCAGTGAAATAAGCCAGACAGAGAAAGAGAAATGCCATATCATTTCACTTATATGTGGACTATAAGAACTAAGCAAAATGGAAGGAACAAAACAGCAATTGATTCATAGACACTGAGAAGGGACTGGTGGTTACAATGGGGGAGAGGGAGGGGTATAAAGAGGCACAATAATCAATGACAATAGACGGGTTGAGGGTTTAATTATATAGGTAACAGTGAACCACTGTGTTGTATATTTGAAACCAATATAAAATTGTATATCAACAGTACTTCAATAAAAAATGTTTTGGCAATGATGATTCATCACCACATTCGTTGATGAAGATACTGAAATTGTTATTACTAGTTGTAATCAGAACAACAAGCAAGAGAGTAAAGTCCCTACACTATTTTAATCTCAGAGCTGAAGAAGACACAGAGGAGCTGAACTCTTTCCTGACCACAGGGCCAAAGGTCATAACCAGTTTATGGCCGAGATATGACTGGTCAGTGGTTTCTTTGACTTCATGCCTGCCTGTTTCCTGCAAAGACACAGAGCATAGATAGTTCCTGGACAGAAGCAGGGAATGGATGTAGCTTAGAAAACCATAAAAAGTTAGTTCTTTTAACTCAACATTATTTACAGTTAATTGGAAAATAAAACCAGGCCATTTTATTGCTGCTAACAGCTTCGTCTCAGTAGTTCCTGCCATTCTCACTGGATGCAAAGGGTGTGGTAATATGTGTGCAGCTTGTGCACTTAAACGCTGGTGAGTGAAGGGGAAAATCAAGATAATATTGTCTCAGTTAGTGGCTTGTCTAAAACTGGCCAGATTTTTTAAGTAAGCATTTATTATCAATTACACATTATTATATATTTTCAGAATAATATCTTTCTTGTCCATTTGCTTGGGTCTAATGGCAATGACAGACCACCTATGGTTTCAGCTGTTTCCTAACCTGTGGGAATTCTAACTCAAAATTCCAGGAGTCAACAAAATGTACACTTTCTCTTCCTCTAGTCATGAACTAAATACCACCAAACATGAAAGACACATTTCCTGGCTTTGTTTAGTTTCTGAGCTTTAATTCTCAGATGTATAATACAGCAAATTCTTTCTCACCTCTAAATTGTTTAATGAACTCCAAATACTAAGGGATTCATTCTGTGAAAGAGACTCCATATAGTTAGGGCTGGAAACGTGTCTGGTTCACCCTGACTATATTTGTGGATTTCCAAATCCAACTAAACCTAGATTTCACATTTGTACAAATCAGAAAGTGAAACTCGGTTTCCCAGTAAGACATATCCTTGTATCTATTGTGACTTAGAAACCCCTGTACACATCTAAAGGTTTGATGAACACTCAGCTGTTGATGAAGAATTTACCAAAGACAACAGGTGGGCTATTCTCAGGTCAGGCCACTCTCACTTTGTCCAGTCTACTGCTGTGTGACACTCCCTGACCTGGGGCATGTGAGGGTTGAGAAATGAAAAATCTGTTGTCCTATTTGTTGGCCCTGGACACTATTTATCTTGGTGCTAGATTGATATGCTGAGTCATTGCCACATAAAACACTGTTTTAGTTCCCAGGAGAGAGATTTTGCTCCTTTTCATTACAGAGTTAAGAAAAATGTAGGAACAGTGAAAGAAATATAGCAGAGATCTATGAATGACAGGTTCTTTATGAAAAAGTATATGGGTGTATGAGGTTGAGGATCCCAAGTAGTAAGGATCATGATGTCTCCATTTCCAAACAGGGCCTCCAGGTAAGCCATGAGGAACAGGACACCAGGTATGATTTGAATCCTTGGATCATCAGACAATCCCAGAAGAAAAAACTCAGTGACACCTATGTGGTTGATTGACATCCAGTGGCTCAGAAAGGGTGAGCCATGTACTGAAATCAACACATAGAAAGAAATAACATGGTGCCTACTGGTGCTTTTAGATATGTTAATTATCTTACCTGTGGTCATTACCTTACTAATTGTCTGTGTCTATTTATATTTATATATATATAAAGTATATGTATACCTATACACCAAATTGAACCCTATAAATATATACAATTTTATATTATTTATACTTCAAAAATCAGGAAAAATAAAATACATGGAGTAAGATCTTTCAAAATTAAGGTATAGGTTGTATGTCTAAGCAAGGAAATTAGTCTTTCAAATTCCCTGTTACACTGCTCTATTTGTTTTGTGTTACTGTGACTGGCTCATGTATGTGTGACAATGTCTGTGATGGATGAATGAGCTGATCATTCAGCATTTGCAAGTTTATGTGATGTGTTCCCAGTTGTGGCTTTATCAAATTACCCATGTGATATCCACTAACACAAAGTAAGGTATGATCAAAATACACTTCCAGCTGTTAGAAGAAACTCCAGCACATCTGTATAAAAGAGTTTCAAAGAAAATCAAAGTAGGAAACAAAGACCAAGGTATCCCTGGAAAGTTATTAATTTTGCTTCTTGGTATTATTGCCTTTGAAAATGAGTGAGTCTAGAATACATCAAAGTAATCTAGTCATAAAATGATAAAAACTATGATTCTATTAAAATGTACCGAAAGTAAGTTCTTATAGACAGAAAGAACATGATGTTTGTTGAGGTCTTGGGGAGAATGAATGTGGAGTTATGCTTTACTGGGTTAGAGTTTCAGCTTCTCAGTGTGAAATAGTTCTGGAGATGGATGGTGAATGGATGCCCAGCAATGTGAGTGTCCTCACCAGCACAGAAATAAGGTTAAGAATAGTTATGTTTTCTTATGATACCTGCCTTTCCCCACAATTAAAGCAATTAAAAAAATTTCTAACTTTCAGAAGTGATCTCTCTGAAATGAATGATTTATGAAGCATATATTGTAAGACACATTTTAAAATAATAGCCAAATATATGCACATTACCTGAACACTTCTAATTTGTACAAAAGATATTAATTTCATGAACTGCTAAATTTTAGCCAGTTTCTTTGGAGATAAAGGGGGAATTTTGTATGGGTTTATAATAAGGTGTCTGAGAGTCAGTATAATGTAGAAGGACAAGGACCAGGGACTAGAAACATTTTGGTTTTCAATCTGTCTCCCTTGAACTGGGTGAATTACTTTGTGAAACTTTGTGAAATTTTAAGAGACTAAGTTTTACAAATACTTAAAAATAGATTGTAAGTGGAGTCTGATGGAAATTTACTAAGAGCAACAGGAGTACTCTGTACACAGCATTTACCACAAGGTAAACATTCAATGTAAACAGCTACTAAATGAGCTAAATAATAGGTAACATTGGCTTAGTATTTACTCTACCTCAGAGAGTTAAATATAGTGGTTGAAAGCAAGGCTACAGAAGCCAGAACTGTGGGGTGTGCACTTCCTCATTGCTGCTCAACACCTGTAGACATTTGCCAAGTTGAATAAACCCTTGTGTGTGTTTCATCACTTCTTGCAGGACTGTTCTAGGCACTATATTAGTTACGTAAAGAAGTTACTGAAACCCTTTGTTGACTGGAAGATTTTGTCAATGATAGTCACCATCAACACTGAATTGTTGGTGATGTTGAACATGTTATTTATTATTAATTTTAATTTTCTCTGTAAACAGAACAAGATGTCAATACTATTGTCATTTCACAGCTGAGGATAGTAATACAAAGAGAGGCCAAAAGACCCCTGACCTTCCCCCAGTGTCATGGGGCATGGCACATAAATGGCAGAAGTGATACTGGAAAGTGGTTCCTCTGGCTACCGTTCCTGGCTGTCCTCTGCAAAAACACTCAACACAGAGAGTTCTTGGCTGGCCAGATGCAATGTGTGTATTACCTAAATAAATGGTTATTTATTTAGCCCAACATGTATTTTAGATTATAGACATATAGGATCAGGTCATCTAGTTGCTGCTAACATCTTCAAGGCAGTAGTTATTGTCATTTGCATGGGACAGAAAGGGTGTGTTTCCATGTGTGCAGCTTGTGCCCTTCACTATTGGCGAGTGAAGGGGAGGAAGGGAAAACTGTCTCAAGCACAGGCATGTTTAAAGTCTCCTAGTTGTGTTTTTTAATTAAGAGTTAATTAAGTATCACATACTATTTATCTTCTACATTTTCAGGATAATTTTCCAGACTCTTTGCTTACTTTAGATGTCATTTTTCCATCAGTTACAGTTTCAGCTGTTTCATAACACATAGGAAACTTCCTGTCCTAGGTAGGAGGGATGGCAAAAATTCTAACTCAAAATTACAGGCCTCAACAGAATGTACATTTCCTCCTCCTCCTCTCCTCGTGGTGTTAAACACCTTAGCCATTACTAAAAGACTTAGTTCCTGACTTTTGTTCATTCCCTATGCTTTAATTATCAGAGATATAACACAGCTAATTCTTCCTTATCTCTAAGTGGTTTTATAAAGTGCAAACATGTACTAAAGTGTTCATCTATGAAAAGGAGTCTACGAAGATAGGGATGTAACCATCTCTGATAATGCCAGCTTTATTAATGCATTACACCAAATTTCACAGGACACTGGATTGTGTATGTTCATGAAACACCTAATATAGCTCTGTTTCCCAATATGCTCTGTCAGAGTGTCAAATGTCAATGATTTCTGTGGCTGTGAAATCTCTTACACGTCTGAGGGCTTTGTTAACTGTGTCCTAATGAGGCAGCATTTGCCGGAGGTAGTGGGCAGGCTCCTTCTCAGTCTGGCCACCCCAGAGCTGCTCAGCCTCCTGAAGTCTGACACTCCCCAATCCAGAGTACCTGAGTAGGAGGCATGAAAATGCTGTTTTCATTTCATGGACCCTGGGCACCACTTGTATTGTGGTAGTTGAAATGCTGAATCATCTCTATATAAAATCACCATGTGTTAGTGGCCATATTGCAATTCTACACATCAAACAAATTTAAGTGCTAAAAATTCAGTTTTCCATTTTTCTGGCAAGAGTAAAACATAGCAATGTACTGGGGATAATGTTGTAAAGCACACATTTATAAAGATGTGTACACGTTTGTTGGGTAGTTTCTTTTGTAAGGGAAGAATGGAAGAGAGGGCTGTCCATAAATCCTCTAATTGAGAGAGAGCCATGCACAAAAGGATAAAGAAATCCACACCCGAGCCCTCTGCACCTGCCCAGGCCAGGCCCCGGGAGGCACGGCCGCCTCTGCACTCCCTGCCGCGGACCTCGAGAATCAGGCGCCGGAGTCGTATCTGGGAGTCACGCGGCTGCGGGCTGTAGCCGCTGCAGGGGGCGCCCGGCCCCTGCGCTCTGCCACCGCTGCCCACCAGCGGCTGTTTTCGCCGGATCCCTAGCCGGAGCCGGAAGCCTCCCGGACGGCCGGGGGCTGGAGCCAGTGTCGGGGTGCCCGGGTGCTGAGCGCATTGGTGTAGGTCCACCACAGGTGCATGTGAGGGTACCCTGGCTTGCTGTACCTGTCATCTCATCTTTGAAGACCACATATTTGAGAAGTTAGAAGCAGTGACTGATGAGGACAATGACATGCGTCATCTGGCATTTGGGCTAACAGATCCTGGTTGGGCTGCCAAATCTGTTTGACAAAATCTATGGCCAATATGACTGTCCAAGTACCTGATGCCATGGCTGATGCCAGACAGTCCATTGATATGGGCAAGAACTCCTAAATAAATATGAAAATTTTCTCAAAATGTTAATCTGTTTTTACAATTATCATTATTAATGTAATTGAGAGCATGGATGAATCGGTTTATTATTTTGACTAGTTTTACTACTTTAATTCACCTTGTCTAACTACTGAGTTTCATAGTTCTGAAAGTATGCAATCTTTATTTTGGTAAGACTATAAAAAGCAAATCAAATGTTAGATACAGTTAATATGATAAAACTTTATGTATTTTACCCTATGTTTGTTTAGTGATATTGGCAAATTTTTTCATATAAATCTTATGCCTGCTACCTATAAAGTAATTTAAGAAAACTGGTATTATTATTATTCCTATTAGATGTGGGTGAAGATAGAACAACAAATTCGAAGATCTGTACTTGAATCTGCATCTTGTTATACAAATTATATGTTCAGATTGAAACTGGAGAAATTACAAATATCTTCTTTACAGAAATAACATGTGAATGTGTATGGAAAAACTGCTCAGTAAACTGCTTAATTTCAAAGACAGCTATTATCTTGTAAATAAATATTACAAAATTAAAATAAAAGACATACCGATTTCATTAAGATTATAATTTTGAGAAACACTGCTTATAATAATTACTTAATATGATGGGTGAGAACTTGAGTAATTTCCTTTCCTAGGTTGTTGAATGGTGTGTGGAAATAATTTATGTGTAAACAAGAAACTTCCAATCAGGGTGTAATTTGAATACATAACACTATTTTAAAAGTACACAACATTCTCATAAAAGAAAGGCATATGTCAGAATTTATTTTATCCATCTGTAGGATAGGCTTAATGAATGTAGAGGCTATAGGGCCCCATATATAATGTATATAATTGATTTTAACTTTACTGTTAAATTTTTAGTTATATTTAGGACCACATTTGGGCAGGAAAAACCTTGCTGTGTTTCTGTGAAGTGATTATATTTACAAAATGATTTCATCTATACCGCATTCCTAATTCTATTTTCCTTATTTATGTGTATATGTGTCTGTCTGATTTTCCCTGATGCTCATAACTGTCTGGGTTTTTTTTTCTTTCAATTGTATCTGAGACGAAAATTGAAATATTCAATAATATTCAAGTTCATTTGAGAATAAATCCAACTTTTGAGTTAGGGTCTACATATGTATAATAGAAAGGGTCACAGTAATTTAATTGGGTTAGAAAAATAATGATTTTTTATATAGACAAGGAAAATTTCATCCTCCCCCAAATTACAAATAGTTATTACTTACACGGTGCCCATGTGTTTATCTCTGAAAATCCAGGCTGTAAAAGAAACAATTTCCTTACTACAGGAATTATACATGTGTTTTGAACTCTTCAATTTTCATAGATTCTCTTCATCGAGGAAGATTTGTTCTCATCTAATGTAATAGAAATTAGTAGCAGGCTGCATCCCAGCAGGAACTGGGAGAACTGTTATCCTCTCACTGAGAGAAGAACCTCCTCAAGGTATTCTTAGGTAAAGCTGAATTGTTCCATCTGTGAGGTGGTGGTGTGTCCCCTAAGTCCTTTCAAGAACAACCAGGGGGTGAAGAGTTGGGACAGGGGAGACCAAAGGGAGGTGGTTATAGCCTGAGGACATGGGGAGCTAAAACAGAATAAACGCAGAAGTTTATGGAGGGGAAAGTGTTCTTGTTGTGATACTGGTTGGGGAGAATGTGATGGGCTCAATAGAGCAACTGAACATTAAGCTAAGAAATCTCAAAAATCCCTGATGCTGGGCTACCAAATTAATCATTTGAGCACATAAACGTACAAACGTTGCTTATAAGTAATCTAACATATTGGTTAGCCAGAACAGTAATTTACATAAGTGAAAGTTAAATAGAACTTTAATGTATATAATTATTATTAATAAGATCTTAATTATATGTACAAGTAATTATATGTCTACTTTCAGAGACATATACATTAAATGAATATTCATACTATGTAGAATATATTAAATGATTCATATAAGCCCATTTCTGACATGGTTCATGCTTCCTTGGTTTTAAATTAAAAAATATATTGCCTGTGGGTTCTTTAGAAATTATTCACTTTATTTATATTTCATTTAAGTTATTAGTATTTTACAGTACAATCTAGTGGTTATTTACAACAACTGCTATAGAAAATTTAGCAAGATAACATGTTTTCTTCTTGGATGATTAATTTCATGCACTAATAACATTTCTGCCAGCTGAAATAGATGTAAATATGTTTAGGTAACCTGTGATACTGTAATACTTTTCTTTAAAATTAGAAAAATTAAAATAATAATTGCAAATGTGCAATGTGTGGGAACTCCTTAAAAAAATCCCTGAATCTCATAAATAGGATACAAAGCAACTCCAGAGAAAAATTGTTGGAGCAGGAAATACCCTGTTTGGAACCCAGAATTAACTTACCAAAGTGGGTGGAAGTTCGAGCTTCATATAGCAGAAATGTAACATCTATAAGAAGGCTCAAGTCATGGAGAAAGGACTGGAATGAATCACTTCTTTCTCTCAGAAGGAATTATTTTCTATGGGAAAAGAGCTCAGGAAAGTTGGAGGACAGCTTTGTAAACTGAGAGAAAGCTCAAGGAGCTTAGAAAAGAAAATGACCATATCCAGCAAATACTACTTAACATTGGGTTGAGTTCCAGGCTTTATCAAGTGACTCTTTTATCGTCTGCTCCACGCACAGGTCACAGAGTCCCGGAATTAGTATGGGATCATGTGGGTCATCATACACCCAAGTAAGGAGCAGAGACACACTCTCCGGGGGCAGGCATCTGGGGTAACCAAGATTTGACCGGGCTTTCTCGGCACCTGAGCCCCGACACCCACAGTCACAGGGGAAATTCTACCTCTGTAACTAGCAGGTTTTCCTACATTTTATATGTAGAAAAGTATTCTTCATAACATGATATACACAATAAGGATTCATTTGTTTATTTCTACCTAGTGTTTGTTTTACTAAATTTATTTTATATATTTTATTGCATTGATGGGGAAAACTGGAGCACAGGTAGATTATAGTTAATACCCAGGATGCCAGGCTCATGGGCATACTCCCCAGGGTCCCACACCACAGCTGCATCCCATGAGCACCATGGAGCACAGGACGAGGGGGCTCCTGACCATGAGGACATATCCCTTAAGGTTCATGTCATTCCCCTCAGACATTGTGCTGAAATCTCAATTACGTATTCACAACTAGTTGCAATGGAGGGTTTTGAAAAAACACAGCATCATGAAGAGCACAGGGAATCACAGCAGGGTTGGCACGTGAGGCAGATCAGAACGTGCAGTGTCAGCAGCATGTGGAGCAGGGAGTGAGCACAGCACACAGTGGCCTGCAGCCTCGTCACCATGTGCGGGAGCCTCCTTGGGCACCGGGCTGTCATCAGGAGGAAGCAAGCACAGTTACAGGAGGAAGGAGCCTTCCCTCCGCCCTCCCAGCCCTGCCGTTTCTAATTACACATGAGCCTGCAAGTGGGAGAAAAACTTGATTTTTATATCATGAAGATAAAATGGAATTTCTCAGTCTAACAGTCTATACAGGAAGAAGCAGGGGTTCTTATCTGGGCCCTTCTGTGCACACTGAGATTTTGGGAACAAATGGACATGCTTCATTGGGCAGGAGATGATACAGCAGTAAGATCACCCCAAATCTAGGAAATACAGAGGAAAAATTTTATCTTCTAAATTGTAGAATCATTCTGATAGTGGAAGCCCAGGTTGTTCTAATTTCATTGGATTGTGTTTATAAAGAACACTGCTGATGCAATAATTTCTGAAGTCACTGCACCACGTAAAAATATTAATACCCTCACATGATGGCATTTCAACTAGGAAGTCTAGATTCTTTGTAATCTTTCTATTAATATTGCTACATAGACTTTGAAGCCAATGCCAAAAACATACCACAATAATCATGTTCCACTGATGCCTGTGTTTTCTCTATGTGTCTAAAGAACATTCTGCAATGTTACATCTATACCTGCTCCCAAGTGGCTAAAATAATATGTTAGTTTTAAGATACGTCCCCACCAAATAAATGGTAAAATTTTAAAACAATATATCTTGGACCCAAAGAGAAACTTCTTTGTTACCTACCTGAATATATTTAATTTTACTTAAATGGTACAATTCTAAGAACTTTCCCCAGAGTCAATTTTATGTCCTTGTTTCTAAGGCTATTAATGATGGCATTCAGAGATGGAGGGACAACCATGTAAAAACACAGACAGAGTGCTATCCAGGTGTGACCTCAACTCAGAGGCTGGCTTGAGGTAGGCAAAGGCAGCTGTTGAAAAAAACACAGTCACAACAACCAGATGAGGGAGGCAGGTGGAGTGGGCTTTGGACCTGCCCTCCAGGGAGGAGATCCTTGAGACAGCAGGGAAGATGTGCACATAGGAATATAAAATAGAGGTGAAACAAGTTAGTGAGATAATTATAACAAATGCAGTCACTGCTGCTTCACAAATGTTCATTTTGGGGTCTGAGATCAAAATAACCTGAGGGATATCACAGAAGAAATGATGGATCTTATTAGAACTAAAAGTTACAAAAAATGTTGCTGCCATGTGCATGGCTCCAACGATCCCTGCACTGACATATGAAACCACCACCATCAACCCACAGCCCCCCTTGTTCATGATGGTCTCATAGTGCAACAGATGGCAGATGGCAACATAGCGGTCATAGGACATAACAGTGAGGATGAATATATCAGCAGCAGAAAAACTCACAAAGAATAGCACCTGGAAGACGCATCCAAGGATGGATATTGTGTTCCTGTTCATCAGGGAGTTGAGAGCAAATTTAGAAACAGTGGCAGAGATGTAGCAGAGATTGATGAATGACAGGTTCTTCAGGAAGAAGTACATGGGTGTGTGAAGCTGAGGATCCCAAGTAATGAGCATGATGTAAGGCCATTTCCTAACAGGGCTGCCAGGTAAGCCATGTGGAACAGGACACCTTGGAGGGTTTGCACCTTCTGGTCCTCAGAAAATCCCAGTAGGAGGAACTCAGTGACCCCTGAATTGTTGATCATCTCATCCAGTGGTGTGGTCCCCAAGAGTGAGTTGTTTTGTGTAATTGAAATCACAGAAATAAAGGAAAATGGTATCTACTTGTGCCAAGATATTATCTAAACTGTGTTGATTATCTCACTATGTGTAAGCCTGTTTATAAAATGTATATGTGTATCTTTATATTAAGTTAAATGTTAAATACTGACAAAAATATAAATTTCTATATTGGCCAATTAACCTAAAAATGTGAAAATTAAAATAAGGAGTGTGGTTTGAAGAAATAAATTAAAATGTTAAGGTTGTACTTCTAGCAACATAGTTAACTTTAGTGATTCCAAGCTGCAGTGTTGCAGTGGTTTTCAATTATAGTGATGGACGCACAAATGTTAAAAGGGATGAGGTGAGCCTTTAATGTTTGTGGGGTACAGTGGGATTATCTTCACCATTATGGCTGCACCAACTGACAATGAGTGTTAACCTAATACCGAGTTAGGAAGAAATGCTTCAAAGTTGCCTCCAAGCTGATACAGGAAACTACCTCACAGTGTAAAAACAGTTACAAGAAAATCCAAGCAATAGGAGAAAACAAGGTCTTTCTGGAAACTTATTTACACATTCTCATTGTGTGTTTGGATATTTAATATTGCTTCTTGGTGTTATTTGTTATCTTTGAACATGAATTACTCTTGATTACAATATGGTCATTAAAATAACCTAGTCACAAAATGAGAAATACTATATAATTCCATTTATATGGGTCCCTGGAAAAAATTAATGTAGACAGAGACTAAACTGTGATGAGAAATACTGAGGGGATGAAGCAACTTGGAGCTATTGTTTAATGGATGCAGAGTTTCAGTTTTGCAAAAAGAGACCATTCTGGAGATGGGGGTGGGATGCTTGCCCAACGATGGGACTTTTTACCACCACTTGACTGTACACTTAACAATGGTTAGATGGGAAATTTGTGTTACCTGCATTTTGCTACAGTTAAAAATAATTCAACATTGAGGAGTCAGAATTTTTAACACTCAGAAAGGATCCCTGTGAATGTCGGTATTTGAAAAATAAAAAATGGTAGTATATATTTTAAAGTCATAGCCAAAAAAAAAAAGAAAAAATGTCCAATTTTCAACATTTGTCAAATACATTTTAGAACATTCCTGTTTTGTGCAGAAGATCTTAAAATAAGTTAATTCATTTTTGAGTTTTAGCCAGTTCATTTGTTAAAAAGTGGAATTTTTTACAGATTTATAATGACTCAGATTCATATAACAGGAGAAAGGAAAGATCAGGAATTAGAAAAATTCTTGTATTTAGTTTGAATCTGTCATGTCATGGGTTAGTTTTCTTGTAGTTGATTAATATTGTAGGTGACTAAGTTTTATGACAGAAAGAGATTATATGGGGAGAACCATGGGAGTTTATCAAGAGCAACAGGCATATTTTTTTGTATAACATGTGGAACATAGTAAACATCAATGCCTACAAGGGCATACTAAATAAGACAGTTAAAATAAGAATTTATTGTTTATTTTCATTATTATTAAACATTGATAATAAACATTTAGTATTTATTGTATATTATAGAAGTCTATATTTAGAATTCTTTAAAGCACTTTACTAGTAAAATGATTTTGGAAATGGTGATGGTCATCATCACTAATGAATTGTTGAAGATGTTGAAGTTGTTACTTATCCATAATTTTAGTCTGCACAGTGAACAGAGTGTAAGCAGAGTGTAAGGTGCCAATGCTGTTATGATTTCACAACTGAGGATAGTAAGACAGAGAGAGGGTGACTGTTCCCCCACCAACATTCCAGTGTAAAGGGACTTAACCAATAAATGGCAGAGTTGAGACAGGAATGTGGTTTCTCTGATATCTATGTGTCCCTCCTCTCTGAAGAGACACACAGCATAGGGAGATCTTGGCAGGCTGGAGGCAATAGATGTAGTTTAGAAAACAATCAATGAAAAGTTTAATTTTAATTCAACATGAATATTAAAGTATTGAATACAAAAACCAGGCCATTTGAGTGTTCCGAACAACTTAATCTCAGTACATTCTCCCATTCTCAGTGATGGAAAGGGTGTTTAAGTATGTGTGCAGCTACTGCACTTAAATATTTGTGCATAATGGGAAGAAAAAGAGAAAATTGTGTCAAGTTGAGACATGTTTAAGTCCTTCCAGTTCTGGTTTTTAATAAGAATTAAGTATGCATCACATACTACTTGTGTTTACACTTTCAGAATATAGTCTTTCCAGTTTATTTGTTTACTTCACCCTGGATCTAGATGACAGGATTCCCACGTCTAATATCAGCTTTTTCAAATTTATAAGAAATTTTCTGATTTCAATATAAAGAATGGCAAAACTTCTTGCTCAAAATTCCAGGACTCATCAAAAATTACACTTCCTTCTCCTCTGGCCATGGCCTTAAATACTGTTTCCTATTAGTGAAAACAATGTTCCTGACTTTTGTTCAGTGTCTCTGTCTTAATTATCTAAGATATAATACAACAATCTTTCCTCATCTTTAAATGGCTTTATAAAGTTCAAATAACAAAGGATTCATTCATGAAATGGAGTTAATGAAGAAAATGATGGAAACATTTCTGATAATGCCTGAGTACATTTATAGATTTCCAAATTCCTCCTGAACCTGAATTTCATGTGTATATGAATCAGCAAATATAACTCGGTCTCCTAGGATATGTCAGAATCAAGTATTGCTCTGGCTTAGAAATCTGTACTGTGGCTGGGGTCCGGATCATGACTGTCCAGTGATGCAGAATTGGTTAAAGATAGTGAGCAGGCTCATTCCCAGTTCGAACCACTCCCAGTCTATTTGGTCTCCTGGGGTTGTAAGCTCCCTGACCCAGAGTACATAAGTGCTGAGACAGGAAATGCTGGTGTCCTTTTTGTGGATCCTGAACACCACTTCTCTTGGTAGCAGAAGAAATACTGAGGCACCTCTACGTAAAACCACTGGGTTTGAGTGGCCACACTGCAGTTCTACATTTAAAGCTAATTTCAGAGGTAAATACTCAGAACAGCTCATTCTCTGAGAAGGATAAAGCATATTTTGGTAATGATGATAGTGCTGTAAAACACATATATGAAAAGCCTTAAGATGTGGATACATTTGTCAGAAAAATTCTTTTATAAAATAATTCTATAACAGAGAGATATTTCTCTCCAAAGCTATTTTAAAGAGAGCCTTGGGAAAATAAATAATCAAAAAGAAAACCCTTTTTCCTGTATAGTGTTGATAAATGTTTCTAATCATTGTTTAGTCTTGATTGGCAAGGGCTCATGAATCATTGCCCTTTTTGGCTTACAGAATGATCTGTAGGGTTAATTTATAATTAAATAAAAACACATTTATCACAATGTATTTCAATATATAACATTAATTTAAAATATTCACTATCTATCTCATAAATACAT